>NC_050573.1:190473095-190782262 GCF_011100635.1 Trichosurus vulpecula | reverse complement strand
ATGTCTTGTGGCCAATTTCTTTTCCCATGGCAATGTACGTCAGAAGCTACAACATAAGTCTATATGAATATGAAATTTAGTATCCAAATTTTCACTTCTGACATAACTTTTTATGAACCTACATGATATGAAACATTAGGTTAAATTTCTATTTTAAAATATGCCTTTTACTTACTATTATAATGTTTATATTGCATATTATTTTGCAATTGTGGAAATGATACATTTACTATCCTGCCACTCATAGTATCACAGATGTAAAGCTGGGAGAGGCTTTAGTGGCCATCTGGTCCAGCCCCTTCATTTTACAAATGAAGAAACTGAGGTCCAAAGAGAATAAATGACTTGTATAGGATCATATAACTAGAAAAGGTCAGAAAGAGGATTTTAATCCTGGCCTTCTATATCACCAATGTGATACCCACAGTGGCTGCTATGAATATGCTGGTGTATTCCCAGGTTTGAATCACAAGATATAACAGCCTTTCTTCATGAGAGATGGAACCAAAACATTTATTCAAAATACCAGAAAGCCAAATCCATCATAGCAACAAAGAAATCTACACACATTATCAATGCAGGGGGCACTGGCATCCCCAAGCCTTCCCTTGGTCAGATCTCCCCACAAACAAACTCCCTTAAGTAAAATCACTCCCTTTCTCACTCTGGCTAGCTGCTCTGCTCTCTCCTGCCTCCTCTCTCTCTCCAAGTTCCAACTCACTCCAACTTCTTGCTCCACTCATTCAGCAAGTTCCTCCCACCACAGGCTCATGTGACTCAGGCTTCCATGTCACTCAAGCAGGTCACATGGGCCTATTAATGAATGGGAAAGATGTTCCCATTCCATGAACAATACACCTTCCTGACTCCAGGTCCAGCACTTCATCCGCTGCATCGCTTTGCCTCTTGATTTAAAAATCAAGGGCATTTCAAGGGTAGAAACTTTAACATGATTTCTAAATGAATACTTCCTTAAATATTCATTGGAGATTCAGTAAACTCCCACATTTATAATGTTTTACAAATAGAGAAAGTATAGTAATGTTTCAATACTACCCATTGATAGATTCAATCAACTTATTGCCATTTGCTACTTATTGGAGGCTTCTTCAAGTGATGGGATCTAACCCAAGGTCAGAAGAGTATCAGGGACATACGGGTAGCCTTGTGTTTTAGCACATCCTCCTATATCCTTTGTTTTGTTTCTATACAATTTTAATTATTTTGTTCTATGGAAAATCCTGGCTGCCCCCACTTTTCAGTTTTCCTGATAGCCTGCGATTGCTGAAAACAAAAATAGAAACGAGCCTTACAACTAGTTCACATAGTTCCCCATCTATTTCAAGAAATAAAGGAATATTGTATATATGCTTCATGCTGGTGCTAAAACCACTCCTTAAAACTCTATTACTTAAGATTAGATGGTGAACTCACAAATCAGAAGCAACTGGTTACCTCCCTATCAACATGTAGTTCACAAAATAACATAATTCATTTTTGCCACTCATTGGTTTCTCTCATCTTACTACTCAAAGGGAAAGAAAATCAATATTTTCATCAACAAAGGGATTTGTTCTTAATGGATTTATTTATCAACAACTGAGAATTAGACAAAATTCTTCATCATTTCCAAATACTTATGATATCATCAGTGTGGATATCCTTTCAGCTGACAAAGAATGTAACATCACCAAGTCTTAGTAGATGTTTTAATGAGTTGTGGTACAAACCCCTCTCCTTCCCCCCAAAAATAATGCCGACCATATGACCTGGTGTCCGACCTTCTGGTGATGACTCTACCCAAGCTTAGCTGAAGCTTCTGTCCAGGTGAGAGACAATCTATGGCTGAGCCTTTCGAGATTTGTAGAAACAGTCAGGACTTTTGCTCAGCAGGCATAACCTTCAGGAACCCAGAGGCACCTCCACAACACAATAAGATATTTCAGTAGGTCTTCAGGTAGGGGGATTAGTTATGCATTACAATAATACCACTTTGAATTTATATATGGCTTCCTACCGCTGACTCAAAGTAATTTAACCATAGAATCTAATTTATTATCAATATCCCAGGGAGAGGGGCTGGGGAGGAACATGAAAGTATTATCTTTCATGCCCTTGAAATGAAGAAAATACAAAGGATATTTGGAGAAAGCCAAGAAGAGTAGCTCAGTAGCTATATTCTTACAGATAAGGAGTATATTTTAGAAATGACTGTCGTGCGACACTTCTGTATTGCTCTATGTATGACCTTTTCATGAGCATGGGCATTTGGAGGTGACAGTTGTGCTGCTTCTAACAAGAAGACTGTAGATTAGCACACAAAGTGAGATTAAGTTTGTTTTTTCCCATTAGCAGCTTTTAAAAGTATCTTTAAAAATCTGTAAAAACAAACAAGAAAAAGCTGCCGCCACCCTCCTAGTTTCCAGACATCTCATTTTCCATATCACATATTAACATAGTTATTGTTTTGTGAGGAAGGAAGGAAAGAAGGAAGGAAGGAAGGAGGGAGGGAGGGAGAAGGGAGGAAGAAAAGGAGGAAGGAGGGAAAGGAGGTAGGGAGGAAGGGAGAGAGGAAGTAGAAAGGAGGGGATGTGGAAGGAGGGAAGGAAGAAGGGAGAAAGGGAGGGATGAAGAAAGGAAAAGAGATAAGGAGAAAGGGAAGGAGAAAGGGAGAGAGAAAGAAAGATCTAAAGTGGATGAGAAAGAAAGAGGAAAAATTAGACAAAACACCACTCTCTTTAGTTCCAATATCATGAAAGTGTTAGTAATGGCGTCTTGCAGTATTATACGTGAATTACCATCTTTTCATCCTATCAAGTTCCACCAGAACACCAACTGAAGTACTAGACCTAGTACTGAATATCAAATGCAAGAATAATGTTATGTATTCTATAGACAGCTTGACTCCATCCTCAGAGTAATATTTAAAATAATGGATATTAGCAATTGTTTCCTTTGTGTTCTTGCATCTTCAGAGCCCAGCACTGTGCCTTAAACCCAGTGATTGCTAAATAGAAGCTTCTTAAATTGACTTTATTAAAGTACAATTTCCTAACTGCATTTTGGGGAGAGATAACTCTCTATATTCACATTCAGAGAGATTCACATGCACATATAGAATTTTAATATTAACAGCAGTATTATACATGTCTGAAATTATAATTTTAAGGAAAATTATGCAAGTATACCTTTACACATTTTTGCCTTATTAAAGCATGCCAATGAAATAAACTATTTTTCATTTATATATCACTTGACTCCAAATGCACCTTCCAAACTATACCATTTTATTATTTCAACATCACAAATAGTAATTAGGGTAGATAGATGTGAAAAGGAGGCCCAGCAAATGTAAGTGACTTATCCAGGTTCCCACAGCTAGTTAGTAGCAGAGCCAGGAACAGAGATGCCCTACATATCCAGACCCTTTCTGGTAGACTGCCTACTGTTATATTCAATATATGTGTAACCTTCTCTTACGCAAATCCTAAATAGAAGTCATCATCCACTTGAGACAGTTAATAGACATTCATAAATCTAATCATTCACAGCCCCAAGTTAGAAGTCACTGTTTTCTGGGGACAAAGCATAAATAAATTTGTGGATTTTGATCATTTTTTCAGAAACGAGGCTTATTTTATAACTGATTTTATTTCCATTTGGGACAGGGATATTATTTTTATTTTAGTGTTCTAAAAACCAATCGAAATCTTCATTCTTATCACTCTCCCAACAAACACATAAAACACTTTCCTATTTATGATGAAATCTCACATACTTACAGTAATTTGAGAAGGATACTTTAATAAGATTTAGAATTCTGCATTGGAATATGGATTTTTCATTTGTCATGTTCCTGTGCCTACCAAATTCCTGCTTTATTCTATTTCTTCTCATGTGGTATCAGAGTAGTCCTTTCCCTTTAACAGTTACAAATACACATATATCTTGGTGGTGGTGGTGGTGGTTTTCAGTCATGTCTGACTCTTCATGACCCCATTTGGGGTTTTCCTGGCAAAGATACTGGAGTGGTCTGCCATTTCCTTCTCCAGCTCATTTTTCATAAGAGGAAACTAAGGCACACAGTGTTAAATGACTTGCCCAGGACCACAGAGCTAGTAAGTGTTTGAACTCATGTCTTCCTGACTCTAAGTCTGGTGCTCTAGACATTATGCCACCTAACTGCCAATACATACATCTATGCATTACATACCCTGAGTAGTTTTAGGATTACAGTGTTTGAAAGAACAAAATAATTTTGAAGTTAAATGCATGCTTCCATTTTTATCTAAGCATGAATGCCAAGACTTCATGTGAAAATGTTTGAATCTAATAGCCTCCCACTTCAATAAGGAGCAAAAAATAATTGCTGCCTACGAGACATGGTACAAGGATAAGTACTGCCAGGAGCATGCTGGTAAATGTTTAATAACTGGCTCTCTTTAAAAAAAAAGTATGCATTGCATGACAAACTTTTAAGTTTAATCTGAATTGCTAACATTTTCTCCATCACTTTCCTAAATCTAGACAATCAAAAGAATAATAAATTAAGCTCTAATTTGTAGCATTTGTCGATTTCCAAGAAGTAAATGTTCACATTGAAAATTTAACAATTGACTCTAGAAACTGATTTCGACTCACCTTTGAACCTAAACCTAATGGTACAAGGAATTCTATGAAAGAAAGAAGTCTCTCTTCTGAAGAGCAGTTGTTAGTACAGCATAGAGAGAAGAAGTCATCTGATCATAGATTTAGAACTAGAAGAGACATTAATGGAAATCTAGTCCAACACCTTAATTTTACAAATGAGGAACATGAGGCAGAGTGCCACAGTAAGTGCCAGAGATGGAATCTGAGCCCAGAATACTGTTCTAAAATATGTTACTGTCCACTCCCTTAAATTTATGCCATTAATTCCTTTTCTAAAAGGAAAATGAAGATGAAGTTCTAGATAGTCCATTGGTTATATTCAATATCAAGAACATATCCACTGTCAGACCCTCCTTCCCTCTGACCTGTTTTGTTTTTACTGTTTTATTTATGCAGCTGTATTTACTTAGAGACTACAAGTCTATTAAAGAAGTCATCGGCTGCACTCATTCTTCTCACTCACAGTTTTCCAGCATATTCACTGGATGAGAGGTTTATTTATAGTGACTCAGGCAGTGGTGTGCCAATTAAGAAATAGAAGAACCCCATAAAGAAAAGAGCTTTTGTGCAGCATGTGAATTGCCACAGAGAGACTAACGTGTTTATTAGCTTTGACACAGCAAACAAACAAGCAGCACTGAGCCTTCAGCTCTGAAGAGAAGTAGTGCCTGACATCTATAAGAGGTGGGTCATATTTATTATTTCAAGATGGAATTTTACACTGGCTGATATGTATAGACCAGGAGTCAAAATTCACTGGAGTCTGGACTATGTCCAATCTCTGATTGAGAGTTGATTTCACTTTGTGTTAATGAAGAGTAAGACAGAGAAGCAGGCCGACCAATGATCCAAACGTATTTTCTGATCTTACTTCCTTCTGTTCTTATTAGGAGAGGATTTTATTGAGTGAAGTCAGGCCAATTCCTACTGTTCATATGAAGCTGAAATTAAAATGACCAAAAGGACTTCAGTATGTATAAGCTTTCTTTTGGTAAATAACCTTTATCCATTCACCCTCTTATTCATCATAAATGAAGGTGGCAGTGGCATGAGTTTCCTGTTAAATGTGCTAGAAGAGGAACATAGAGGTTGACTTGGTTCAGGCTTAACTGGATATTTAGTCATTTGTAGATATTCATTCTTTCCACAAACCTAGTCAGTATCAGTATATGTAAAGTTTCTAACCCTTCCAGCTGGGGAATACCTCATGGAGGAAATATGCTTTCCTTAGAGTTTATAAACACTACTTGGTCTAATT
Source organism: Trichosurus vulpecula (assembly GCF_011100635.1). Taxonomy (NCBI): domain Eukaryota; kingdom Metazoa; phylum Chordata; class Mammalia; order Diprotodontia; family Phalangeridae; genus Trichosurus; species Trichosurus vulpecula. The sequence continues at coordinate 190,776,354 of NC_050573.1, read as the reverse complement.
TTTTGTTAAGGTTTTGTCCAGTTTGATTATGAGATTTTTTTTTCTTGGAGATCATCCACAACAGCTTGCTTCCCTTAGGTAGCCCCATGTTGTCAAAAAGGGAAACATACATTTTTTTACTTCTTGGGAGAAACATGCAATGTGATGGGCATATTATCAAAGGGGAGGCAGATCATCAGAACACACACACACACACACACACACACATACACATACATTCAGTCACATATTCGCAGAAATCCCTAAGGGAAAACAATGCATTGTGAGCAAAGCATTTTTGCTCACAATTTCCTCTAAAATTTCAAATTTGTCTTTTAACCAAAAGAAAAATCAAAGCAAAACAAAAATATTTTCCCCAGATTCAAATGAGGAAAAAGAAAGAAAATTCAATTCTTTGTTATGAAGGCTCACTGCACAAACATTGATGAAGCCCCTCCTTAATGACAGGCCTATGTGTTTTACTGAGGATATAAAAACAAAAAATTAAATCCTTTCCCCTAAAAGACAATATATTCTACTGGGAGTATTAACATCTATACTGGTTAAGTAAAGTATCCTAGAGTGTGACCACACAAAGCCATTTTATTTAGATATTCCCTTACTTTCTGTCAATGAACTTGTCTAAACTTCACTAGACTGGTCCTTGAATGACAGGGAACCAGACTAAGATCCTTCAAGGACTTACGATGTCTGATGCCTCAGAGGAAAACTTTAATAGGGGACTTAAAATTCTGAAACACTCAAAAAAACTTTCACTTTAAGAAACCTGGTATTTACAAGATACAGGTATTATTGATCCAATTGATGCCACTGTTCTATCTTTCAGGAATCTTGAAAAAATCTGATACATACATGGGAGACTTCTCATTGGAGAGACATTTAGGTGTGGTATTTTGCTCTACTGAAAGAAATGCTTTTTTAAAAAATAATCAGCAATCGGAAAGCATGGTGGAAGCTTGTATTTTCCTAAACTTTTTGGTCAACCGTGTTATTGCAGCTAAAATCCCACCCTCAACAGGAAGCTCTTCCCAGTCCCCCTTAATTCTATTAGCTTCCCTCTATTTCTGATTAATCCTCTAAATAGCATTTTTTTTAGCATTTTAATTTATTTATTTTTAGTTACAACATTCCATTCCACAAGCTTTTGAGTTTCAAATTTTCTCTCCCCCCTCCCCAAGATGGCATGCAATCTGATATAGGCTTTACATATACATTCACATTAAACATATTTTCACATTAATTATGTTGGAAAGAAGAATTTAAACCAATGGAACGAACCAATGGAACTACAAGAAAGAAGAAACAAAACAAAAAAGAGAAAGAGCCAATAGTATGCTTCAATATGCATTCAGACTCCAAAGTTCTTTCTCAGGATGTGGATGGCATTTTCCATCATGAGTCTTTCAGAGTTGTCTTAGAACCTTGCATTGCTGAGAAGAGGCAAGTCTATCAAAGTCAGTCATCGCACAATGTAGCTGTAACTGTGTACAATGTTCTCCTGGTTCTGCTCACTTCACTCAGAGTCAGTACATATATGTCTTTCCAGGTTTTTCTGAAGTCTGCCTGCTCATCATTTCTTATAGCACAATAGTATTCCATTACATTCATATATCACAGCTTGTTCAGCCATTCCCCAAATAGTAGATATTGCCTCAATTTCCAATTCTTTGCCACCATAAAAAGAACTACTAATAAATATTTTTGTACATGTGAGTCCTTTTCCCATTTTTATGATCTCTTTGGGATACAGCCTTAGAAACGGATCAAACGGTATGCACATTTTTATAGCCCTTTGGGCATAGTTCCAAATTGCTCTCCAGAATGGTTGGATTAGTTCACAACTCCATCGGCAATGCATTAGTGTTCCAATTTTCCCACATCTTCACCAGCATTTATCATTTTCCTGTTTTGTCATGTTAGCCAATCTGACAGGTATGATACAGTATCTAAGAGTTGCTTTGATTTGCATTTCTCTAATCAATAGCGATTTAGCATTTTTTTTCACATGCCTATAGATATCTTTCATTTCTTCCTCTGAAAACTGCCTGTTAATATCCTTTGACCATTTCTCAGTTGGGGAATGACTTGTATTCTAATAAATTTGACTATGTTCTTTATGTATTTTAGAAATGAGGCCTTTATCAGAGATACTGGTTGTAAAAATTCTTTCCCAGTTTTCTGCTTCCCTCCTAATCTTGGTTGCATTGGCTTTGTTTAATGTAATCAAAATTATCCATTTTGTATTTCATAATGTTCTCTATCTCTTCTCTGGTCATAAATTCTTCCATTCTCCATAAATCTGACAGGTAAACTATTCCTTACTCTCCCATTTTGCTTACAGTATAAGCCTTTATATCTAAATCATGACCTATTTGGACTTTATTTTGATATACGGTATAAGATACTGAACTATGCTCAGTTTCTACCACACTATTTTCCAGTTTTCCCAGCAGCTTTGGTCAAATAGTGAGTTCTCATCCCAGAACCTGGAGTCTTTGGGTTTATCAAACAGTAGGTTACTATAGTCATTGACTACTGTGTCTTGTGTGCCTAATCTAGTACACTGATCTACCCCTCTATTTCTTAGCCAGTACCAAGTAGTTTTGATGACTGCTGCTTTATAATACAATTTAAGATCTGATACAGCTAGGCCACCTTCCCTATCATTTCTTTTCACCAATTCCCTTGATATTCAGAACCTAAGTAGCTTTTTTGTATATAGTTGTTTGCATATTTTCTCTCCCACTAAAAGGTGAGAGCAGGAACTATCTTTTGCCTTTCACGGTAAGCCTCTTGCTTAGCACAGTGCCTGGTACATAGTAGGTGTTTAATATATGTCTACTGATTGAATTGAGAAAGACTAACTTTGCTTTTTTTCTTTTTTAATTTTACTTTTAATTTATGAACTAAAACAAGTGCATTGTACATGAAACAGCAAATCTACTATGCACGACTTGCTATTCCTTTCAAATATACAACAAAATTATCAGGTAAATTTCTTTTTTTTTTCTTCCATCCCTCCCACCCCCCATGGCTACATTAGACACAAATGGATATGTGTGTGTGTGTGTTTGTGTATATGTATGCATGTATATGTATATATGTGTGCATATGTATGTATATGTGTATATATAATGTAAAATTATGCTATACATACTTCTATTTATCAGCTCTTTCTATGGCTGCAGATAGCATCTTTCTTCATATATTCTTTATAGTTAATTTTGGTATTTATGATAGACAAAATAACTTATTTGCTCAAAGTTGTTCCTAAAACTATTACTGTTACTGTATACAATATTCTCTTGGCTCTGTTCATTTCACTCTTCATAATTTTGTGCAAGTCTTTCTGTTTTTCATAAAATCATTGAGTTATCCTTTCTTATAGCTCAGTAATATTCCATCACAATCATACACCACAACTTGCTCAGCCATTTCCCAATTGATAGGCACCCCTGCAATTTTCAGTTCTTTACCACAAGAAAAAGAGCTGCTATAAACATTTTAGAACATATAGTTATTTTTCTTTTTCCTAATTATCCTTGGAAACAGACCAAGACGTGGTATTGCTGGGTCTGCTTGTAGAGAAAATCTGGATAGCCTGGAAATTTCTGACCTACTCCACCATTTTCCTAGAATTCATCCTCCCTAACTTTACTTCTAATGCTCCCATGAAAAATACCCTAAATAAGTGTGTGAATTTTTTTCATAAAAAATTTTATATAAGAGGGAAAGTAGGCACATAGAATGGTAATCACTGACAGTCTCTAGGACAACTTTGACAATGATAAGATCTAGCATTTTCTCCACACCTTTACTTTTCTCCTTTCTTTCATATACCATAAGAATGGGTCCCTTGCTGTCTCCCAAACTGTATCCTCTGCTTGACTAAGTTCCTCTTTGATCTAGTCCAGTTTCTTTTCCTGCCTTTTGTTTTTCTTCAGTATCATTTCCAATTCCTCTGGTAGCATGGCCAGAACTAAATTCCAAATATAATAACTATACTGCACATATTAGTAAACAGATTTTGCTATAGAAATCTTTACAAACTTTTTCTATTTCTTGTCATTCTTAAGTTTACTCATAATTTTCATACAAGACTCATGGTCTTTCATACTATCTCCAATCACCATCCTCAAAGGCTTTGCTGTTCTTATTTATGACCCCTCTAACAACCTGGCCACACAGTCACTCAAAATCTAACTTTAACGATGTCCTTCTCTACCCTACTACAACTACAAACATTGTGGGACATCCAAGATATAAGCTTTGAAATGTAATTCTCTGACAAAAAATTTCCCATCTTTCTACTCTTCTTCTAATTTAATACAAAACGAGCCTACTCTTTGCCATTATCATGATCTCTGGTCCTTGGATCCAACCTTTTCCTCCTAATCAATACATCACAGTGTGGTTTCACCAGGCCCAGAGTAGGTCTATCATTCTAATGTCTCAGCAGCTGTTACTCTAATGTCCCTAGCTCTTTGGTCCTCCACTACTCCATTCCTTTTAATACTTATCCTTGAGCAAATCCCCACCATCTTATTTATCTATACTTGCTCATAGGGCTACAGATTTAGACTTTGAGTGGACCTTAAAGGTCATCTAGAAATATTTTCTCTTTCACAGATGAAGAAGTTACTGGGCTTTTCTTATAATTATCATCTGAGGTGCTATATTCAGCATAGCCTGCAGTTAATCTATCCTTCATCTACTGCAGAGAAGAAGATTGTCTGTCATCAGTAAACCCCTCCCCTACAAAAGAAGACAAAATCTCTGTGGCATTTGTGCAGATAAAGATCACTTATGATCTTTTAACTCTTCTCTCCTTTACTGTTTCCCTTGAGGAAGCTACGTGGCACAGCGGATAGAGCTCCCAGCCTGAGTTCAAATTCAGCCTCAGACACTTGCTAGCTGTGTGACCCTGGGCAAGTCACTTAACCCTGTTTATCTCAGTTTCTTCATCTGTAAAATGAGTTGGAGAAGAAAATGGCAAACCACTCCAGTATCTTTGCCAAGAAAACCCCAAAAGTGGTCATGAAGAGTTGGACACAATTGAAAAATGATTGAACAACAATAACTTTTCCTTAATTCATATATAATTTGTGCCATTAGCTGTCTTTTCATGTATCTTATCCTCTTTTTCTACTATGCACAATGTGGGAGCAGATATAATGTTGTAGGTAAAGTTTATATTCTAAAAACTCAGCATACTACTCTGTACATAGCACATATTTTATAAATGTTTTTGGAATGAATGTTGCATCTATGACAAATGATTCTGCTGTTATATGAAGGATTTTGGTCTCTATACTCTTAAATCATACACTAAATTCACTTAATTCTTCAGAAAAACATAATACAAATTTTAACTGAAACCTGGATGAACCTCCAATTTCATTTGATCTAAGAGATTATAGGATAGGAACCTTTAGGATCAAATAAAACTCTTCTGTTTGGCACTGAAAGCTGTATACAACCTGGCCTCAAACTCTCTTTTGAGTATAATTCTTCATCACTCCCGTGCATTTATGAAACGGATCTTATTATTATTCCTTACATAGAGCATTCCATCTCCAGTCACCATTCCTTTGGACATTATTCTTAATCCATCATTCTTAGAATGACTCCATCCTTACCTCCATCTCGAAACATCCCTAGTTTCTTCCAAGGCTAAGATCAGCTCAAATGCCAATGCCTACAAAGAGCTTGTTTTTTCTGATTACCCTGAATACCAGGATCTTCTCAAAGCCCAAATTACTTTGTATGTATTTTCTATGAATTTTGTATACATGCTCATGTATGTACATGTTGTCTCGCCAATAGAATGTAAGCTCCTTGAGGACAGTGGCTTTCATTTCTGTCTCTAGAGCCTAGTACAGTACCTGGTACATATAATTAAATGCTTCTGGGTTGGAATAAAAAATCAAAATAAATGTAGAAATATATGCATCTGATGCCTCCAGCCAAAAGACACTGGTCAAAGCCATGAGGTGCTACAGTGTGGTCTTGCTTCCATGGGACTATATTGTACAATGCAAGAAAAACTACAACAACATGAAAAAGACATGAAACATGAGAAGACATGAAAAAGACCTCCATGACATTCCCAAATAATGAAGAGTTGTTTAGTTTATTGCTCTGTACGAAGAAAAATGGTAAGTAGATTTTACAGAGTGATGAGTAACAGAAGAAATCATGAGATGTACATGTTAGCAAGTTAAAACCATGGGGATATAAACAATTCTGTTTCTGAAAACACCACTCAGAATAACTAGAAATGGTTACTCTATCCGTTGACAATGTTATTTTTTCTACAGTATAATAAATTGAAACAGTTACTTTTTTCCTATAGTATCATATAACTGCAATGGCACCTGTGTGTAATGACAAAAATTAACTTTCAGGTTGTTAGTCCCAAAGCACTTTCATCTAAAATTCTCAAATTCAGTCTACTTACAACCAATAAATTTTTTTTAAATAAAATTCTGTTTTCCTCATTTGGCTCAGAAAATTCATTTCAGAAAACATTACTCTTTTACTCTATTGCTTTTATTCCAATTCTTAGATAATTTTATCATCCTTTAAGGGGAAAAAACGTGGTCCCATCTGTATCTTGACAAATCCTCCAAAATTCACATTAGTTACTGTGATTTATTGGTTTGGTGTTTCTGTAACAGTCTATTCCCCAAATTTCTTCCTCAGAAAGCATTTGACAGGTATACAGTGAAAGTTACTCGGTAAAAGCAATGTGATTCTCACAAGCCCCTCACCACCAGACCCCCTGGCACTCCTGCTGGAAGAGAGCTTTGTTGAAATTCAGCAGTTCAGATTTCAATCTGATAACAAGGTTATCTAGAGAATGTCCCTCTGGGGACTACTTTTCCAATTCCCAACCATTTTGGTAGACCAGGCCCAAAGAAGGTTAGCTAGTTACTAATCCCCCAGGGTTCCGGTGGAAACCTATCCCCGAGGGGATGGGGCTATATCAACCCCCCTTGCTTGCATCACTTATCAATCCACCAGTAAACACAAATAAATGAATGAATGATAAAGCACTCATTAAGTACTTGCAATTTGGCTGACCAAATATTGCCACCCTCAAGGAGTTTATATTCTAACAGAGAAAGATAAAGCATAAAAAGAGCCAGAAGGTAGGGATGGGGCAGTAGAGGGGTACTGTTTAAGAAAGGCTGGAAAGTGATGTGGAGGCCTGGTTACAGACAAGGTAAAGGTGTTATCAGTCCTGTGTCCCTAGGAACAAATAAAAAGTTTTTGTGGAAAAGGGATAAAGAGATTAAGGAGAATGGTTGGAGTATAAGCAGAATGGTGTGGAAATGTCTAGGGAGTAAAATGCAGGCAATACACATTTTAGTAAAGGGTGTTTACTTAGGTGGTATAGAAAAAAAGGATTCCTACAAAGGTCTGAGGCAAACTCTCCCACAAGCATATACAGATCCATGGGATACTGGGCTCTAACTGTGGAGATCAAGTATGAGCAAAGGGTAAACACAACTCTTAGTTACTAGAAGAGTTTTCCTGAATCTGTAGCTAGGGCTTGTGCTTTTAAAGGTTCCTTCCTCCTTCAAGTGGCTCTTTCTATAGCCATCTGTGTCCGGTTTTCTCCGTGTTTGTTCTCAGTGTGCCTCTAATGATCCAGTCCCTCTAATGGTATGATGACGGAAGAAAGGAGCTTAATTCTCTCTTGGGATCCACTCTGCTTGCCCTTTCTCTTCTCCTTGAAGTTTTCTGGCATAAACACAGGGTTCTAGACCTCGTGTGGCCTTGAGGCCATAGTTCCCCACCCCGGTCTAGAGTTCTCTATCACATGACTGCTGTGATGCTTGACTGCTGATTTAGAACTGGTTACACATAGTGACAGAGGTATGTCAGTCAACTAGCATGTCTTAAACACCTTCTAGGTTCCAGGAACTGCTAAGCTCTGAGGGTACAAAGAAAGGCGGGAAAGGGAAAAACAAAAACAAAACAGTTCCTGCTCTCAAGGAGCTCATACACTAATTGGGAGAGACAAGATGCAAATAACTACATACAAACAAGATATACAAGATATGTACAAACAGGATAAATTGAGAGCAGTCTCAGAGGGAAGACCAAGATTCAGGAGAACTGGAAAAGACTTCTTGGAGAAGGTAAATCTTTTGCTGAGACCTGAAGGAAGCTAGGAAAGCTAGGAGACAGAGATGAGGGAGAAATTTCAGGTATGGAGGACAACCAGTGGAAACTCCCAGAGGTGAGATGGAGTGTCATGTCTCAGAAGTAGCTAGGGGGTCAGTGTCACTGGATTGAAGAGTAGGTGGAGGAGAGTATGGTATAAAAAGACCAGAAAGGTAGTAAGAGGCCAGGTTAGGAAGGGTTTGATAAGCCAAACAACAAACAAGATATTTACTGTGTGAGATAATCTCTTATTCATTCACTTCATCTCCATCTGGCTGTTCTCTGATTTTCTTATGCCCCCAGGAACCTCATCATCCTGAACTTCATCTACCCCCGGAACTCACATCTCCTCAGGAGACCATCCTCTTTTTGACTGGGTAGGGTGGAAGGTAGATTTCTCTATTTAAGAACAGCACCCAGTGAAGCCATCTCTTCACTTCCCACCCAGCTGCATCAAGTGTGGTCATCAGTTACCTTACCAGGTACCCTCTCCTCTATCACATGTTGTGCATGGTGTGTTCAGGGGAACTAGCATCTCTGGTATGAGGGTTTGCCAAGCCTTTTTCAGGGCTGCTCATCCAGCTTTGGTGTCCACCTGATTCCCTCAATTCTGTGGCTCCAAGAAGCTGTAGCTTAGCCAGGTTAACCAAGGGGTTTCAAAACTGTCAATGAGTTAAGGGAAGATGTCTACTCTGAGCATGTGAAGACTTCCTGGGCAGGATGGGCAGATGAGAACAATTTGTTCCAATGGCCCTGAAGGTGGCTGAAGCGGGTGCTGTGGAGTGCTTAGAGTTTGGTTACACATTGAAGACGCCAAGGTCATACATGACATCCCAGGCAATAGGCAGTTTGTCTTTGCTTTTGTCCTGTCACTGGACTTTGAAGACTGGCAGAGAGAATAAGGGTGATGACTTTGTGCAACTGCCTCATTTAAATCCAATTCATGTGCAAGTCAAGACATCACCCATAATGTCATTGGTCCTCTTTGAAAATAAAACAAAGCATCTTTTAAGGACTATCTCTACCCTGATCACACTCCCGTCCCTCCTCCACATTAGATTGTGAGCTCCTTCAGGGAAGGGGCATTTTTTTGCTTTTCATTATAACTTCAGCACTTGACAGCTAGCACACAGTAGTTGCTTAATAAATGTTTATTGACTACGTAGAACAATCCTGGCACATAGCAGGCCCTTAAATGTTTATTGACTTAATGACTCCTACCAAATTAAAGATTTATATGTATTTAGTTTACACATCTGATTACTTCAATCCACTCACACAATTCTGTGATTATATTAATTTCTTAAGCAAGAAAAATTTTAAAAGGGGTGGGGGAGGGAATAAGATAGATATAAGAAAGCATAAATATTATACATATTAGAATAATTTCTTGTGCTAAACTTTAATTGAAAAACACTAAAAATGGGAAAACATTATTTACATTCTGGTAGTTAATATAACTCCAGAATATAAATGGATTTCTCATATTAACTCTTAAATTACTGCCAGATTAACAGAGCTATCAGAACTTTGGGGGACAGTTAGGAAAGCTTACTTCTATTTTTTCTAATTATTAAAGAACAAATAGAATGAATGTGGTTGAAAAAAGCTGCGAAGGAAAGCAATGGCAAACATATATATCCTGAATAACTTAGTCCTTCACCTGAATGACCCCATTCACATCTCGAACTTGTCTTCTTTCAATGCAGCAATATTGAGATAATCAAAAACACACATTTATTGAGCATTCACTATACTGAAGGCATTATATTCTCAAGGGTCTTATAAAATAGTTGGGGAAACAGGATATATGCATAAAAAACAAAAATAGAGAATCATAGAATGTTAGAGATGGAAGGGACCATAGAAATCTTGAGTTCAAAACCCTATGCCTGATGCTTACTACCTGAGTGACACCAGGAAAATCATTTAATTTCACTGGGCCTCAACATCCCCATCTTTAAAATAAGAGGATTACACCAGAAAATCTCTAAGGTCTCTGAGCTGTAGCTCTAAAGTGGTAACTCTATTTTCTTGTCCAACTCGTTATTTCATAAATCGAGAGGCTGAGATGAAGATGGGGAGGATGACTTGCCCATTGTCAAAGAGTATGAAAAATTGAGATTTGAATTCATGTCCTCTGATTCTAAAGCCAGTATCTCTCCACTATACCACATCAATTCAAGGTAGCCTATGTAAAATGTCAAACTTAACTTGTGAGTGGTAGGGACCCTAAGGACCAAAGTAATCACATTCATTTCTCTCTCTTCTTGACCAAGAAAAGATGTATGATAAATTGACATTGGAGGATACTGACCAAGTACTTTAGGTGTCTATAGGCTCACAGAATAAAAGAAATGTACCTGAAAGTCAGGGGTCAAGTGAAAAGTAGCAGTACATGGTTCCATTGATACACAAAGGAGCAAATAAATGAGTTTCTTTACATAAGTTCACACAGATCAGTAAATCAATCAACCAACATTTTTTTAGGCACCCACTATGTGCCAGGCCCTGTGAAGCACTGGATATATGCAATCACAGGGGGAGAGGAAACATAGGGCTTTTAAGATCTTACAGATCCTACTGATACAATGGGATCAAATCATAGAATGCTATATGGTAGAAATTTGCTTTAAATATGATTGGAAAATGCAGAAGAGAAAATTTGCATGTTGTGAGAGAAAGTTTCTGGATGACTTTTACATTAAGGTATAAAGGTAAGACCCCAAGACTCTCATCACTCCTGTCATCCTAGTATATACATATACATACATACTTATATACATATAAATTCACACCCATATACATGTACACAAACATGCACATACATCCACTACATAATACACATGTACAGGGCACATCACACACATACATATAACATATGCATGCACATATGAAACAGAAATACACATATATGCACGTGCATGTATGCATACTTAAACATGCGCACACATGTAAATATAGAACATACATATATATATACACCTATACACTCATGCATACATATACATGTGTGTGCATCTGTGTGAATGTATGTATGAAATCTGTTTTGGCACAACCCAAAACATAACATCTCATACTCCTATGGAGGCACTGTGATGCAGCCCAAAGATTTCTGAATTTGGAGTATAGCTGATGAGTTCAAAGCTTGGCTCTCCCATTTACTACCTGCCTAACCTTGAGCAAATCACTTAATCAATCAACAAGCAGTTTTTAATTGCTTCCTCTGTGTTAGGCACTGTATTAAGCCTTAGGGATACAAAGGGAAAAAAAAAAATTAATAGTCCCTATCTTCAAGGAGCTCACTTAACCTCTTGGAAAAGAGTCTAGTAAAGAAACAGAAAAGAAAAGGAAAAAAGTATGCCTTCAAGGAGCTTACTTAACCATTGCTACCTTAGCCATAAAATAAGTTGGATTGGATTACTTCTAAGGTCCCTTCCTGCTTTAACTTTATGATTCTATTACATCTGTGTTCTTTGCCACATTTCCATATTCTCCTTTTCTTCTCTTTCTTCTTTTTTCTTCTCATTTTTAAATAGCCAAAGTAAATTTTTTAAAAATCTGCAACAGATATGTGATAAACGTCAAGCTTATGTTGCTGCTGACAGAACAGATCAGATATTGGGCCAACCACAGAAACAATCTGTTCATTCAGCATTGTGATTTGATTATATGGAATCCATTCAAAAGCATTCTTAGAAAAAGTTCACCTTCCCCTCTTAGCATCTCAATAAGTATGCTACAGATCATGAATCATGATAGTAATTATAACAGCTTGGCCATATGCCTTCTGGAAGACAAAGTGGCACACCCTTGTGCTGAAAGGATATTCATCATCATCATCATCATCATCATCATCTCTTGAGCCCCTTTCACAGTTGAGCAGCACATCGTGTCATTGCTGTTTATTACCATATCAGGGGGGAAATGATACTGCAATTAACAATATCAACCTACAAATGCTCTGTGACATGTGGTCTAAATAAATATTTACGCATAGCTCTATGGGGATATATCATATCATAAATCTACCAACATATAATAAATACATGAATAACCTTGTAGTTTCCTCTTAAAACCTAACTGAATTATAAAGCCTATCTCAATGACTTCTCATTGCCATGCTATGTGCATGCTGCTGGACTAAAGCACTAAATTCAATAGCATCCTTTTAACCTTGAGATTGGAATGCTGGGTAAGTGTCACAGTATTGATTGCCATGAAGGTTAAGATGATTATATTGGGGTTAAAGATGAGGAGCCGCTTCTAACCTTTAAATGTGAAAATACTTAAAATGTGTGGAAATGTAGCACAATATGCACACTCATCTACATTATTTCTAATTATTAATTTAAATAGAAATTTCTAATAAAATAATAGTTACAAGGCGCTAAAGTCCAAATGACTATTCCTACTTCTGTGTTACGAGATCCAAATTTCTCAATATGAAAGTTCTATTCGAAATAGCTCTATTCTTAACTTCATATGTGATGGATTTATATTTCTAAAACCTACTTACTTACAGTGTAAGAGTTTCATTGATGACAAACTGACCAAAAACAAGCCATAATTCTACCCAGAATAATATTTCTTCTTTGGTTTTATTGAGCTAAAATGCCTAGCTAGCCATGTTTCCAAATCAAAATGCATTTTTCCAGTTGGAAACTTGGCTTTCCTAAGGTCTATCACTTCATCTTCTTTTTTATTGAATGTTCTCAAACATTGCACATTTCATTGAGAGGTTTCAAGACAAAAATGCCATCAACATCATGTGACCCAGTGAGGTCCTGCTATGTTTTCCAATAAAGAATCTAAGTCCTAAGATTTGGCTCTTTCAATTCCCAATCCATAATGTATTATAATCATTAACAGACATTCAGTGTCTTAGAGGAAGGCCAATATTGAAAACAAATAAATGAACAAAAAACTCTCTTGACTAGATATTGGATAAACAGACCATGAGCCACATTTCAATTTTTCCCTTTCAAGGACTATTTAATTTGCTTGGTATTATACCTAAATGGTAAGGGGAAGAACACTACTGTTTACTTCCCAGGTATGCATTATATCTGCAAAGCCTGAAGTTATATCTCATCAAATGTTAACTCTTGCTGTGATCTTAGAATGCTTGGTGAAGGCCTAAGTTTGTACCTACTCAAATAGGCAGACAAGAGAAGTAAGTCCACAACCATCTTTTCCATCCACAATAAACACAGGATGGGTCTAACCCCCGAATTCGAAATTCCATTTACTTGAAGGGGGTCAGCTAGTTGGTGCAGTGGATAGAGTGCCAACCCTGAGGTTAGGAAGACCTGAGTGCAAATCCAGCCTCAGACACTTACTAGCTCTATGAAAATGGGCAAGTCACTTAACCCCTGTTTGCCTCAGTTTCCTCATCTGTAAAGAGAGCTGGAGAAGGAAATGGCAAACCACTCCAGTATCTTGCCAAGAAAATCCCAAATGGGGTCACTGAGAGTCAGACATGACCAAAAAGACTCAACAACAATATCAACAAATTTCCTTGAAGGGAACCCAAAGGACTTGTACAATTTCACATGCAAAAGAGGTACGCAGGAATAGATGTTTGAATCACCATGAGAACAAGAACTTGTTTTGACTTTCTCTAGAAGGGGCTAAGATTCAAAATCACCAGAAACAAAAGACATTTTGACCTTGTATCACAAGGGATACAAACTAGTTGCAACTGGCTGAAGGGCTAACACCCCATCAATGGCTTCTCACCTCCACTGTTCCCTGAATTATTTACTATGTAATCACTGTCTATGCCTCTAGAACCTGAACACCTTGGGGATTTGTTTTCCAGTTGCAAAGAGAGACACTAGGATATAATGGCTATACTGCCAGCTTTGGAGTTAGATCCAAGTTTAAGTTCTGTCTCTGATATACTATTATTAGTATAATAGCCACGGATAAGTTGCTTAACCAGATTTGAATTAACAGGCAGAGTTTCTATACCAAGTATTCAATAGCCTGATAAAATCACACATCAGGACCAAAAAATGCACCCACCCCCCATGCACACACACACATACTCTGGTAGCATGGGAGCCACCAATTTTCCATTCGGTAGATGCTCTTTTACAGAGTAGTAAATAATTCAGGCCTCAGCGTTTCCCATCTTCTTTGGCTCCAGATGCCCCGCAAAAACTATGGCTGCTTCATCAGACTTAGTCTGATCTTGGTGAATCCATTTCCTTCAGACATGCCAAACAAAATACTCAATGGCCCACACACTCTGTGGATGCTCTGTCCAGGTCACTGACACCATCCAACTAAAATTCAAAAGGTCAAAATGAGAAAATTAATAACTTGATTTTCTAATCACTAGACATCCTGCCTCTGTGCTTGGCATTCCTCTCCCATTCCACCTCAATTTGCACCTTCCTTTTATGTGTTGTCTTCCCCCATTAGATTGTAAACTACTTGAAGTTGCTGTTTTTCTTTTTTGGTATTATATTTCTTACTTATGCCTGGCACATCGTAAGACCTTAATAAATGTTTATTGACTCTGGAACAGCGGTGCCAAAGAGACATGGAGTCTCTAAATCATACATAAGGAAGCCTGTGGACTGTATATTGACTTAGAAAACCACACATATATATGTATATATAAATATATTAATACATCAATTATCAATTAATATATCAAAGATTTGAAGATCTTCCCCACCTATTAATAGGCCCATGTGACCTGCTTATGTCACAGGAAGCCTAAGTCACATGTGGTAAGAGGAGCTTGCTAACAGGAAAAAGAAAGTGTGTAACAAAATGCAGAGAGACCAGTTAGAACGGAGGGAGAGAGCAGATGTGCTAGCTGTGCTGTGACTGATTGTTGGTCACAAGGCCCCATCTGGGAGGCAGAAGGCTGATGAGATGGCTAGGCTCTATACTGTGATATTGTGTTTTAAGTTCCTCACTGTTATGATAAAGTGGACTTACTGGTTTTGAGAGCTGGTTGCTACTTGGATGGGTTGGACTTATTGGTTATGGGATTTGGTCTTCTGGTGTCTGAGTAAATGTTTTACTTCTACCTTCTATATGGAGAGTCCCTCATATTGTCTGTGATACAGAACCACAAAGGCATATTGACAATTATCATCTATATTGTGCTTATTGCCTTGCTAATACAATCAATAGATTAAAATCATACAGGAACTGCATTTTAATCTAATCTGGTCAACACTTGGGAGTACTGTGGGCTGCATGCAGCCTGCCATGTGTTTAACACCTCTGCTCTGGAAAGCAACTTAGTGTTCCTTCTGAGCCTACCTGTAGCTTAATGGAGTCCCATAATTCTTTCAGGGGTTTAAAACATTTAAAGCCTTTTAGGGTTATGCTGGTGTGGGGGTTTGGAGAGGGGTAGGCAAAACTGTATAATTCCCCATAATGTCATAGTCTCAGCTGACCTCTTTCCTCTACTAAACTCTTCTTTAGCTCAGAGTATGTCTTCCTACTCAGCTCAACCCTCTGTGGTCTAGCTCCCAATCTCATCATTCAAATAAATGTGTTTTCCCCAAAGTTACCAATGATCTTTTTACTGCCAAATTTGATAGCATTTTTTAAGTCTTCATCCTTCTTGACCTCTCTGTAGCATTTAAAACTTCAAGGATGCAACTATGTGCCAGAGTTCATAGAGCAATGGACTTAGAAACAGGAAGATTTGAGTTCAAATTCTGCCTCAGTCACTTACTACCAGTGTTTTCCTGGACAAGTCATTTAACCTTTCTCAGCCTCAGTTTCCTTATCTGTAAAATGAGGATAATAATAGTACCTACCCAGGGTTGTTGTTAGGATAAAATAAGATAATATTTATAGTGTTTATAAAGCACTTTGTAAACTTTAAAGCACTATATAAATGCTAGCTATTATTATTATTACACCACCCTTTCTTCCAGAATTCTCCTTCCTCTCTGGGGTTTTGTGATACTCTGCTATATAGTGATTATCCTATATCTCTGACTAAACATTTTCAGAATCCTTTGCTGGATCACCATTCATACTGTGGTTCCTAATTATGGGTGAATCCCTAGGCTTTCTCTTGGGTCCTCTTCATATCTCTTTTCCATTTCCTCCCCTCTCTTGTCCTCTTGCAGCCTCCTCTTTCCCGTATCTGTCCTTCTCCTCTTCTTCTCCTTCTCCTCTCTCTCTCTCTCTCCCCCCCCCTTCCCTTCTTCCCTCCCTCTCTCCTTCCCTCTCATCACTTCAAACTTCAATCATCACCTCTCTGCAAATGACTCCAAGATCTATCTATCTAGGCCTCTTTTTCTCTCCGGAGATATAGTCCTACAACACTATTTCTCTATTGAGCATTTCTAAGTGGATATTGTATAGGCATCTCAAACTCAGTATATTCACAATAGAAATCACTGTTTTTTACCCCCCAAACTACCCTTCTTTTGAGCTTCCTCGTTTCTGATGTGATTCTTGTAAGCTGTCAGCAAACTCAAAGTCATCGCAACTTTCCATTCCTTCTCACCACACAGATCCAATCATTTATCAAATCTTGTTATTTCTGCCAATGCAATATCCCTTGTATCCTTTTCTCTCCACTCACAAAACCACCACCCTAACTCAGGAACATAGTCCTTCTTTCCTGGTTACTGAAATAGCTCCCTAATTGGTGTCCCTGCCTCCCACATATCCCCTCTCTAATCCATCCTCCATTCAGTTACTAAAGTGATATTCCTAAAACACATATCTGACCATGTCACTCTCCTGTTCCAGTGATTCTCTAATTAGTTCTCGGATGAAATACAAACTCTTCTGCTTGGCATTCAACTGCCTTCACGACCCAACTCTAATTCACTATTTTGGCCTTATGATACCCTCCTCCCCTTCTCTCACAATCCAATCAACTTGACCTTGCCGTTCCTTACACATAATCTTCCATCTCTTCTTTTCTTAATTTTGTCCAAACTGTACCCTATCCTTGCAATCTACTCCTTCCTCATCTCTATCTCTTAGAATCGTTAGTTTCCTTCAAATCTTAATTGAAGTATCATATTCAACATGAGGCCTCTCTTGATTCTCCCTCCAAGATTATCTTGAATTTAATATATATAATACACACACACACAAGAAAATTGAATAAAGGGAGACAGAATAGGATGGAGGAAAATATAGTTAGTCTTTCACAACATGACTATTATGGAAATGTTTTGCATAACTACACATGCATAACCTATATTGAATTGCTTGCCTTCTCAATGAGGGTGGGTGGGGAGAGAAGAAAAGAGAGAATCTGGAACTCAAAGTTTTCTAAAAAAATGTTAAATAAATTTACATGCAACTGGGAAATAAGATATACAGGCAATGGGATATAGAAATTTATCTTGCCCTACAAGAAAGTAAGGGGGAGGTGATAAGGGTGGGGTGGTGACAGAAGGGATGGCAGACTGGGGGGAGGGGTAATCAAAATGCATGCCAACTTGGAGTGGGGGTAGGGGAGAGAGGGAGAAAATTTGGAACTCAAAATCTTGTGGAAATGAATGTTGAAAACTAAAAACAAATAAATTAATTAAAAACAAAGAAAAGACAAGTGAAAAAAGTGGCCCTAAATTCCTTATAATACAAGGTAGAATGTGATTATGTTCTATAGGAAAGGTTTAAAGAAAATGCTATAAGTGCAATGAGATAGAGAGAGAAGGACATATTAAATTCTTATTCTTAACTCTTACGTTTCGATAACTATTCCAGCATGAACCATCAACTCAGAGAGATATTTAATGCAGAAAGACAGGTGATCAACAGCAACAGAAAAGTTAACATCAGAGAACTAGCTAGACCTGTAGGCCACCCAATTTTCACTGATCTTAAATGGCTGAAGATAGAAAAAAATGTGTGTGATTCCCCTTCATTCTTTACATGAAAAAATTTTAATGGGATATCTGTTATTTCTCCATATTATTAAGCATCCAAAACATCCAATAAATAGTATAGAGAAATCAAAAGATTCAGACTTATGCCTTCATATTTGGATGGATTTGGGATTCCATTATGTGCATGCACTTCCTAGACCTTCCTTCAAAGAGAACAGAACCTCTCTAAGCCTTCTCATCTATTATAATTCTTGTCCACATCTTTCCATAAGACACACGTAGACAAGTAGACAACAAAGTTGACTGTGATAAAGTCAAAGAAGTGGTCTAGATCAGAAGCATCAAACATATGCCTCACAGGCTATATTGTTACCTGAAACACTTGGGTTCTGCCCAAACCAGATTAAATTATAATTGGGAAATATTTAACAAAATAAGTAAAATACAATAGAACATCGATAATGCTACCATGAGGCTTTCTAAGTCAACATATGCCCCCCCACACCCAAATCCTTATGTAAAATTTAGTGGCCTTATTCCTATGAGGGTTTGACATCACTGGTCTAAATGGAGGACTATTAGGAATATGAGCAAAGAAGGATCACTTTCACCTGGGAGTGATCAGGCTAGATGTATTTTAATATATCAAGTATATCAATGTGGCACTTGGGTTGTGGATCTTATCTCTCTAATTCTTGCCAAATGGTCAGCCTACTTTTTTCCCAGTGTCACATGTTCCTGATGATATTCACTGGAAGTGTGATTTAGAAGACATTATCTTTGACAATGTAAACAAGTTTAAAATAAGTGAATCATAGCAAAGGTGATCTAATAATTTTCAATCATGGTAGTGATCTTCATATAACTGATTTACAGCAGCAGTCAATATCAATCATGAAGACTGAAAATGACTGGATTGGCTATCTTGTGGTTTGGCAGTCAGGCTAGCCCCAAGGCACAATGACATTGTTAATATTATACTACCCATGAGCCTTTAGTGCTAAGTTGGTAAATAAACTAGGTCAATACAGTAAATTAAAAATATAAGATGATTCAAAGAAATAACTTATAGCATGTACTCAGAAGTATAATGGACCAATGTATAATGAAGTATAATGGCCAACACCACTGTGATAAAATTATAATGATAAAACTCAGTAATACATTTGTTCCACTTCATAGAAATGCACAAAAATGTATATAGAATAAACATGAACTATTTAGCAGAGTTAAAATAATTGTAGAAACTGTGAGATATTTCTGATGAGATTTCAAAACTTTCCATATAATGCCCCCCCAACTCATGCTATCTATAAAAATCCTACTTTGAAGGTTCAACTCAAGTCCCATCTCCTTTGTGAAGTGCACCCTTAATGATCCCATCAATGATCATTCCCTTCCCTGAATTCCTAGCACCCATGTATAATCCCACACAGCATGCCATTTAATTCTCCTATTGTATCATGTGTCAAAAGCATGGACTATGGTTTATCTTCTTTGCTTTACTTTCCCAACAATTCCTTGTATATTTTGGGAATGTAGAGCAGGAGCTGAATAAATACCGATTGACTAATATGCCAATTAAAATCAGTAATCTCAGCAACTGAAGAACTTTGACCACCTGGACATCTTAGAGCACTAGGAATCTATAATAGTTTAAGAGTAAAATGATAGGGGCGATATACAATAGCTCTGTTAGATACTGATAGAAGACAAGGATGGCACTTATGTTACAGGCTTTTGGCACTACTGTTCAGGTACACAGAGAACATGACTTGCCATGTATTCAAGTGTGTGTGTGTGTGTGTGTGTGTGTGTGTGTGTGTGTGTGTATACACACACACACATACACATTTAGTAAGACTGAATCCACGACAAAGTAAGTGAATAAATGAGTTTTACTGTACTTCTAATCACTTGCCCAGCATATTAAAAGTGGGTTTGTATACTAATATTAAATCACAAAAATAAATGAATGAATGAATGAATATTCGAAATACAGTACAATAAACTTCATGCTATACAGTCATCTGAGCAGTAACAGTAGGTTTACCAGAGTGAGTAAGATTTACCTGAGGCTTTTTCAAAGACTCTCAAATTTGGAAAAGGCCTCAGACACTATCTAGACCAATCTGTACTGAATATGATTCCTGTCTAAAATGTACCAAATAAGTGGTCAACAAGTCATTTAATTTTTGAAAACTTCAAGGCAGAAAAACCTACCACTTGCTGAGGAAGAACATTCCATTTTAGGATTGCTATGACTTTTAGGAAGCTTTCTTAAAAATACATTAACACTGGGGAATGGCTAAACAGATTATGACATATTAATGGACTGGAATATTATTTTGTCATATGAAATAATGAAAGGGATAGTTTCAGAGAAAGCTGGGAAGGCTGGTATGAACTAAAGCAAAATGAAATTAGCTGTACCAGCAGAACAATTTATCCAATAGCAGCAAGACTGGAAAGACAAACAACCTTGAAAGACTTTAGAACTCTGGTCAGTGCAATGACCAATCATAATTCAGAGGACTATATCACCTCCCAACAGAAAGGAGATGGACTCAAGACACAAAATGAAACATATGTTTGGATATGGTCAATTAAGGAATGTGTTTAATTGGACTATTCATAATTGTTGGAAGAGTTCCCACCCACCCTACCCTGGTTGAGTAGGGAGATGAAAGAGAGAAAAAATTAATGCTTATTAATTTAAAAAATTAAAATATAAAACCACACAGAGACAGAGAAGAAAGGTAGCAAAAGAATCATGACACTTGTATATAGACCTGGATCCTGAAGGGAAGCCCATGTTGATTTGACCTCATCTTTAGGCTGCTGTGTTCCAGATGTGCTCCACACATGTGGTTAAGAGGAAAAATGGCTGATGCAATAACTTGCTGCATATGCATCTTTTTTTCCAAATGCTAGCTTTCATAGAAAATGAGCAAAGTTTTTAAACACTCAGTATTTCTCAAGTCTACTAAAATGACATGTAATCTCATTATTTTTTTTTCAAGTCTGCTATTTCTCTTCAGCAAAGGTTGTCCATTTGATATTTCTGTCACATAAACCTTGGTTTATAAAGCACCTTTCTTCATAAGAGTTGAAAGCATTATCATATCTACTTTAAGATTACTCAGTTGCAGGGACTCCATGAGATAAGGGGAAGGAGTCGTAACTGTCCTTATTTTATAGATGAGACAAAGTGATTAAAAGATGAACACATGATCACAAGGAATGGAGGCTCGAACTCAGAACTTTGGCCTCCTAGTCCAGTATTCTTTTCCCATGTAAGATGGGCTTTTTGGCATGCCCAGAGCGTGCTCAGTGTGTATAACATGGAGCTCGCTCTATCTTCTCTGCCACATGCATGGGGATAACCTCCTTTGATTGTCTATATCTTTAAAACTGAAGAGACATAGTTTTTGCTCTTTTCTGCCACTATTTTGTTCATCGTGTTCTTTTTAGATAATACTATCTGATCGGCCCAGCATGAACACCGCGAACTGTAAGGAAAATCATTCCCCACTCTTCTTCCTTTACTCCCAGCTCCGAGAAACGAGCCTAGGGATGTTTGTTTCTGTTCTGTGTCACTAGTCCTCAGTTTCAGGTACCAGAGCTGATCTCCACATACCAGGAGTTTGAGCCATGGTAATCTTGAAGCCAAGATTTCAGGTGGGGTCATACACCCAGCCAGGCTAGCACGGAACCCTGAGAAGCCAAGGAAGTCGGGACTCAAGTCTCAGGAAAGATGAAAATTTGGAACTGGAACTGTGTTCTATAGGAACTGAACTGAGCTATGAATCTAATACTCACCCCTTCCCCAGAGACTGAAGGGAATAGAATTATGCCTCCCATGTGTTGAGGTTATTAAATTTATATATTTATTAGTATACAATTTGAAGTAAACATTCTTTTGTTTTGTTTTGGTTTTTTGACAAGGCAACTGGGGTTAGGTGATTTGCCCAGGGTCACATAGCTAGTAAGTGTCAATCATCTGAGGCTAGATTTGAACTCAGGCCCTCCTGACTCCAGAGACAGTGCTCTATCCACTGTGCCACCTAGCTGTCCCCCTAAACATTCATTTGTAAATGGTCCTTAGCTACACCTGGAGCCTTGTCTGGGATAAAATTGGACCCTTTGCTTTTGTGGGGATCCATAGAGAGATTCTTTGCCCAGGATTTTTGATTCTTCAAATGGCCTAGACTGCAAGATCCTAGAAACAAATTGATAATTTTTTAGGCTCTAAATATATAGTTACTCTCCCCCTCCACACCCTCTGCTCCACAAGTCAGTTCCATGGCTATAATTCTGTGATCTTTTCCTGAATTTTAAGTACTGATGCTTTAGGTTTTATTGAATTCTGTATAGAATTGGTATACTGGTGTGTTCTATAGAGTGAGTCCTATAAAAGTACATTAAGTTTACTGTGAGAAATTTGGAATCATTAGACTGCTACTTTCTGGTAGAAATGTTCATATCGTTACTTTTGCATTTAAGGATACATAGATTCTTGCCTTCTGTGAAAACAAAATGACCTACAGTTATGTAGGGTAAGAAATTTGCAAGTTGCTCACATTCAGGGAAAGGGAATTAGGTTCATAGCCTAGGTTGGTTCCTACAGATCCAAGTTCAACCCTTCCCCTCCTTCCCCAGGCTCAAGTCCTAGGTAGCCCAGCTTCTCAGGGTTTCCATGACAGGCAGGCTTGGCTGTACCATTCCTCCATTCCCCCTACAGTCCTGGCTCCAATATTGCCATGGCTCAAACTTCTGGTCCTGTGGGAATCACCTCTGGCACCTGAAACAGAGGAGAACAAACACAGTACAGAAACAAACAACCCCAGGCCCATTTCTGAAGTGGGGATAAAGGAAAGGGAGCAGGGGAAGACCAGTTCTTCCCCTGTTACTGATTTAGTTCCTGAAGTCTACACTGGCAGCAGAGTTGCTAACAGGAGTCACTGACAAAAGGGCAGATAAAGACACTGGCTAGGCTACAGGAAGCCAACCACAAGAGGCTTCTCCCACCCACATGGTAGGGGACATAGCATGTTAGACAAACTGAGCATGCTAGAGAAGGCCCGTGCTACACATGTAACTCTGCTGTCTCATTAAATCTTGATCCACTCTAGTTTACCAATTTGCAAATTCAGAAAGGTCATAACCAACCTAGGAGTATTGTCATTATAGATTACTGTTTCTGGGATGGTTTTGATCCAGTATATTGGGGGGGAAAGCAAAAGGTCTCTCAGTTCTAAGTTCAAAGAAAACAATTCTCTCTTTATTCTCTCATAGAAGAAAGGTACTCTAATTTTCTTTAACATATGAAATTGAAAAGGTATTAGAATAAGGCCTAAAAATAAAGAGGAGAAGGAAGAGAAGATGGAACATTTGCAGAGGACCGCCTGACAACTCAACTTTATTCCTTACATTGTTTTCTCACAAATTCCCAGAGCACATCACCAAGTTAAATGCTTCAATTAAAATATTAAATAAAAATAGCAGAGGGAGAAAGGGAATTAGTTGGTTTCAGCAAAAGAGTAAAGAGGTTTTCAGATGAGATTTTGGTGATTAAAGCACCAGCAGATGAAAATAGCTGCGTATTCAAGATTCTGGATTGATGGAATATGTGCCCTTCTGATGATGCTGTGGACTACAAAAACTTCTTTCAGGGGAAAAAACAAAAACCAAATGAATTGACAATACAGAACTGTTCCTCATAAGAAATGATATGATAAGCAGAATTACAAGTAAGAATGGAAGAAAAGGGCTAGGAGGCAGAATTGTATGTAACAAGGCTCTCTAGTAAGTGAGAAAATAAAATATTTAAAAATAAACAGCCACTCCTCAGGGCAGCCTTAAAGTTGTTTTTGTTTTTTTCGCTTGTCCTCTGATTCTTACATTCATGTCACAGAGAAATATAATGTGCCATAAAAGGGGATTCCCTCCACCAGATTACTAAGTTTGCCAAAATGGAAGGCAAAACACAAGAATGGACCCTCTTGCTAAGTCTGCTTTGGTTACATTTCCTATCTCCAAGCAGACAGGAAGTGTTCTCAGACTCACAAAGAGGCAAGCAAAGCCAGAGCTAAAAGTAGATGCCTCTTATACTGAAAGAACGGAAACCATATGGGGGTCAGGTTGCTTTTCTGCTTCTTAAAGGCTTCAGGTGACTTCAAATTAAAAGGAAAATTTTTCAACCAAGTCCCTAGATCCTCTCACTTTCTCTCCCTCCCATCCCTCCCTTTCCATATGCAAGTAGTACAATCCCAGTATTTCCATCCTATTAAGTATACTATTTTCCATGCTTTGTGACTTAGAGGTGAAAATTCCACAAAGAAACAAGTTTACTATTTTGTGTCTCTGCTAGGCATGGTGGAGCATGCCTATAATTCCAGCTACCAGAGAGGCTGAAGCTGAGAGAAGTCCTGAGTAAATCAGGAGGCTAAGCTGATCAAGCTTCTGATTAATATGGGGAATTCCCCAGGAACGGGGGGCCACTGGGTGGCCTCTGGGCTGGCCTGAGCCAGCCAAGGACAGAGAAACATGACAGGTCAAATCTCCTGTGCTGATCAAAGTAGGGCCAGGTCCTTGAGTAACTCTTGCACTTTCTGGCTGGATGAGATAGGAAGACCTAGTCTTATAAATAACAAAATTAAATAATATTTTGTCCCTACCCAAATTTCTTCTGTTAATACAGAGATCATGCTGCCTTAACTATGTTCATATTTACGTTGGGTGGTAACTATCATAACAAAATGATGGCTCAGCCTCCTATACCTTTGTCTTGTTCAGAGTCATTTTGCATCAAGTTGGGAATATTAATTGCTATTTGCCCCCATGTCACCACAAACACATCCAATTCAATAAGA
Organism: Trichosurus vulpecula; assembly: GCF_011100635.1. Lineage (NCBI taxonomy): Eukaryota > Metazoa > Chordata > Mammalia > Diprotodontia > Phalangeridae > Trichosurus > Trichosurus vulpecula. The sequence continues at coordinate 190,751,465 of NC_050573.1, read as the reverse complement.
TCTATTGCATCTGTAAATAGATTGTGTTTCTAGAAAATGGCATATGACATGCTGGGACAGCATATCGCCTTAAATATTGAGTCTTCACACCACTGCCACCACCGTGAGTCTGCCAACAACACCCAGGCATTTAGCTGGGTCTCAATCCTTTATCTGTTAAACTGGAAGCAATGCTGATCATTCTTAACAATGCTTCTGTAAAGTCTGGACAAGTTAATATGGCCCCTGAAGTGCATGAAGAGTCATTTCAGCATTGCAAGAATGTTGTCCTCTAAGGGCTCACCAGGTGCTACATGTAGCAAAGACAGACATAATTTTTATCCTTAGGGGACTACTGTCCAATAAGTTTGATGAGACAGAGAAGTATTCTCTCTCTCTCCCTCCTTCCATCTCCTCTTCCCCACCCCTTCTCTCTCTCTCTCTCTCTCTCTCTCTCTCTCTCTCTCTCTATCTCTCTCTCTCTCACACACACACACACACACACACACACACACACACACACACACACACACCCTTCCTACTTCTAAGAAGGGAGACCCAGAATGGTATGGTGTTTCATACAACTAACTCTAACATGTTTCACCAAAAATCCACCCCTGAAGGAAATGTAAGTTTTCTTCCAACTATGGACTTTGGGATAGTTTTCCATTTTAATATAAATAAGGTCCTCTCTTCTCAGCATACAGAATACCAAACGCATGTCTGCATAAATGTTGCTCTCTCAAGAAACATTTCAAATATGTGTTATTGAAGAGAGAAGCTAAAGGTCAGAAATGGGAAAGGATAATATGGCACAGGGACCTGATTGCCTCCAACATTCACATTCTTTTCCAGCATTCCTTCTCTCACCCATTATCCCTGTCATGAGCTCTGAACTTCCATCAGGGGAGAAGGGATGCTGCTGAGAGAAGATGAGTTTTGAAGGCAGAAATGGTTAGCGACATCAGGGGACTGTTTACTGTTTACCAGATACTTGAACAGTGACTTAAACACAAAAATGAATGCCAAGAATAATATCGGCAGGAAAGACTAGATGTACTTATCCATTTAAACAACATGGTGATAGAGATCTTCAGGCTTCATTTCACAGGTTGGTCAATTACTTTGGTGTGAAATGAGTGGTTTTTGTTGCAATTCAATTCACTGGACAAGACCTGAATTTTACAAGGGAAGATTGATTTAGAGCTATCAAACTCAACTTTTTTATTTTACAAACAAGGACACTGAGGCCCAAAGAGTTTAGATGATTTGCCCAAAACTACACAGGTATAGTGGAAAAGCTGGGATCTAAACCAAACTTTTCATGGCAACATGCTGGGATGAAGATTGCTTATTCAAATAAGAGCTCTAATTTATTCCTGAAAGCTATCAAATCTGACCAAGAAAATAACATCTTACCATAATGCAGGCTCAAATATCAGATTCCCATTCCTTTCTCCCTCTAGCTCTCCACCCGATCTCCATCTCTACCCCATAATGATGGCATGAAATGTGAGCAGATGTTGATGTATAAGTCCTAGCATAATTTTTCAGCAGTTGAATTTAAATGAATTAAGGATTCTCAGTCCTACAATGTGTTCTGGATCTAATAAATGATTCCAAGAAACTTTTTTTATAATCAAAATTTGTTCATGTGTGAGACAAGTACAATGGAGAAATTCATTGAGTGATTCTGTTCCTGGCCCTGTTCCTGACTTTCTGGATTTCAAAAACCATGCCCTCTCTATTCCTGCCTCATTCTAGAACTTCTTTTCATGCCTGGAGCCTCCTTGCCCTGGAATAACCTACTAACACATTGGCCTGTTCACTCTAAAATATCCTTTCTTAAGGCTCATCCCACTTCTCCCATCGAAGAGTACCTCTAGGAGCTTCTATTTTGTGGAATGGCCCAAGCTGGCCTACTTTCATTCTCCTCCTAGCTCTATTCCTGACTTTCTGAATTTCAAAACCATGCCCCATGATGAGAACAGTACCTTCATTTCTTACTCCCTGCCCACATTCCCAACCACTTTTAGCTGCTTTTTGTGTCTTGTCTTCCCCCATTAGAATGTGAGCTCCTTCAGGGCCTATCTTTTGTTTTGCTTATATTTGTATGTCCAGCAAAAGCTTAGTGCTAGACATATAGCAAGCCCTTAAATTCTACTTTCTTTTTCTTTCCTCTGTCCTTCCTTCTTTCCTTTTCTCCCTTTCCTCCTCTCCCCCTCTTTCCCTCCCTCCATTCCTTCCTCCCTCCCTTCTTCCCATCCTTTCTTCCATCCTTCTATTCTTCCTCTCCTCTCTTCCCCTCCTCTCCCCTCCCCTCCCCTTCCCTTCCATAGAAGTTATGGCTCTGAAAACTGGTACCCTAGATCACAATAGACTATTTAATACACAGAATTTGTGTCACTTCCACTGATATTATCTGCCAATATCTACTCACTCAAAAATCTTCACCTATGTAGTATCATTAATGACTGGTGTTGAATAAAGCATCCTCTATATGTTTTGCTTTTATATCTCTAAGGATAACAATGCCTTTTTGGAAGACCTTAAATTTGAGAAAAGATCATCTGATAAGATATCACAGCGGTACATTTTAACCCTTGAAGAGTTTCCTTTTAGCATCAAGATGAATACTGTCAGTATTATATTTTATACATTTTATAGGTGCCAAAACCTGATCTGTGACATCCTTGAGACACGAGATGACAAGTGAATAACGTCATCTAACAATCTGAGTCTTGAGAGCAGTCTTTGGTAAACTTTATTACTTTTTATTACAGTACACGAGTTTCCAAAGGGCCTTTCCCAACTCTTATTTTTCATTTGTGTTGCCACTCACCTCTTAAGGTTTACATTTGATTTACTCTTTTATCTCAAAGCTAAACTTATCTAAAGCCATCAATGTTTGACAGGCAGTTATGTGGTACATTGGATAGTTTTGGAGAAAAGAAAACCTGAGGTCAAATCCTGCTTCGCATACTTTCTTAGCTGTGTGACCCTGAGCAAATCATTTAAACTGTCTTTTGCCTTTCTTTGTATCTAGAGTGCTTAGCACACTGCCTGGCATACAGTAGGTGCTGAAGAAATGCTTATTGACTGACTGAATTATTTTAACAGCCTCAGCTGTGAGATGGCTTCAGCAATAACTACAATCCTCACAAAGTGATTTTGAGTGAGGTAACACAAGAAGTGCTTTGTAAACCTTAAGACCTTATAAATGCTAGGTATTGTCATTCTTATGTTTAAAAATAGCCTGATGTTCTGTCCAAGTCTTGAGGCTTAGTCTAGTCTTACTCTACAGCAAGACCAGGATGAGCTGCATTGTAAACATTGTGGCCACTCCAAACCCTTTCAATTTGCTATCATCCACATTTTCTCTCTTGTCACATTTAGTGAATACATCAGCTCCTCCAAGTTCAGCATGTTAACATAACAGGATGAGGGCCTGATAAATAGGGAGTAGTTTAAAAGGAAATGACTTACACCAACATATGGAAAGGGCAGAACACAATTTAGACTTCTCCAGCCTCTGTGATAGGCAAAATCATCTATGTCTGATTTCTGTGTCTCCCAAACTTTCAGAATGTAAAGTCTTTTTCTCTCTGGTGTCCTCCGAACAAGGAGTCCAGTGAGTGTTATCTTCTAAACCAGTGTTTCCCACAGTATGAAGCAGGCCTCCCTGGGAAAGTTCCAAACGAGTCTAAGGAATATTCTTATTTTCCTTGAGACTTGCCAAAACCAGACAGTAGGATTCAACAGATAATTCAAAATACTGTATTTAATATATTGTTCCCTGGGAGAGTGTAAAGTGGAAGTGATCCAGTAAGGAGGATTAGATCAGACTGCCTAAAGACACACATTACTCAACACTATACTATGCTAATATACAGACACTTAAAAAAAAGAAAAGCAATCCAGTGTCTTATTGATTACCCTATTCTGTGCTAATCTGTGGAATAGGCGACACACTTTCCTTTTATTTTCTCTTTAAAACTCAAACTATCCTTAAGCAGCTGGTAAATGGCATTGTCCCTGTTTTGCCTGGCTGAAAGAGGGAAATGATTTTTCTCACAGGATCCCAGCAAAGCAACAGCAGAGTCACAGAGAGAGCCCAGAAAGGTCTTTGACTCATTATTTTGTTCAGTCATTTCAGTCATGTCCGACTCTTCCTGACCCCATTTGGGGTTTTCTTGGCAAAAATACTAGAGTAGTTTGCCATTTCCTTTTCCAGCTCATTTTACAGATGAGGAACTGAGGCAAACAGGGTTAAGTGCCTTGCCCAGGGTGCACAATTAATTAGTAAGTTCCTGAGGTTGGATTTGAACTAAAGAAGATGAGTCTTCCTAGTTCCCAACCCAGTGCTCTATCCACTGCACCATCTAGCTGCCCTGCTCATCGTTACTTCATGGAAAACTGAACAGATTTAAATCTGGTCCTTTTAAATTAAATCAATGTAAGGAAGTTTTATTTTCCTCTCATATGCAAAAGGAAGGGGAAAAAAGACTAAACTCAAAAAGTACTTACCTGTGAAAAAAGAAGGGTAAAAAAGCACATGGCAAAGTTCTGATGCATATCTGGTCTCCTCCCTCACCTCCATTCCCTTCCTTCCCTCTTCAATACATCTTCCATACAATTGCCAGAATCTTAAAAAACTATGCCACCACCCTCTCCCCTCTACACCCTCCCCAACCCCCAACAAAAAGAACAATGGCTCCCTATTGCCTTAAAATAAAATACAAAATCTTAAGCCTAGAACTTAAAGCCCTCCACAGTCTGGCTCACACCTATCTTCCCAGTCATTTCATAGTACTCCCTACCTTCCTGTGCTTTTTGTTCTAGTCAAACTGGCCCACTTGCTGTTTCCTGTTTGTGATGTTCTATCCCCACTTCAATGTCTATCTGAACAAATGGGCCTCAGTGCTGGAATGTACTCCCTCTTTCTCTTAGATCCACAACTCAGGTGTTATCAGTACCCTCTCCCTCTTCAACCTACACGGTGCTACTCTATATTTAAGTAATCACATAGTACATCCTCAAATGTAAGTTCCTTCAGGATGTTTTATTTTGTCTTTGGATCACCAAGGAGTAGTATGGTGCTCTGCACATAGTAGAGTCAGATAAATAGATATAGAGAATGAAATGTAGATGTAGATAGGGAGATTTATATGTACTCACACATAAAGATATATACACACATATAGACATATACACACATACAGAGACATATACACACATATGATACACTATATATACATATTGTGTATGAGGCACATACATAGCACATATGAGACATTTGCATACATATATGTGGCATATATTTATGGATTATATAGAAGACACATTGTACATATAATGTATTACACATATTTATGGATGTATATGTATAATATGTATATATAATATGACCACAATTATACATAACATATACATATACACCTATATAACATACACATGAATCTCATATGTGTATCTATGTATTGGCACACATATATACAAATACATATACACACAGGTAGATGTATTATATGTATATATTTTAAATTGAATTATATGACAAAGAACAGAAAAATTTATATAAATTTCACTCTAATGTAAAACTCTCATTTTCAGGAAACTTGCTATTAAAAAAAATAACTGAATACATAACAAATCTTTTCATTTTGATGTCCTGAGAAGTTCAGGCCAGTTCCAATTTTGCACTAGTATCAGAAAAAGAAGTGTTGAGATATTACATGAGAGTCTGTGCTTCTGAAATTATTACTGCAGAGGGAAGAACCAGAACTTCACAAATAGAAACAGACTGCCCTCATGAGGCTGACAACCCTTTCGGCAGATTCTGGGAGATGAGCGTTTGAACTTCTAGATGAATAGCCATCCTGAACCTAAACTCCAGGCCTCCTCCAGTCGGATACTCCTGATCTAAACCTAAACATCCATCTCATTCTATATTCTAATATTCACAGATGTGCCATGCCATGAAGTAATCAAACTAATCCCCTCCCACCCCAATCTCAGCTTTCCTTCAGCTACTGATCCAAACACCATAATGACAACTGCTGTGTATTAAAACTAGATTTGATTTCAAAGCCAGGAACTCATGAAAAAAGCAGGTCAGATCTGTCAAAGCATTTTTCAAGACAGGATTAAAAAGAAAAAGTATTGTTCTTTCAAGTTTCTCTTAATGCCATTAATGCTTCCAAATGATTTGTCTTCTCTGGTTTTGGTTTTCTTGGCCTCTGGAGTAATCTCTCCTGTTCTGTTGGTGTAGAAAAACATGTCTAGGTGATACACCATGATAAAAGGAAGAAGAAGAGAACCAGTGTTTAACCTCGTCAAGCAATGTAACTATTACAGATTATAGGATCTAGAAACAGTTTGGTCCCCAAATCCACTTTAATGAAGTGAAGTTATCAAGATTGTATTCTTCCTACCAAAATTACTTCTCTATCAGCAGTAACAATATTAAGAAAGTAAAATCAACTTAACCCCGATTGCCTTGCCTTCTCCCCTCCAAAAAAAGTTTTAAAAAGTCAGAAGGACTTGAGTTTCAATCCCAGGTCAGTTACCTATGCTCTGTGTGATCTCAGACAAAACACAAAGCTTTGTGATAGTACCATTTTTCTGACATTGACTTTACCCAGATTCAGCCTCATAATGGCCCTGCAATGTCATTATCCCTATGGGAAACAAAGTCAGAAAGATAAAATAACTTGTGCAATAATTACACAAATTGTTAGTCCATATTCACAAAACTGTCATTGGAAACGGTGATAGTTTTTGTCAACTTTTCACTAAACTTTCACCATGAAGAATCAATTATTTCCTCATTTGGCCTTCACAAAATTCCCATAACATTTAAAAAAGTCTTACTTCTTCAATACGTCAGAGATTCTTGAGAGGTATGGGTTCTCCTTTCACCAGCACAAATCACAAGCCCCTATAAGTTAGGAATAATGATGATTAATATTATTATACTGTAAAATATAGAATCAGTAATTAATATAATAATAATCAACTATAAGATTTATGTAGAACTTTAAGGTGTGCAACATGCTTTACACATATTATCTCTTTTGATCTTCAAAGTAACCATGGGAGGTAGACACATTTATTATCTCCATTTTACAGATAGAGAAACTAAGGCCAGCAGAGGTTGAGTGACTTGTCCAAGGTCACATAGTTAGTTAGTGTCTAAGGCAGGTTTTAAAGTAGACATGGCAAAAAAAAAAAAAACCATTCAACTTTACAACCAACCTGGTAATGGCACTTTTCAGAGCAAGCTAGGCTGGTCCTCATACCCTAGAAACATAGTATATTACTGAATATATATCTTACATATACTAGGGTTGTTAAAAGGATCAAACATGATAATATTTGTAAAGCAGTAATAGGCACTACATAAATGCTGGCTACCATCACCATAGGCAGCTGGGTGGCACAGTAGATAGAGTGCCAGGTCTGGAGTCAGGAAGACTCATCTTCATGAGTTCAAATACGGCCTCAGATACTTACTCAGTGTGTAACCCTGGGCATGTCATTTAATCTTGTTTGTCTCAGTTTCCTCTTCTGTAAAATGAGATGGAGAAGGAAATGGCAAAACAATCCAAGTATCTTTGCCAAGAAAACCCCAAATGGGGTCACGAAGAGTCAGATATGAGCGAAATGACTGAATAAATCATCACCATGATCATCAGCATTGAATTTCTGGCTTGGTAAGACCTGCCAAAAGGTGATACCACCTAGCATCCATGGCACACTAGGATGCAAAAATCTGTACACACATTAACTCTTCAGTCACATTGGTGGTAATCAAGGCTAAAAGGCTGAAAACCTTTGAACTTTGACTGGCCCAACCACAGTATTATTAGATCTAGGGATAAAGAGTTCAGTGTTCAAAAACAACTTGCTTGCAGAAAACCACTAATTGAGTAAAGGGGATTCTTACTCAGGTATGGATTGGACTAGATGGCCCCAGAAGTCCCCTCAACCTCAGAAATTCTGCAAATTGGTGATTTTGAGAAAACAAATGCACTGAGTTTAGTATGTTATCTATCTTCTTCTTTAGTTCTGCCTTAAAGAAACACAGCTGTGAGAGGCTCAGGCTTTGAAAGTATGATAAGATCCAATACACCAGAGTTTTACAAGTTTGCTGCACTTATTTCATTTCATTTTCATTTCGTATTTTGTCTTTTTGGGGCCTTTAAAACATAATGATAGCTGAGTAGCAAATTTAGTGATGAAAAAAAGCTACATATGTGCCAATTATATGTAGATTACTGTAAATGTATACTATATGGAAACTCAGTGAGGGGAAAATTCCACAAATAGTAAGAGTTTAATCAATGCTTGGTGACTAATTAAACAAGGAAGCAATCTAAAAGGAATGTTTGTTTAAAAACAGGTAAAATGGAAAGAAGACATGACATATGTTTGTGGATTTTTTAAACTCATTGCTCAATTTGCCTCCAAAAAATCTGAATAGAAAGAACTTGCTCTGGAGTCAGAAGGACTTGAGTTTCAGTCCCAGGTCAGCTACCTATGCTCTGTGTGATCTCAAACAAAACACAAAGCTTTCTGATACTGCCATCATTCTGACATTGACTTTACCTAGTTTCAGCCTCATAACAGCCCTGTGATGTCATTATCCCTATGGGAAACAAAGTCAGAAAGATAAAATGACTTGCATGATAATTACAAAAATTGTTAGAAGAGAGAGTTGCTTCCATTTATTTCCTTTCTCTCCATTCTTCCATTTACTCCATCCATATCCTGTTCTTATTCAGTACAGCCCACATGAGAAAAGGACTCTTGCTGATCCATTCTATCTTAACTTATTGAAAATACTGCCCATGCTTTAAGGGCCAGCTCTAGAAACTCCCTCCTCCACGGAGCCTTCTCTAATCTCTCTAGCCAAAAGGGATTTTTCTTTTTTTTTTTAAATTAGATGTTTTATTTTTAGTTTACAACACTCAGTTCTACATGTTCTTGAGTTTCAAATTTTCTTCCCTTCCCTCCCCTTCCCCCTTCCCCCCAAGATGGCATGTAGTCTGATATAGATTCTACATATACACCTTCACATTAAACTTATTTACACAATAGACCAAAAGTGATTTTTCTTACATCCAGGACCCTGTACGGCTGGTAATATCCTAATTGGCATTATAGTTACTGTATATGTGTCATTTCCTTTTCTGTATAAAATAAGAGCAAAGATTACATTTGATTTCTTCTCTATCTCTTGGTTGCAATGCTTCATTAATGTTTGCTGAATAGATGAATGAATGGTTTCATTCACCAAACGAAGGTCAGGTTTGCCCACCCACTGACAAATGTTGCTCCTGCCTCAAAATGCTCAAACTTAGAAAAATAAATTTTACTGTTTGTAATTTTGTTTGCTTTCAAATGAATGTCTTGGACATTTCGCTTAAAAGAGTATATAACCAAAGGGTCAGAACTAGAAGTAGGCAAGATATACAGTTACCTGGGGTTTTTTAAATGGGATTTTAAAAATATTACTTTTGAAATAAATACACCTATCTTAATCCAGAAAATTCCACTCTCCATGGCACATAGGGATTTATTTTGTGATAAGTCAATGTGATTACTCTACTGAATCCTGACTCAGTGCCTTCCAGGAGGCACAGTTAACACACAGGAATAACAGATATCAAATTGAAGAGGGTAAAATTGTCAAACTCTGCCCCCCCCAAAAGTCATAGGTTTCATTGAGAAGAGACTACTGCTTAGCCCCCTCAGTTTACCTTTAAGGAAAATGAAATGTCATTTGCCTAAGTTCATGCAGGTTTCCAAAATTTGGTGCTCTTTTTACTATATGATCTCCTGAACTGTTGTTGTTGTTCAGTCATTTCAGTCATGTTTGCCTCTTCATGAGTCAGAGGTTTTTGAGGTTTTCTTGGAGTGGTTTGCCATTTTCTTCTCCAGATCATTTTACTGAGGCAAACAGGGTTAAGTGACTTGCCCAGGGTCACACAGCTAATTATTGTCTAAGACCAGAATTAAAATCAGAAAGAAGAGTCTTCCTGATTTCAAGTCTGGCACTCTATCCATTGCACCACCCTAGCTGCCGTCTATAGTCACACAATTCTACTGATGTTCTGAAAAGATAGGTTGTGTGAAACATTACCTCAAAGTAGTTGCTCGGAGCCACCAATAATTTTGGATATGTACCATTAATATTTTTATCAGTTTTTTTTAAAGCCAACATATAAACTAATACCTCACCATTGGTTGGTACCTTAAATTTTAAAAGCCCAATTACTCGGAGCCTTAAGAGAAACCCTCTAAATTCCAAGGAACACAAGTTTCCCACACAACTTGTTCGGTACAGTAACAACTTTTTGTTGGGATGGAGGGAGAGGGTCTTTCTCTGCAGTGTCGGTTCCTCCTCCACCTTAATCGCCTCAAGTATTCACATTTTCTTCTCTTTTATTCCTTATTTAGTCTTAATTTAAACTTTTTCTCCTTTTTACAATTTCTAGAAACTTACTTTTTTTCTCGCCTGTCCCCAGGAAACCAGCTAGTGTTTTCCTGTTTACTATCTGAAAGGTGTAACCTATTTGCTTCCATTGTAGGGTGAGCATAAAACATGGCTTGCAACAAGCAAAGGAAAAAGGAGACCAGCTCAAGATTACTTGATCTGATAGAGTGGACCTGAATCTAAACCTCTTCAAAGTAAAAGAGACAGAGACAGAGAGAGAGAGACAGAAAGAGAGACAGAGAGAGAGAGAGAGACAGAGAGAGAGATAGAGATAGACAGACAGACAGACAGAATCAGAGAGAAAGGTAGAAAGAAAGAAACTGGTTTATCTTACTGCTCTGTAGTGAGAGCACCAATCTGTCTAGACAAGGGTAACAACACTACTAGCAGATACATGGAGGTGTGCACTGATCATGTGAACAAGCCATGAACGCCCATGCACCTGCTCCAACGGTGGGAGTACAGCCTGTGGCTTTTCCTTGATTGATGTTAGTCTAACTGCTTCACAGTCTCTAGGGGTAAAGGGAAGTGGGCTCAGCTCAAAGCAGTTTGTGGCCCTAGCACTTCCACCTCATATCACATAAGGAATAGCAAGGTACAGAGAGATGTACGCATGTGAAGATACCCTGTACCCACATCGACTCAGAAAAAGTACCCAACCTTAAAATAAATGAAACAAAACCAAAAAAACTCTTTTAGAACCAAGAAATCAACCAAAGAAGGAAGCATCTGTCACTGGCACATCAGAAAGACCTACCTAGACTGATCACAGGCAAATAGAAAATTACAAATGACCGTTTATTACATCGACTTAAGGTTTTATTGGATCCCTTTGATTTTTCTTGACCAGGTGCATTTTCTTCTCACCCAAGATGCAAAATGATTTCAGAATTATTTTGATTCAGTAAAAGATGCAATGTATATAACCTTAGGCCTTCTTTAAGTAAGTCAATAAACTTACCTTGCACTGCTTTACAGTCATGCCCTTGAAACAAAGTCTATGGTGTAGCCATAATGGCTTTTGTTTTCTTTGAATGGCTCAGCTTGCCTCATTGAGCCTCTGGACACTGTGGCTTGCTCTTCCGGGGCAGGAGGCCCGGGGAGCATGCCGGGAGGCAGACGGCTTCCTGTGTGGGGAGTCATGGGGCTGGCTGAGGGGAGGTGTTAGCTCCAGAACCTGGTCTACCCTAGGGGGAGGAGCCAACTCAGGAACCAATCGGCCCTGGTCATTTGGGCGGAGCTTGATGATGTCAGAAACCCTATAAGAGGGGAGAGGACAGCTTGAAGATTCTTCCTCTCTTTCCTTTTCCGGTTGGAGCCAGAGGCAGTTACAACGACCGTTACAGAGGCAGTTACGACCGTTACATCGTCAGTTTCAGTTGCAGCTTCAGTTTCAGAAACAGACACAGCTGAGGCAGGAGCTGCCAGCAGCAGAGCTGATCTACGGGAGGAAGCTGAACAAAGACTTCAGTCCAGTGGGTAATCTTATTACCATCAAGGGGGAAACATGATTTTGCTTTACGCAATCATGTTTCTCTGTAGCCTCCTGGTTACTCTTTCAAGGCGTACCTATTGGGCCTGGAAGATTATGACCAACATATCAAAATGGGGTTGCTGGTTCATGGGTTGGTTACTGTTGAGCCTAAATAAATGTTTTGATTCTTCTGCCTTCTACTATGAGAGTTTCTTCTATCCGGCGATTCCGAACCTTTCAGACATGTTTATGATCCTCTTTGAGATTATAAACTCTGCCCTCCTGATACATTTGGCGTCACGAACAGGATCGCTAGGTATAAGATCTCTATTTAGAAGCAGAACAATTCCAGAGGAAGAGATAAATATCCCAGGATGGGAGGATCCATTTTATTCCTCCCTAGCAAAAGAATTGGCTAAAAAAGCTGGACCCTGTGAAAACTGGGAACCAAGGCTACGGAGAGGAGATCCTAGGGATTTAGAAAAGTGTTTACGAGAAGTTGGGATTCAGTCAGGGGCATCACTATCTAGGCAAAGCTGGATAGTGTTATCAGCCTACCGGCTAGTATACGAAAGATTGAGATTAAGTGAAAGACATGGGGGCACTCCTACCCCACAGGAAGAAGGGAAATCTCAGATAGCAGAAGACCAAACTGACTCAAATGAGAACTTTTCTATTAATGTGGCTAAGAGCAACAGGAGACCAAAAAAGCCCAGAGTGCATTTCAACCCAGCCCAGAAAGAGCCGGCTGAGGCACAAAACACTACTGGGGTTCAGGATGTGCCTCACACAGAGAATAGGAGATGGTTAAATGATCAGACAAGGGCTCGACCCATACAAAGGAGGAAGACAGAAACCCGAGGTGAAGATTCAGTTACAAGGGAAATTCAGGAAGATTTCTCACCGCAAGAGGTCACAGATATTTTGAGTAGATTCAGCCAAAGAATAGGAGAACCATTGATATCTTGGATGGTAAGACTCAGTGATCAAGGGGCCGGTGGAATATCAGTAGATGGGTCCACCAGACTGCTGGCCATTTAGGGGTCCAGGCCACCCATCGATGGGCACAGGATCGAGGTATCAGTATTTCTCATGCGTTGTTAAAACAAATAACAGAGGAGTGTTGTATATGCCAATTAGAAAAAGAACGAACTCTTCCTAGGATAGTTACTGGAGAAATAGCAAGGGGAAAAGTTCCAGCCCAAATTTGGCAGATAGATTATATTGGCCCACTACCCCAGGATAAAGGATGTAAATATGTATGTACGTGTGTTGACACCTATTCAGGTGTACTAGTGGCTTGTCCTTATAAAGACGCAACTCAGAAAAAACACCTGTAAAACTTTAGATATTGTAAGTTTATATTATGGAACCCCAATGCAGATTCAAAGTGACAATGGGTCACATTTCAAGGGCAAAGAAGTGAAAAGATATTGTGTGTTGAATAATATAGAATGGATATATCATATTCCATATTACCCACAAGCATCTGGGCTAATTGAAAGAATGAATGGATTGTTGAAAGAACAGCTGAGAAAATTAAGCTCAAATAATTCATATCGACATTGGAAGGATAATTTGTCTATTGCCTTACGTAATTTGAATAATAGACCCTTAGGGGGGAGTACACCTCTAGCCAGAATGATGACCCCAAATCTGCAGATCAGAGAACAGCAAACATGTGAGATTCAAAACATTGAATTTTGGACTGTGAGGGAAGATGTCCCACTACCAAGTCCAGGAACACCTGGTTCAGCAGGATATGATTTACATTGTATAGAGAATTTTAGGTTAAATAGGAAAGAGATAAGAAAAACCCCTACTGGAGTATGTATGAGAATCCCCAAGAATCATCTTGGATGGATATTACCTAAACCAGGATTAGCGGCTCAAGGAATACATGTATTGGCTGGAGTGATAGATTCTAATTATCAAAAAGAAATTGTTGTGACACTCCAGAATATGGGTAAAAAACCTGTACAATTTTGTAGAAATGATAGGATGGTTCAAGTCATTATTATCCCCTGTGAAAAAATACCCTTTGTGAAAACTGACCCTCCTCCCAAAATAACTACTAGAGGGGCAAAAGGGTCTTGCTCCATTGATAGAATAAAGTCAGGAGCTAAGGTATGGGTAAAACGGAAGCCAGATGATATTCCAAAGGCTGCAGAAGTTATAGCCCATGGGAAGGACAACACTGTAACAGTTGTTTATTCAGGGGAAAATAATTACCAAATCGTACCCCTGAACCATATATTTTACCGTGAATAGGTTATAATAATAGATTCACAGACTATTCTTTTTGTCCTTTGTTTTGGCTAACCTTGTTGCTAGTTTTGTTTCCTTCAGGCTTAAGCACCCTGCACTTTCCGGTGACTGCCTAAGCATGTAGCATTCTTGGAATTCCTGCCAGCTCCTTAAAGAAATGACCTCTGGAATGGGACTTTTTGGGGGCAGGGCCATCTCTACATCCAATTTCAGCATGAAGAAGCTATGGAAAATGAGACCTTCACCCCTCACCCCAAGATTTTGAGCCCCAATCGTTCAAGGGGGGTGGAAATGATGATAGTGTTCTGTTTACTTATTTTGTGTTATCCTTGCTGTGTTGTTTTATTGTTATGATATTATTGATCCTATGTAATGGATACAAGGATTTAGGGGTGGACATTTGAATTATTAATAATTATTTTGGGGATGATTGATTGAAGAGATTATCTTGCTGGGACCTAGGGGTGGATCGCATTTGAATCGTTAAACCAATGTTTAGGAATGTCACCAAATGATATGTTTTGCTTTATAATGAATGATATGTTTTAGTTTCCTTTGTAATTGAATCACAATGTATGTTCTAGGATACATGGCTGATTAGATTATGTATCCTATAACAAGGGGTGGAATGTAGCCATAATGGCTTTTGTTTCCTTTGAATGGCTCAGCTTGCCTCATTGAGCCTCTGGACACTGTGGCTTGCTCTTCCGGGGCAGGAGGCCCGGGGAGCATGCCGGGAGGCAGACGGCTTCCTGTGTGGGGAGTCATGGGGCTGGCTGAGGGGAGGTGTTAGCTCCAGAACCTGGTCTACCCTAGGGGGAGGAGCCAACTCAGGAACCAATCGGCCCTGGTCATTTGGGCGGAGCTTGATGATGTCAGAAACCCTATAAGAGGGGAGAGGACAGCTTGAAGATTCTTCCTCTCTTTCCTTTTCCGGTTGGAGCCAGAGGCAGTTACAACGACCGTTACAGAGGCAGTTACGACCGTTACATCGTCAGTTTCAGTTGCAGCTTCAGTTTCAGAAACAGACACAGCTGAGGCAGGAGCTGCCAGCAGCAGAGCTGATCTACGGGAGGAAGCTGAACAAAGACTTCAGTCCAGTGGGTAATCTTATTACCATCAAGGGGGAAACATGATTTTGCTTTACGCAATCATGTTTCTCTGTAGCCTCCTGGTTACTCTTTCAAGGCGTACCTATTGGGCCTGGAAGATTATGACCAACATATCAAAATGGGGTTGCTGGTTCATGGGTTGGTTACTGTTGAGCCTAAATAAATGTTTTGATTCTTCTGCCTTCTACTATGAGAGTTTCTTCTATCCGGCGATTCCGAACCTTTCAGACATGTTTATGATCCTCTTTGAGATTATAAACTCTGCCCTCCTGATACATATGGCCAGTATCATTTAGCTTTCATTCACATGCATTCTATCTCTCCAACTAGGTAGTTATTTTCCCCCTCAAGGGCAAGAACTATGTCTCACATATCTTCATATATGTAGTTAGTACATAAGTGTCTAATACATGGACATGTAAGCACTTAAAATGTTTGCTGATAAAGTCCCTGATAAAGGCTGGAGTTAAAAGAATGGTGAAGAAAAAGAAATACCAAGAACCAACAACTTTAAAGGAAACAGTCATAAAATTTCACCTTGAAAATAAGTATACACGTAAGGTAAAGGCACGCCTTATATGAAATCATTTGCAGTTCTTATAAATCAGTCCATACACCATATTATGACACTTGGAGAAATTCTCATAGAGAGCAAGACCTAACAATTCTTTTTGCATAGACTTGAATGTAAGACTGAGTTTGACTGATTTTTGCAGTACTATAAACTAGATGAGTTTGTCTTTCATATCATCATGCCTACCTACTGTGATCCCCATCTCCTTGCTTTGGGGCCAATTCCCAATGCCTTGTTATACTCTACTATGGTGTCAACTGGAATCTGCCTTCTAACTCACTCCAACTAGACTTCGACTCTAGAGGTATCCATACAACTTTTTCATCATTTTTCTAACTCTCTGTTCTGGAATAAAAGCAGTCTCATAAAGTATTTTATCCTGGCACACAAATGTGTTCTCTCTCCCAAGAATATTTGTACTTAATACTTTACTTCTGAAGGCAAAGCACGTAATTCAAAGTAATAATTCCTCAATAGTTAAGTCATGGGTAGTGGAATGGTACTTTTTAGTAAAATCGATCCCTTTCTGGCACCCTTTAAATCATACCACACCTGTGTACAGGTAAGGCCAGCATTCGCCAAGAATTTATGGTCTAAAACATGAAGCAAAAGAAACTCAGCTTCTAAAAATATCTCTAGTTTATATTCCATTTCCTCTATTCAAGAGTCTTCCTCCCTAATGGTGACATTCATTCATCCAAGATGGATTTATACAAGTCAAGATTATAATGTTTAAACACATAATTGGTCATATGCAAACATCTAGTTTGATTTTCTGCTCTATAATCAACATTTAAAACCACTTCTTACCTTTCATATCTCCTCCCTTATCCCCTCATCCCCCAAAATGTCTTCACCCATAACATTTTTAAGCAGTCTTTTCCCCCTTCTAAGAAAAAGAATTTGAGGACACAAACAAAAGTTTCCCAGTAACAATTTCCTAGTTAACAAATTAAAATTATGCTGAGAAAAGTGAGCTACATTGTATACAACATTCAACCCCACTTTTTAAAAAATGGTTATCCTTTGACACAACAAAACAAGTTTATGGGATTTAGTTAACTTCCACTCCTAAAGCAAACAAATCTTATGCTTAACCACAAGTGGATTAAATGAAAATATATGGAGAAAGCTATACTTCATAATTCTATCTGTAAAATCTAAGAAGCAACCTGATCTGGAAAGGCAGCCAAATGGAAGCTGGCAGGCTTTGGATGAAAGTCAGAGGTTGGGCATGAGGAGGTGGAAAGATGCCACTTGAGTACGTTAATATGGAAATAATGTCCTTAGAAATTTCAGTGAATCTGCATGCACAAATTATTGATAGGCTGTCATGCTCAAGATAGAACTGCAAACTCAATGAAAATTAAGTTTAACACAATTTAAGGGAAAAATTTAAAAAAGACTACTTAGATGGGTGTTTTCTATTTCTGCACCATTTCTTTTACAAAGTATTCTAATTCATTCTACTCCATTGGTTTACTCCCATTTTGATTTCGATTATATCCTACTGGGGCATGAATAACAGCTTCTTATCTTCTACTCCCCAAACTTTTCTTCACAACCCTCCTAAGATCATCTTCTTTACATTTAAATCTGGTCATTCATCTCTTTTGCATAAAAACTTTCAATGGCTCCCTTTTTGACAGTTAAGTAAGATAAAAATTCATGAGTTTGCCATTCAAGACCCTACCAAATCTGGTTCTAAACTATTCTCATACTATTCCCCTCCTTGTACTCAATGTTCCCACCAATTAAAACTACTCACCACGCCTACCCCATATTTTCCTCTCTATGTGCTTTGGTTCATTTTGTTCCCAATGCTTGGAATGCTTTCTTCATCATTCTTGTTGAATTCTTACATATCCTTCAATGCCCAACTCAGATTTCACCTTGCCACAAAGCCTTTTCTGCTTGGTAATGAACTTGCCCCAACTCAGACCTCACACAACAATTTTCTTATTTTTCTCTTGTGCATTCACTATGAATCATCAGGAAAGGGCATATAGGGATATGTCCATTACGCACTTCATAGGGTTGCTTCAAGAAAAGTGCTTCATAGCCTTTAAATTGCTATTTGAATATGAAGTATTATCACAACCTAATTGTATAAAAAGCCCAGAGAACTTTGATTTTGGAGTCAAAGTACTTGAATTACAATCCCACCTTTGTCACTTAGTACCTCTGAGTCCTTCAGCCGTGCACACATAACCCCTCTGAGCCTCAGTTTCCTCATATGTAAAATGAGGGGATTGTATTCGATGGCTTCTCAGGGCCCTCCCAGCTCTAAATCCATGATTCAAATTTGAAGATATGTGTTCATATTAACAGTATCCATATTAAAGCCTCCCTGTAGCCCTAAAATCCTAGCACCCTCCTAAAACTCTGATTAGTGTCATCCACATTTGAAAAACAATCTCAGAGAAATAAATAATTTTGGTCTTTTTCAAAAAAAGTATTTTAATGCTTTGAAAATCTGTGGCTTCCTTAGTGCAGACATGGCCTGCCCTGTTGCATGTTACAGGCCTTCTACACCTCAATAGATGGTTTCGAGTACCTTTGGCTGAAGAACTCTTCACCTGGTGGCCTCCCTAATAACAAAGCACTCTGAATGCAGCCTGTCAGTAGGCGTGCAGTCAAAGGCCCTCCAGATTGTCAGGGCCTGCCAGAACTCGAGCTCCTCTGGCATAGTTCTCCTGAACCCAGGCTCACCTCCATGCTGCCATGAGGCATCAGAAGATGATGTCAGTCAAACAACCACATGTGATGACATTAAAAATCATCTCATTCTGTACTTTCAGACCCTGCAACTGAGCAATATGTAACAGAGTTGAGGAAAAACAATACTATCTGTAATAGGAAAAATATGAGCGAGAGACAGAGAGGGAGACATAGAGACAGAAACAGAGATAAAAAGAGAAAGAGTGCAAAAGAGACAGAAAGTGAGCAAGTGAGAGACAAAGGGAGAGGGAGAGACAGAGAGTAAGTGAGATAGAGTGACAGTAAGAGACAGAGCAAGAGGCAGAGACTGACAGTGAGTGAGAGGTAGACACAGACAAACACAGAGACAAAGAGACAGAGAGAGTGCAAAAGAGACATGGAGAAAAAGACCGAAAGTGAGTGAGTGAGAGACATGGATAGAAAGTGAGAGAGAGTGAGACAGAGTGAAAGTGAGAGACACAGAAAGAGACAGAGGCAGACAGAGACAGAAACAGAAACAGAGGGAGAAAGAAACAAAAAGTGAGACAGAAAGAAGAGAGAGACAGAGAGAGGTCTTGAGTAAAACAGGCTCACAATTTGTCATCTACATAAACTACTGACAATTTTGCAAAGGTAAATCACGGAAACCAAAAGGCCTACAGGAGAAGCCACTATCCCCTTAACCTTCCTTGCCTGTCTTTCCCCTTCAAGTATGATGATCCGGCGGTGCCAGAACTCTTCTGAGAAGAGTCAAGATTCACTGTGCCAGCCCCAGCTGTTCCAATCTCAGCCCAATCTGTTCCATACAGTTGGCTATGTTATAACAATAACACGGCTACAACTTCACCTTCCTTTGCTGCAAAGATCATTCCCTGCCCCCCTGGAAGGAATGGTACTAAAGAGAGTATGTGCTTGAGGCATAATAAATAGAAGTCCCTGAGTAACATTGCTCAAAAAAAGGCAAAATTGTGCCAACATGCCCACCTGATGTGTTCTCTAGACAGCAAGAGAGGAAGGAAATAAGAGCTGAGGTGGTGTAGAAAGAAAGAGATAGAGGAGAGGAAGGAGTGATGAGGGCGAGTTAGGAGAAAAAGGAAAAATTGGGGAGGGGTAAACCTACATGTGCATACAAGAGGGATAGAAGGAAAGAAAGAAATAGGAGAAGAAGTAAAAGTGGTAACCAAGATAACAAGTATTTTGCCACAGTGATACAGGGATTGGCATGAATCAACATGTCCATTATCTTTACAATTCTGACACAGAGAAGGAAAGAAACTTTGCAATAAATAATGAGAATTATTACACTATTAAAAATAAAGCATAATTCCATGCAAGGGCTTGGGAAATTTCATTTTAACACTTCTAGAGATTCACTTGTGCATCTAGGAACATGTCTGACCTCCCACGTAAGAGACTCTTTGTAACATGGTTCAAGAGGACAGAGCTTTTGCTTCATTCTGGTTCATACCTACATTAGCTTACCTCCATTGTTTCCTTCCATTTTTTTGATATACATTTGAATTTTTTTTCCAACCCAACATGACAGTATCATTTTTGCATTTTGTCATTTTTTCTCATCCTGTCTCCCCAGGAGTTTGGCAAAAACCAACTAGCAACTTGGAGTCAGATACTTATCATTGGCTCCTTTTTTAATCTCTATCACCTGTGTTTATGGAACACCAACAAGAATTATGCATTTGGGGTGATATGAAAACATAAGTCTTCAAGATATAGGCACCATGATAATTCAAGAATGTACACCCCTATAATTTTACCTAAACTACTTAAATTTTTTAATACTAATTGCTCCAAAAATCAGAAACTTCCAAATTTTAAACAGCTTATGGTCAGGCAGCAAAATACCTCTGAGATATCTCAGGGTTCAGATTGCTTCCAAAGATACAAGAAAAGCTTCTAAACACACTAGGAAAAGTACCAGAAAGCAAAGACAATTGATTTGCATTTTACACTTAACTAATTCTTTTCCCTTTCACCCCATTTCATTCAGAAAGTAGTCTTTGAACATATCCCAGACTACATTTAATGCTGTTTTGAGTAAGTAGCATCTCTTATACAATCTGGGTTGCTTATGGAGTAGTAGCCAAGCCGAGATTTCTAAAATGCCATTCAGATGTGAAAACCCTTTCATGTTGCAATTATCGTAATTATTCCTGCTCCACTTAGTGATAAGACTTAACTGAAAAATCTGGGTAAAGAGGGGAGCAAAAGCTAAATCATATATCACACTGGCAACTTGCTTAGTACTACTTGACTACCTATCAGAATTCATTATAAGTCAAAGCAGACATGGAGCCTATCCAAGGGAATTTACTTACTTAAGTAGCAAAAGTATACATTATGAAGGAGTTCATTTGCACAGTGGCGCCATGGTATGAACCCCAATGACTGGTATAGTAAGATTCCCTCCACACTCTCCAGTGAATAAATCAGTGAAATACAAGCCCTGGCTGCACCTAAGGAAACCCATGCACACAGCACACACACTCCATAGACACAGACAAGGACACACACACACACAATGAAAATATCTAACTCTATGGAAAATCTCTTGTTCTTTCCTGAAATCAACAGAAGTCAGTTTGAGAAAAAGCCAGGAATTAACCCTTTGCTAAAAGGAGACAAATGACTGGCAATCCCATCAGCCACACCTGCAGACTAATTACCAGCCTTTGATGTGTTCTCTCTTTCTCTAGCCAAAAAGCTCAGTGGAGTCATCCTGACATTTAAAATGCAAGGTAAAAATAATTCATTGTGAGGTAATTTAGTGTAAGCTCAGGTCATGTCTCAATCTTGCCAAACAAATCTAAATGCCAGGGATCCTTTCCTGTTGCCTTTAGACTTCAGACAGATGTGGTTGCTCACCTGGTTGGCTCCCTTCCTCCCATTGATCCCTTCTTATTTCCTTTAGGTTTTAAGTGTGTGTGGCGGGCTGGGAGAGAAGTCTGACATGCTCAGCCTCTTTGGCTGCTCCCGGCTCCTTCCTGGCAGTCACACTTGGCCTCGATAGCTCCTGGGAAGAAAAAGAAAAAAAATAGTTACAGCTCACATTTATATACGGCTTTGAAGTGCAATATTCAGCAGGCAGAGCTAGATCTGTGACTTCCCAGCCAAAGGAAATATGACCTACCCTATCAGAAGAGCAGAAATAGTCTTTGAAGCCTAGACCAGGTCTCACCATCATAGACTCATCCCAACCCAGTGTTAATAGCGAACCATATCAACTACGTTTATTGAATGTGGGTGTAAAGCAACAAAGGAACATCACAGAACTTTATGAGAGGAGGGGTTGTGTCCTAGTCAAACTATATCTCCTCTAGAAATATTCTGCACATAGCAGGCACTTAATCAAAGTTGAATGTATTAAGATGAGAGTGGATTGGGAGAGGGTTTCCATGTCATGGCAAAATATGTACGTGTATGTGTATATATATATACATATATATATATATATATATATGTGTGTGTGTCTGTGTGTGTGTGTGTATACGCACGCGCACACACACACACACACATATGTATGTACACATATACATCCACATACATATATAGCCATACAGGTACATTCATCTTTCTTTCTTTCTACCTGAGCCTATTCTGATGGTTAGCTAGGTGGTGTAAGGATAAACACTGGGCCTAGAATTAAGAAGACCTGAGTTCAAATCCAACCTCAGACACTAGACATGTGACCTTGGGCAAATCATTTAACCTGTGCCTCAGTTTCTTCAACTGTAAAATAGGTGTTGTAATAGTACCTACCTCACAGAATTGGCCTGGCACACAGTAGGCACTTTATTAATGCTAGTTCCTTTCCCCACTTTTCATGAATAAAATTCAGGGCATCAGTGCAAAAGTTGTGTCTTAGTCATCTGTTGTTATATAAATTATCATTTAACGAAGAAATAATCTGATCTTATAGTTTTGTAAATCAATGCCAGTAAATTTTCTCATTCAGGGAAAAAGATAAACTAGGGACATTAATTTAAGGTGGGGGTGGGGAAATGGTCATGGGGAAGGGAATGAGAGAAAGATATTAGATCCTCTTCATTCTTTCCAGGTCAACTGCAGATGTTTTTCCTAGTCCTGAGTCTCCAACCCCAGGAGTAGAAAATACCTAAATCTGCCAAATAAAGATAATACACTGAACAACAATTCCATGCTAAAGATAGTAACTTCCTTATGACCCCTGAATATTTTTAAGTAAATGTGTATTTCTTAGGAGTGAATAGGAGAAGAAAAAGTAATAACTGGAATGGCTGAGGAGAAGAATGAAAGAGCAAAAATGACTGAGAAAGAAAAGGATTTCTGAAAGATACCATTTACAGGATTCAACAGTAGATGTTGGGAAAAGGCAGATCATTCAAGCACATATTTATTCCCAAGAGACAAAATCTTGCCACCACCTACAACTACTGTATGTAATGAATTTTGGTTTTTGCAGTCCCAAATTTGCCCCAAAAATGAAAGAAAAGAAGTATTAAATAATAAAATATGAATAGATGGGGGTTTTGTTAGTTATTTTTCTTTGCCTGCCAAGAATGACGTATGTGCTCCTTAAGTGATTTTTTTTTTTGGACCAGCGATAGAGTTGAAAATAATATCTCTGAATCATCCTCTAGTTTCTCTGAATCGGAACATTGTGAACACTTTTACAGTTTCAGTTCTGCCATAGTTGTATTTTTAAGTGGCCTGACGTGTTTCTTTTCCACAGCTCACTGTCATGTTTAAGGAACCAATTTGTTTGGATAAACAAGGTTAGCACTGGCACTTAGTCATTCCATTCTAGTCATGAGTATCAGAACAATATCTCATCATCGGTATGAGTGTGTTTCTTCTGTGACAGGGAATAGAAAGTTGTTAAGCTCGCTCTGCCTCATGAAGCTCCTGATTTACCAAATTTAGAGGAACGAGACCTCAACTTAGTGTTCCTTAAGAAAATAAACCCACACCTGTGCACTTTAGCCCTTCAGAAACAGAAAGACTCCATAATTTTAGTTCTAACATTTGGAGACTAGGTATATTTTGTAATGTTAAGGACATATTTTCCAAGTAAATATGATGGGCACAGACTTTCCAGTTTGCCCTACTAGAAAAATAATGAACACTATTTATCAGCAGTTACCTGTCAATTATAGGCCTCATGTTGTTCACGATATTTGTGATTTACTACAGGAGATACATTGATTCCCCTAGTGATGGTGGAAAATTCTGCTGAATTTTGTATAATGTAATTGAAAGGACAGTAAATCACAACTATAAAATATCCTTCATACTTATCTCAGATCTCTCAAAGTTTCTTACAGCAACAAACTTCTTGTTGTCATATCATACAATTTTATGAGCTTCTCAGGATCTGCAAGCAATTTAAGTGTGTTCACAGTAACATCCCAATACATAACACCTAATTAAGCAATTTGGGTTCTTTTTAAAGGAAGAGTAACCTTGACCTACAGTTCTTATGGAGAAAGGCCAGTGAAGAATGTGTAATAAAAAAGCATTATGGATAGGTGACTAGTGATGGTGTGGTAATGCAAACCGGAACATCTGAAGAGTGTATGCTTTGTCCAAAGTAAGATTTTAAGAAAGTAGTATCACTTTTAGAAAAATTAAAAAAGAAGATGCCACAAACAAGCATCTTCATTTGTATCTCATTGCTGATATCTTCAATTGAGTATGAAGGGTGTTACTCAGAAAAAGGAGAAGAGGGATCAGTTATTTTTCATTAATTTCTGACTCTTCATGACCCCACTTAGAGTCTTCTTTGCAAAGCTACTGGAATGGTTTGCTATTTCCTTCCCCAGATCATTTTACAGATGAGGAAACTGAGGCAAACAGTTAAGTGACCCGCCCAGGGTCCCATAGTTAGTAAGTATCTGAGGCCAGATTTGAATTCAGAAAGATAAGTCTTTCTGACTCCATGCCCAGAACTCTATCCCCTGAACCACCTAGACGGACCAGGAAAAAAAATAATACCACCCACTCTGAAACCAGAAGGCAGAATAGGTGAGAAACCTTTGGGTACTATTTGGTTGAGTTTTCTTGTCCCCATTCAGTTGCTCTTACTATAGAAATTATAACTGGAAAGGACATTAGAAATCTTTTAGTTCAACCCCATCCCTTCACAGATGAGGAAACTGAGACCCTGATGAGGCAAATCATTTGTCTAAGGTCACAACACTATTTAGTGGTCATAGGAAGAATAGAGCTGAGATCTCTATACCCCCAGTGCCGAACTCCTTACACTAAACAATGCTGATGAGATAAGATACAAGAGAAGTTTTGAAATCTTGAGAAAATGGTTATTATATGGCAAACAGGTATCCTCATGGTAGTGGTTATTAGCAAGTCACAGTCTTAAATTTTTCTCAGGCCAAGAATTTTAAAAAGGAGAAAAGAAGAGGGGTAGCTGGTTGTGCTTGCTTACCAAGTCCTAGCCTTAGAGAGTGAAAGATTCTGAGGAAGAGTTATCTTCAATGTGAAGGAGCACAGATGACCAGATAGAAAAGATAAATAAGCTTTTATAAATCATCATAGGGACCACAGAGGCATCATAAATCACAGCCATAAAGCTCTAGTCACTTTCAACCTATTGTATAAGGCATTTCCTTTAGTAGCACTATTCAATCTTCCCTAAGGTTTATTTTTCCATCACCCTACATTCAGACTAAAGTCCAGGCCTCAGACGTGCCCCTATGCACACAAGCATAAGGACCCTTATATGCTCCAAATTGTTATGGCAACTATGCCCAATTTAAACTTTTCCTGAAGAAGCCACCAGCAAATATTACTCCCTTCCCTATCCCCACATCTTCTGATTCAATTTACTTCATTCTCCTCTAGCCTTTTTTTTTAACTATGTTTGATACTACATTTCATAAGTTCAGCCCTCAAAACTGGCCATGACTTATTAAATAATAATTAATGGAAAAAATATGATAAATTTAGGAATGTACACACACATACGCAATCACAAGTCAAATTCAACAAAGATGAAGATTCCCAAAAAATTGATCAACATTCACTATGCACATACTACATACCAGGCACTGTTCTTGGCACTGGGAATAACAAGACAAAACTATGAAGTAGTCTTGATCCTCCAGGAATTTCCATTCTATCATGGAAGACAACATTCCACAAAAGTACATCTACAAATAAATACAAGATAGTTTGGGGGTGGGGAGGGAGAATTAGCAAAGACTTCCTACAAAAGGGAGTACTTGAGTAAAGTTCTAGGGGAAAAAAGGAGCTTCTTCATTTGCAGGCATTATTTCAATATATGGTCTCAGAGGTCAGGTGATCCTTCTGAACATCTTCCTTATGAAATTCACTACCATGAAGTAAGATGAAGTATGACTTTAGAAGGAGCAGGAACATGTTGAAGGGATGCAAGAGTGGTGATTTTGATTGGTTTAAGTTCTAGCTATACTACTGTTTTTTAATAATATTTTTCTCCAATTACATACAAAGGCAATTTTTAACATTCTTTTTTAAGAAAAATTTACATTCCAAATTTTCTTTCTTCCTCAACTCCCCTCTCCCTACAAGACAGTAAGAAACTTGATATAGGTTACATATGTACAATAATTATACCACTGTTTGACATTCTTTTGAACCCAGAACAAAAGAAAAGTAAAATTACTTTCCTTTAATCCTCCACCCATGTACCTACCTAACTATGGACATGATCACAGGTTTCAAACTAGAAGGGACCTTAGAAGTCATCATGTCCTACCCACATATCTTCTTTTTATAGATGAGGAAATTGAGGCCCAGAAATGTTAAGGGACTTGACCAAGGTCACACAACTAGTAATTGTCCTTGGTGGAATTTCACTTGAGCCTTCCTGACTCCAAGTCCAGTTTTCTTTTCACAACACCAAAGGACCTCTCAGTAGGGGAGATAATGAATAATTCAAACTTCAGAGGGCTGATATTGAAACATATCTCCCTTCTCTTGGCAGAGAAATGATAGACAATAGGTGTTGACTGGCTTGTCAGGCAAGGATTTTACATTAGTTTGCTTTGCTTAACTCTACTTTTTCTTTTTCTTTTTTTTTTTTTGTTAAGTGTTTAACCATCTCAGTTTAATTAAACATACATATATCATTCATTTAATTCAGGGGGAAAAGATCAGGCCCTGAACTTCAGGGCAAATACAAACAGAAATTACAAGCATACGTTATAAACAGATCAAAAAACACAAACCAGTCTATCCTCTACTTTTTCATTATAAGGACAGAGTCTTTTGGAGGGCTATTGGGTGTGGTCATTGTGAAGAGATGGCAATGCACAAAAACATAAAAAAAAACAGTTTTGTTTTGATTTGTTTAAGTATCTGATGAGAGATTCTGAGGCTATAAATAACCTGAAGAAAGAAAACTCTTGTGCTCCAACACTGCCTCTGCCAAAGCCTGGTCATTTATATGTTTGTTGGGGGGACCAGAAACATAATACATAACAAAGGCTAGTTAGTATAGGAACTTTTCTTCTTGACGTTAAAGATCTAAAGAATGAAAGGCTTATATCCCATCCCCCACCTGATTTTCTCTAATAGTATAAAATTAACTTAAGAACTTTTCCTAAAAACCTACAGCTAAAATTACCTTTGTCTGTGACCAAAATAACTAGAAAGTAAAGAACTGGAAATATAGAAAATGAAATGTAAGGATTTTTTTAATAATAGGATAACAAAATAAAAGGGTGACAGATAAATGCTCAACTACTCATAATACCTCCATTATCTCTTCTGTGAAATGAAAAGGTTGGATTTGATAAGCTCTAAGGTCTCTTCTAGATTTAAGTCTCTGATCCACAAAGCAATACATAGGAGGGCAATGGACAAATTCTGAGCTTCTGTGAGGAGCCTTGTGTTTTTTCTAAAAGAACACTTTAAAATAGCTAAAATACATCCATAATTTAGGGGCTTGTCATTTTCAAGCTGTAGGTTCTCCCTTCTCTGACAATTATCACGTCTTCCATCACTTAGTCCTTAATCTGCCTAGTTTAGGTACCTTGCTACCTAAGAGTTAGTTTAAAAAATAGCAGTCTGAATCTAACTCCACGAAGACCACTGAACTTTCCTGGATAAAAATCACAAAAAAGTAGTCTGCTACAAGTCCTCCACTTTTTTCCAGGCTTGTTATGACCTAGTCATTGAGAACACAGCATCACTTCCATGTCACCACAAGGGTTCTAGTGAAGACTTTGATTTTAGATTTTATTCACTTTTACCTTTAGTCATAATTCATGCATCTTCAACATGTGTTAAAAGCTAGAGAATATGTTGCATAATTCAGCATCCAATTAAACAACTGAAGTTACTGAATTCAGTTGGTATTTGAACTAAGGTGTTTAAACAATAGCTAAAGTAAATTGCCAGGGTCTTGGTAAGGGACTATAAGTATTTCTATGTCAAATTCTCCCTTTTGATAACCTAGTGAAAGAAATTGGCTCAAATATAATATAACTTTCAAGTTGAAGGTCAGACAACATTTTTTCAGGGAAAAATTACTGACACCCTACATTACAGGTGACTGAAAGGACAATGATGAACTGATATTTGGAAGGTATGCCAATATTGCTAATGATGACTTGCATGTGGGAAATGGCTTTAGAGGTATAGACAGATTACAGAACCAACAGAGATGGGAGATAGAGAGACTTATTGTCTTTATTAGACCATAGATAAAAAGATAGATAATAAAGACAGTAGAGAGAAAGAGAGAGAGAGAGAGAGAGAGAGATACACACACACACACACACACACACACACACATACATACATACATAGACATATGGAAATGAATGAAAAAGGAAAAAAAAGAAATAGGCCAGTAATATAGAGAGGGAGAGAGTAGATGGACAGACTGATTGCTGGACTAGTCTTCAAGTTATTAAAAGTAGAAGGCATTCAGTGGTTCTCTATGAAAGGTTATACTGAAGGTCATAGATGAGAATGAAATGGTATGGACAGGATGGAATGGCAGTTATCTACAAACTTTACAAAGAGTACCTTTACTGACTGTATCACAAATTCACATAAGAAAAAGTAATGAAAAATTAATATCCTTATGATAAGTAGCATAAATAATGGATCATAGACTCAGAGCTGGCAAGGACATTAGAAACTATCAAGTTCAGACCCTCTCATTTTATAGATGAGGAAACTGAGGCCCAGAGGGGTTAACTGAATTACCCAGAGTAACACAGGCACCAAGTGTCCAAGGTAGGATTTGGACACAGGTCTCCCTGATTCCAAGCCCAAAGTTTTGTTACTTGAAATAGCCTTTTTTTTGTCGAAACTCTCAACAAAACTCACATTTATTAAAGCAACTTTACTAATTTTTGAGGTAAGCTTGAAGAATTACCTGACATCTACCTTATTCTAAATCGTCTTCCTTGTCTGTCATAGCTCTGAGGTGGATTTCTTTACTGATTATTTTAAACAATCTTTAAACACCATCAATCAGGCCACATTCCATACCCCTCAAAGGAAAACAAAACAAATGACTGTGCAGACTAGATGGTGCTCTAGACCTGTCGAAAGACAGAAAACATATAAAAATATATCAGTAACACATCTGGGATGTGCCTAAGTTGTCAAAAATCTATAGTCATCATTTATGAGCTCTCCTAAACATAATCTTAAGAACAACACATTTATAGGGATATTATAATATCCAAATTTAATAAATCAACGAATATCTATTTGGTTAGAAGTTACTATGTGCCAGGCACTGTGCTAAGCACTGAGAATATAAACACAAAAATTAAACAGTTCCTACCCTCAAGGAATTCTCATTCTATTGTGGGAAACAATTTTTTAAATGTATTATATATAATATATGTACATATATTTATGTATGCGTATGTATACATTTGTATACACAAACACAAATATATGCACATATGTAAATAATACATTATGGTAATTTGGGAGGGCATTAGTACCTGAATCAGGAAAGCCTTTATGAAGAAGGTGGTCCTTGAGCTAAAATTTGAAGGAAATAAGGGTCTCCAACAGGTGGGAGTGGGGAGGGAGTCCATTACATGAATGGGAATGGCTAATGCCAGGTCATGAAGACAGGAGATAGATCATTAAACTCAAAAGTTATGAGACTCCTAGCAACAAGGAGAGGTTTCAGTGTCTTAGTTCTATATGGTAGAGATCAGTATCTCTGAATAATTCTAAGTTACCAGAAACCCTTTTAAGAAACTGAAATACAAAGGCAAATTCAAAGCATCTGGAGCAGGAAAATTGACCTGTTCCATTCTATTTTTATATGATTAAATACATTGAGAGACAATGTGGTATAATGGATGAGACAGAGACAGCTGACCTTGACACCAGACTTAGACTCATACACTACCTCCAGCACAAACTGGCTGTGTGTGACCCTGGATAAGTAAGTCACTCAATCTCACAGTGCCTAAGGCTGCTCTTTAAAGACTATAAATTGCAGAGGAAGTACCACCCTGCAATGAAAGAAGTTTCCTCATTCAAATGTTCCCTAGACCAATAAAATCACATATTCAACCCCTATTTTCTAGTTTATATGATTAAATAAATATATATTAAGTACCTACTACATGCAGAGCCTATGCTAGACACTAATAAGTAACAACATTTAAAATAAATATAACCTGGGATTTATAGGATTTGACAGTTGAGTTGCCCAAATTACTTGGGAGGAGCAAATTGGAGGTATGCATTGGGTACCACATTAAACCTACCCACTAACTGGTGTGAGTGGAGGTAATATGGTATAACAACACCGTTGCTAGCAGCTGTTGTGGGGGTGAAAGACCAACAACACCAGCACAAAAAAGGGCTGCTAGCACAGGTCCTTTGATCAGCTTTTCTAAGGAAAGCAACTTTTAGGGGTTAACAATCTTACTTTAATTAAACATACATACATCGTTCACTTAGTTCAGGGGGAAAAGTCAGCACCCTGACCTTCAGAGAGTGTACAAACAGAAATTACAAGCATATATTATATAGAAAGAGCAAATAACACAAACCAGTCTATCCATAGCAATACGTACATAGTTGCCAGAGAGAGAAGCAATAACATCTGGGTTTTTCAAAGCCGGAGGGGTTCCAACGGCTACTCAGAGCCTTGTCTGGACAAATCACCAACACTCTTCCAGTGAGTGTGCCCAGAAAGACAAAATGCTAACCTCTGAGTATATATACATTTCTTCAGGGTCAAAGCACATCACAACCATGTGACTCAAACCCATGTGAACTAGGCCTTCCCTTGACATAAGCAGGTCATCAAAGACTCCCAATTCAATCAAGGATTCCTTAGTGCTGAGCAGAAACTCCAAAACAAAGACAATAAAAGGTCCACTTTGCTTTCCATTACATTTGAAAGGCAAGACTCATCAAAGGTACTTGATTACCTCAGTGCTGAAAAGAACTCCAAAACAAAAGAGAAAAGGGTCCCACTTTACCTACCCTATTCAAACAAAGGCAAGACTCATTAAAGGTGCTTGATGGCCTTAGCATTCCAAAAGAGAAGGACAGCAAACAAGTCCCACCCTAATTACCATAATATATGGCCTAGTGGAAAAAGTCCTTGATTTAGAAACAGAAGGTTAGGGTTCAAGTACCCAGCCTGCCACTTTCTAGCACTTTCTTTTCTTTTTTTTCTTTGGTTTTACCTTTGTGATCTTGGGCAACCACTCTGGATCTCAGTTTTGTCATATGTAAAATAAGGGAGTTAGACTAATTAACTTCTAAATAAATCCTTTATGGCTTTAAAGATATGGATCTTATTATTATATAATTGTGGGACAATATATTTTTTGGTTTTTTTACTTAATATATTTTAGTTTTAAACATTGATTTCCACTAGATTTTGAGTTACAAATTTTCTCCCCATTTCTACCCTCCCCCCACCCTAAGATGGCATAAATTCTGATTGCCCCTCTCCCTAGTCTGCCTTCACTTCCATCATCCCACTCTCTCCAACCCCTTCCCCCTCACTTTCTAGTAAGGCAAGATAGATTTCTATGCCCCATTGCCTGTATATCTTATTTACCAGTTGCATGCAAAAACAACTTTTTTTTTAAACATTTGTTTTTAGAACTTTGAGTTCCAAATTCTCTGTCTTCTTCCCTCCCCACCCAACCTCCTTGAGAAGGCAAGCAATTCAACATAGGCCACACATGTATCATTATGCAAAACACTTCCATAATAGTCATGTTATGAAAGACTAACTATATTTTCCTCCATCCTATCCTGTCCCCCTTTATTCACTTTTCTCCCTTGACCCTGTCCATTTTCAAAAGTGTTTGCTTTTGACTACCTCCTCCCTCAATCTGCCCTCCCTTCTATCATCCTCCCACTCTTATCCCCCATCTCCCTACTTTCCTGTACAGTAAGATACCCAATTGTATATGTATGTTATTCCCTCCTTACAACAAATCTGATGAGAGAAAGATTCACTCATTCAGTTTCACCTTCCATTATAACGGCTTTTTCTTGCCACTTTGAGATAGTTTACCCATTCTAACTCTGCCTTTCTTCTTCTCCCAGTATATTCCTCTCTCATACCTTAATTTTATGTTTTTTTAGATATCATCCCTTCACATTCAACTCAATCTGTGCCCTCTGTCTAAATATATATATGTGTGTGTGTGTGTGTGTATATATATGTGTGTGTATATATATATATATATATATATGTATATATGTATGTATATTCCCTTCAACTACCCTAATACTGAGAAAGATCTCATGAGTTACAAATATCATCTTTCCATGTAGGAATGTAAACAAAATGGTTCAAATGTATTAAGTCCCTTACAATTTCTCTTTCCTATTTACCTTTTCATGCTTCTCTTGATTCTCGTATTTAAAAGTCAAATCTCCTATTTAGCTCTGGTCTTTTCATTGAGAATGCTTGAAAGTCCTCTATTTTATTGAAATCCTTATTTTGCCCTGAAGTATTATACTCAGTTTTGCTGGGTAGGTGATTCTTGGTATTAATCCTAGCTCCTTTGACCTTAATGTAGAAGCTGCTAGATCTTGTGTTATCCTGATTGTGTTTCCACAATACTTGAATTGATTCTTTCTGGCTGCTTGCAAATATTTTCTCCTTGAACTGTGTACTCTGCAATTTGGCTCCAATATTCCTAGGAGTTTTCTTTTTGGGACCTTTTTCAAGAGGTGATTGGTGGATTCTTTGCATTTCTATTTTGCCCTCTGGTTCTAGAAATATCAGGGCAGCTTTCCTTGATAATTTCTTGAAAGATGATATCTCGGCTCTTTTTTTGATCATGGCTTTCAGGTAGTCCAATAATTTTTAGTTCTTTCTCCTGGATCTATTCTCCAGGTCAGTGGTTTTTACAATGAGATGGTTCACATTGTCTCCCATTTTTTCATTCCTTTGGTTCTGTTTTATAATTTCTTGATTTCTCATAAAGTCACTAGCTTCCACCTGCTCCATTCTAATTTTTAAGGCAGTATTTTCTTCAGTGGTCTTTTGGACCTCCTTTTCCATTTGGCTAATTCTGCCTTTCAAGGCATTCTTCTCCTAATTGGCATTTTGTAGCTCTTTTGCCATTTGGGTTAGTCTATTTTTTAAGGTGTTGTTTTCTTCAGTATTTTTTGAGGTCTCCTTTAGCTAGCTGTTGACTTGTTTTTCATGATTTTCTTGCATCACTCCCAATTCTCTTTCCAATCTTTCCTCTACTTCTCTTACTTTATTTTCCAAGTCTTTCTGAGCTCTTCCATGGCCTAAGACCAATATGTATTTTTTTTGAAGGCTTTTGATGTAGGATCTTTGACTTTGTTGACTTTTTCTGGCTGTATGTTTTGATCTTCTTTGTCACCAAAGACAGATTCTATAGTCTGAGTCCTTTTACACTGCTTGCTCATTTTCCCAGCCAATTATTTGACTTTTGACCTTTTTGTCAGGGTATAACTGCTTTCAGATTGGAGAGTGCTTTTTTCCCAAGCTTTAGGGTCCAAGCATGGATGTTTTCAGAGTTACTCCTATTCTCAGGCAGTAAGATGCTCCTCTCCTGGCCTGTGCTCTGGTCTGTGAGTGCAGGCACTCCTTTCTGCCGTGCAACCACCGGGGGAACTCCCTCTCCACAGCCACCACAAAGCTCTGCCACACCAGTGCTCCTCCTCCCCCAAGAAGCATCAACCAGGACTTTGACCCAGATGCAAGCAGGACAAGTAAGTGAACCTTGCCTCAGCAGCAGCAAAGCAATCTCTGCACTCCTGCTCTGATCAGCCACTTGATTTCCCCCACTGTGTGGGCCTGGGGCCAGGAGCAGCTGCTGCTGCAGCCCCCTCTGCCACCCCGAAGCTGCAGCCAGACCATCCACTTCCCTCACCCAGATCCAGCAGTTTTCCCACTGCCCTGTTCTGTGTCTTTGGCATTTGTGGATTGAGAAGTCTGGTAACTGCCACAGGTGAGTGATTTAGGGCCCTGAGGCCTGCTCTGCCCAGCCCACTCCATGC
Organism: Trichosurus vulpecula; assembly: GCF_011100635.1. NCBI lineage: Eukaryota > Metazoa > Chordata > Mammalia > Diprotodontia > Phalangeridae > Trichosurus > Trichosurus vulpecula. The sequence goes on along the minus strand of NC_050573.1, from coordinate 190,717,356 downwards.
TTGGTTTGTCCTGGCATGGCCCACATTGGGCTGTACTCCGCTCTCAGCACGGTTTGATAGACCCTTCCCAGTGACCATCCAAGCCATCTTGGGATGGAGACTTGTTTCCCACTGTTATTTCATGGGTTCTGTAGCTTTAGAATTTGTTTAGAGTCATTTTTTCAGGTGTTTGGAGGGATTTGGGAGAGAGCTTAAGTTCCCTGTTCCCAAGCTGCCATCTTAGCTCTGCTGGAACAGTATATTCTAAAGGGTAGCTAGGTGGTACAATGGGTAGAGTACCAGGTTTGGAGTCAGGAAGACTCATTTTCAAGAGTTCAAATCTGGTCTCAGAGACTCACTAACTATGTGATCCCAGGCAAGTCACTTAACCTTGTTTACTCAAATTGTTTCTTTCTGGCTACTTGCAGTATTTTCTCCTTGATCTGGGAGCTCTAGGATTTGGCTACAATATTCCTAGGAGTTTTCTTTTTGAGATCTTTTTCAGGAGGCCATGGGTGGATTCTTTCAATTTCTATTTTACCCTCTGGCTCTAGAATATCAGAACAGTTCTCCTTGATAATTTCTGGAAAGATAATATCTAGGCTCTTTTTTGATCATGGCTTTCAGGTAGTGCAATAATTTTTAAATTGTCTCTCTTGGATCTATTTTCCAGGTCAGTGGTTTTTCCAATGAGATAGTTCACATTGTCTTCCATTTTTTTCATTCCTTTGGTTCTGTTTTAGAATATCTTGATTTCTCATAAAGTCACTAGCTTCCACTTGCTCTAGTCTAATTTTTAAGGTAGTATTTTCTTCAGTGGACTTCTGGACTTCCTTTTCCATTTGGCTAATTCTGCCTTTCAAGTCATTCTTCTCCTCATTGGCTTTTTGGAGCTCTTTTGCCATTTGAGTTAGTCTATTTTTTAAGGTGTTATTTTCTTTAGTATTTTTTTAGATCTCCTTTAGCAAGCCATTGACTTGTTTTTCATGGCTTTCTCATATCACTCTCATTTCTCTTCCCAATTTTTCCTCTACTTCTCTAACTTGCTTTTCCAAATCCTTGTTGAGCTCTTCCATGGCCTGAGACCAATTCATATTTTTCTTGGAGGCTTTTGATGTAGGCTCTTTGACTTTGTTGACTTCTTCTGGCTGTATGTTTTGGTCTTGTTTGTCACCAAAGAAAGATTCCAAAGTCTGAGTCTGAATCTGAGTCCATTTTTGCTGCCTGGCCAAGTTCCCAGCCAACTAACTACTTGACCCTTGAGTTTTTCATTGGGGTATGACTGCTTATAGAGTAGAGAGTACTTTGTCCCAAGCTTGAAGGGTTGTGCTGTTGTTTTCAGAGCTATTTCTACACAGCAAGCTCTGCCACACCAGTGCTCCTCCTCCCCCAAGAACCGCCAAACAGGACTGGGACTCAAAACTTAAGCAGGTTCTGCATTCCCACTCTGATCTGCCACTTAATTCCTCCCACCAGGTGGGCCTGGGCCTGGAAGCAACTGCATCTGTAGTTCTGTCCTCAGAGCTGCACCACCTCCTCTGCCCCTGGGGCAGTGGCTGAACCGCGAACTCCTTTCACCCTGTCCCCAGCAGCTTTTCCCACTGACCTTCTCTGTTGTCTTTGGTGTTTGTGGGTCAAGAAGTCTGGTAACTGCCACAGCTCACTGATTCAGGGGGCTAGGGCTTGTTCCACCTGGCTCCCAGTCTGGTTGGTCCAGGTGCGGCCCACACTGGGCTCTGCTCCACTCTGCCCCCACTCCCTGCGATAGACTTTACCCAGGGACCATCCAGGGTGTCCTGGGCTGGAGCCCTGCTTCCCTCTGCTATTCTGTGGGTTCTGCAGCTCCAGAATTTGTTCAGAGCCATTTTTATAGGTTTTTGGAGTGACCTGGGGGGGAGCTCATGCAAGTCCCTGCTTTCCAGCTGCCATCTTGGCTCCGCCCCCCACTTAACCTTTTTTGCCTCAGTTTTCTCACTTGTAAAATGAGCTGGAGAAGGAAATGGCAAAACACTCCACTATCTTTGCCAAGAAAACCCCAAATATGGTCACAAAGAGTCAGACACAACTAAATTACAACAAATGTCATTCTAAACTTTTGAAAAGCAAAATTTTAAAAGGCAGGTTTGTATCCATTTAGAATGCAAAAGAAAAACTGAAAAAAAAAAACCCTGCCAAACAATATGTATACCTACCTATCAATCCAGCGCACAGGAAGTGTAAAAGAAAAACCTGCTCCTGGTAATATATCAACTAACACTAAAGTGACTTATTCAAGAGATACTGTTTATGTTGGAAAGGGATACAAGGCCATAAATAGTTTTTATACCACTAGTTAAACACCAATAGGAACCTCATGCAATAGACAGCTCCAGCAATGGCTCACCAGAACCCTACAAATAACATGCTTGTTATAAAAAAACAGAGAAAGGTATTCTATTAGATGCTTCATTATGGAGGGTTTGGTTTTTTTTATTTGTTTTACGAGCAACATGTTTTCATCAACTATATCCTGAAAAAACTGTTATTGTTGTCCTTTTTCTCTTGAAGAGAACCAATGACATACTTTTCTAAGACCTTCAACTAACAAGGGGCCATATGCCCCTCCTCTGGCCACCTCTTCCATAGCCTCCCAGTCAGAAGCCTAACACTCCACACCAGAGACCATACCACCAGGCGATTTTTGTCCTGGGGCACTTCTCAGATGATAATGCTTGGCTCTCCTAGCTACCATTCTTCTACTGCTGCCATTTCCCCTTCATTAGAGTATAAGCTCCTTGAGGGCAGGGACTATCTTGGTTTTTATATTTGTATCTACAATGCTTAGCTCAGTGCTAGAAATGGAGTGAGAGCCTAATAAAGGCATTCTGTTTATTTGTTTTTAAATATTTTAAGAGGACCTGTTTAGCACTGCCTTTGGTGTTTAACTATTGGTATAAAAGCTGTTTATGGCCCTGTATACCTTTCCAACATAAACATTTTCTCTTGAGTAAATTACTTTGGTGTTAGTTTATGTATCGCCCTACATGGTTTGGTCTATTACTCTTCCTGAGACCTTGATTGATAAGTATGCAATATGTTAATTCATTTATTCTTTCATTTCAAGCATGTATTCAAAGATGTTGCGTCTAAGCCAACCAACCTCTCCTCTCCAGACCAACTCCTACTCAGAAGGTAGAGATTCTACAGAGCTTAAAGAAACAGCGATGCCTCTCAAGTTTTCCAGTGACGCAAGTACCCTTGATTGCATGGTCATACTGAAGAACACCAGGACATAACCTTTGGGGGCAGTTAATAAAAAAGAAAGCACTTAATAAAATATTTTTAATTTATTTATTCCCCCCAGATGTTTGTTTATTCTAAAACATTAAACCTAATTCTAAGAAGGAAATAAGACACAGTTAGAGAAACAGGTTTGGAGCTTAAGAGATATTCTAGGGCTTTAAAAAGAAATGTGAGTAGGGATATGCTGGAAAATGTTTAACATTCAGATATCAAAAAAAGGAGAAGGAGGAGGGGGGGAGGAGGAGAAGGAGAAGAAGAAGAAATGAAAGTATTCATGACATACTTTTAAGTTTAATTTGCACTATTTAACATTTTCCACATCATTTTCTGAAGACTCGAAAACCAACAACACAATAAATCGAGCTCTGATTTGTAGCATAGGTGTAAATACTCACACAGAAATTTAACAATTACTCAGGAGCCGGTCCTAGCTGCTTCCAGCTCACCCCGGGATCATTTGAGACTGATCTGCCTGCAGTGGTAGCTGAAGGTATAGGAATGAATGAGTTGGCAAAGGAGAAAAGTGTATTTTGAGAGAAGGACCAAGGACAGACTCACTCCTTCCTTCTCTGAGAGGGAGAAATTACCGCTCTCATCTTTAAAACACTGTAGAATAGCATTTCCTAAATTAATTCGGCTACAGAACAGCAATGGAAGAGCACATGATCTTAAGTCAGAAGCTCTGGGTTTGAATGTTAGCTCTGCTACTTAGTATCTGTGAGACCTTAACCTTTCTAGGTCCCAATTTCCTTATCTGTAAAATGGAACACTGGACTGGATGACCTACCAGGTCCATTCTACCTATAAATATATGATCCTATGAATAGTTTTGGAGAAGGAAATGGAAAAATGCTCCAGTATCTTTGCCAAGAAAACCCCAAATGGAATCACAAGAAGTCAGACACAACTGAAATGACTGAACAACAAAAATTTAACAATTTGGAATTGGAGTGTATTGATAAAACCCATAAACACGGGCCCAAGATGAGGGGGCATGAAATATAGAATACCCCTGAAATAAAAGACGATTAAGAAAATTTTGAAATAAAATAGATAAAAATTTTGACTACTTGTATACAGAAAAATATTTGCATATCAAATCTTTCACCACTCCAACTCTATCCTACATACTGCTGCCAAAGTAATGTTCTTTCAGTACAGATCTAACCATGTGACTTCCTTAATCAATCAACTACAGTGGTTCCTTACTGTGACCTGAGTCCCAACACCCATCGGTATGAGATTCTCTCCTCACTGGTGAAGATCAATGTTCTGAGCCTGTATTGGGAGGCAGGAGTGAGTTGCCAGAGAAAAGAATACCAGGCTCTCTAAAAATCTCTCTCTCTCTCTCTCTTTCTCTCTCTCTCTCTCTCTCTCTCTCTCTCTCTCTCTCTCTCGCTCCCCTCCCCGCCTCATTCACAATGAGAGAATTCCTTCACTCTGTATTGTCTAATATAACAGTCTCTTATATGTACTTTATCTGTTTTGCTATCAACTTGGATAAATGGTTTTCATTGCTATTTCCTATGTGCGTTCATTGTGGAACTCATATTTGGTGGGAAAGGAGTTAAGCCTTGGATATAAAGCTTGGTGTCTATGCTTCCCCCAATAATGGACAGTAATCAGAAATGTAGCTGGAACCTAAACTAATCCCCTAAACTAATAATATTTAAGGGGAGCAGATAGATATAATTCTAGCCCAGTATCCTTTCTAAGAAATAAGGAACTGATGGCCCTAAAAACTTAAGTGTGAGGCCTGAGGTCACCACACATGCAGCTAGGAGAATTAGGACCTACATTTCCTTACTCCTAATTCCAGTGCTTTATTGTATTATGTTGAAAAAGCATTTATTAAGAATTTACTATGTGCCATTATGCTAAAGACTTTTCAAATATAATCTCATTTGAAGAAAATAGAGAATTGAGGAAAGACAATATGATGTCAGAAAAAAGTGGTTTATGATGACAGAAATATAGAAATATAGAAATACAGGACGACATGGAACAAAATATTCTATGATGAGATCTTCTTACTGCTTGCTAATAGGTCTCACTTTTGTAGGATTTACCACAGACCACCAATTTCCTCCCTTCCTGTGGCTGGCTTCTAACCACTGGTTAGATTCAGCATGGGGATAGTGAGGTATCTCACTGCAGGTATTCAAGGGTATGGACAAATAGAAAACAAAAGAGAGAACTTCAGAGCAACAGAATGAATTAGTTGTTCCAACTATGCAGTCAATTAAGTACAGCATCCTCTCCAGTCTCATGCTCCCAATTCCCACCTCCATTGATATGCTGGGCAACACAGGGTAGCTGAGTACTGTTCCCTTCAAAGTCCTAGTGGTAATCCTGAGTGGTTGGGTTACTAGTACTGTCTGTAATTCACAAGCCCCCTTATGTTGTGCTCTGGCTTATGAAGAATTAGCTAGACAGAATTAATTAGGTTTTAGAAGGGGGCATTTACTAAGCAGATATAGCAAAGGCAGGTGTTACAGAAAAAAGCACCCCAAACTAGAAGCACACTCTCCCCTTTCCCACACAAGGAAGGTCAGGAAGGAACTAAGAGAATTTTAAGTCTAACCTCAAAACACCTTTGGGCTTTGAATGGCCATATTTACATAGGAAATGCCAAGTGTATGACTAGACAGATAGAAGAGAACAAAACAACCCTACCCCCAAGGCTTAGATTTGTCTCTGTGCCATGCCTACTCATCTATGTGGGAGAGCAAAACACATGGAGTTGAGAAACTGGAAACCTTGAAATCACCGGGTGTTTGGTAGATATTGAGTGAGTAATCCTTCATATGGATGAGAACCAGGTGTAGTCTTGCCTATATAGATGATAATCATGAGGTATATGGAATGTTCACCATAAACTAGAGTGAGACCTATGCCCAATGAGCCTTGGAGTTGTTTCAAAAGAGACAAGACTTCTGCCTGACACCACCAAGTGTCTTTACCAAGGGGTAAAGAATTAACTCTTGGAGATGAAAAGTCCCCTAGCCAAGGTAACTCTCGAAAGGATAAGACTAAGAAAAAAGAAGAGTTTTTTGGATTCATAGTGGGGTTACTCTTTTTTTCAAGAGCTTCGAGGAGACAGTGTTTTAGCCAAAGGCTTCATGTGAATCCAGAATCTGGAAACAGAGAAACTCCACAGACATGTGCCAAATAGGCCCATACCTGATAGTAGAATAGTGTCTGCTGTGGCAGTACCCAGTGAAGCAACTTCTGGTAGAGATTAGAGGTCCAAGAGAGGCTGTGCATTCACTGTTACACCATCTGGCAGAGACTGTACATCCAGAGGGGCAGTGTCTAAAAGAACTATTTGAGAATATTATTGGAAGACATTAACAACCCTACAGGGTGGGATGCATGAGTTCTGTGCCTTTCATTCCTTGGTCAATACGGAGTGCCTTTCCACGTGTGTTCCCTAAGTGTACCCAATATTCCTATTGATGGTGTATATTTGTGGGAAAGTGTGCCCTAAGTTTAGAGAGGAAATGTTTATTATCATTGTTCTTACCATTACATTTCAGGAAACAATTTTGCTTTGAATTAATCGTGTCTTCCAGCTGACCATTCATCAAGGTTACTCTGATACTAATCTCTTTCTCCTCTTGCATATTTCCATATTTTCCTTTATCAATGGGAAATATAAAGAAGTATATTAGAGTGTAAGGTGCTACTATGCCTCATAGCCTGTATGGAATGATGTGGACAATACGGGGGCCATATGGAAATCACGGGAAGGTTGTTGATTATTATCGAGCTCAGCATTCTATTAACACTTCAAATAATAATACATCTCCTTACTCATTCTAAACAAAAGAAGGAAGGCCATGCTACCATGTTTTAAAAAAAAGAAAGATAGGAAGGAAGGAAGGAAGGAAGGAAGGAAGGAAGGAAGGAAGAAAAAACAAAGAAAATTAAATTAAATGGGGGTCTTCTTTGATTTTCATGAGCTGCCCTTCCCAGTTGGTTATTGATGGCCATGTTCAATTCAATAAAACAAATAGGGAGAAAGTGCTTCCTGGATGCAAGGCCTTGTTCTAGACACTAGAAATAAAAAGTCGACACTGAAACAATAGGTGAGTACTTGCTCTCTGGGAGCTTACTGAGAGTCTGCAACACATACGGCATAATACAAGAGTAAATCAAGAGGAGAAAGTAACAGTAATTAAGGGGACAAGGAAAGTCCTTTTAAAAGAAGTACTGTCTCACCTATGTTGGGAAGAAAGCTAGAGATACTATGAGGTTGAGGTGAGGTAGGAATGCATTCCATGCATTGGGGACCACTTGTACATAGGAATGAGGTAAAAGATGGGACGTCACATGCAGAGAACAGCTGGAAGGTCATTTTGCCAGGAACAGAGAGAAAATAAAAGAGAATAACTAAATAATATATTATTTATTATATAATATATAAATAAAGTTTTAAAAATAAAGACAAAAGGAACAAATAATAAGACTGGAAAAGTAGCTGGGAGCCAGAGGATGGAGGGCTTTGAATGCTAAAGTACAGTCGTGAGCAATTACATTGCTTAGGAAAGCGCAGACAGTTAAGGCTATTGATTTTCCATCTGATTCTCTTTTATACAAGGGCTGATCTTTGCTAGAAGCACAAGGAGGATCAGAGGATCTTGGCTTTAGAGTTGGAGGGGCTTCCAATACTGAGTCTAACTCTTTCATTTTACAGAAGCAGAAAATGAAGCCCAGAAGAACTTACTGATTTTGACCAAGTTCACATAGGTAGTATGGGAAAGAATAAGCATTCAAATTCAGGTCCTGTGACTACAAGATCAGCTCCCCAAGTTCAGCATTCTTTCTAGCACCACGCTGCCTCCTAATAAAGGAGGGGGGAAGAAGGTAGTGTGAGTATTGGTTCACATTGTACCTTTGGCTGGCCCTTACATCTTAACTTTCTGGGCTCCCTTTCTTGTAATTACTATTTTTTGTTCATTGCATAACATAGACAGTGTCACTTTGGAAGAAACGCATTGGTAAAAAAAATAACAATATTAATAATGATGATGATTATAACAATGCTAAACAATGCTAAAAATGGCAACCCTGCTGTAAGCAATATTCATTGAGGGAACACAAATAGGGAAAACAATCATATGGGTCTTAATCCAAGAAGCAAGAGAGAAATAGGAGATCTATAGCTTTAATGGAAAATGAAAACTTTCTTTTCAGCAAAAAAAAAAAAAAAAGAATTTTGTCAGGACTCCCACCACACACACACACACACACACACACACACACCCCTAATTCTAAGGTGTTTTTCACTCTCTTGTTAATTTCTAAGTTGAGGAAAGCAAAATAAAAATATTTATAGGTTTTACTTCATAGCAGTGGGGAGAGAAGAGCAGGTATTGGGGAATAAGAAGCTTGTTATAAGGCTTATTGTCTAGGGGTATAACCTCTTAAAATTTGAACTTCTTAATCCAAAATAAGGAGGTTCTTGCTTCTATTGAGAAGATCTCTAGGGTACTTGGCCCTTGAAAATGGTCACATGGCTTCCATCCGTTCTACCATTGCATAACATGCCACAGCTGACATCTCAGGACATAAAAGTCCCTAAGTGATCACTCACCACAATTTTCCTGGGCCTTGGCACTCAATTTTCATATCCAAGTGAAGTCTGAGAGACTAAGCTTTAACCTTGTCTGACTAGCTGTGGGTTCTTTTCCCCACAACTAACAAATTTTCTTAAACTCTGGGCCTTTAAACTGCCCAAACCATGGAAACATTAATAATGACTCTCCTTCATTAAACCTTGGCTTCCTTTCCCAAACATACTCAGGGGGAGCATTTCTCTGCTTCAAAGCAAAAATCGGCACACAGTTTAGTTACTCAGGGTGACCCCTATACCTCTGACCAACACCTTCAACAAAAAGAAAAGCCAAATCCACACAAACTCCACAATTTTCATAATCCTTCTACTCCGACAACTACAATTATTTAACCTCAAAATTTCTGCTTTTATTTTTTCAGTTGCCGTGGGAAGGTCTGTTTTTACAGCTCCAACTGCAAGAAGTAATTGCTAGCCTTAAAAAAAATAGTACCATAAAGACAAGAGCTATGCACATAGCTCAGGAACTGTGCAAAAGGATCAGGCAAAAATTCTATCACTATACACAAAGGTGTTAACAGACCAATTACCTGGTAAATTAACAAAGAAAAGCACCAAGTTAACTTTATTGCCAACTAAAGGCAGTTAACATCTTAAACTCAAAGTAGGCTACTTGGCTCTAGTCCATCCATGGAACAGGTATTGAAAGCAAACACATTTACCTGGCAGAGGAAAAAAGATCTAGATTCATTTTCCTTCCCAGATTGCAATGCCTGCCTCCACTCCCACACATATACCCTTCCTCCTTACCAGGAAAAAATGTACTTCATTCCTAAGCATAGAAAAGAACATGTGGGCACAGAAGCAGCAATGACAACGATCTAGTTTCATTATCTGTAATACAAAATGATTGTCCATTGGGGAATTTCTTGGTGACTTTTTCCATTTTTACCATCAGTATCAATTTACTTAGTTAATTCAATACGATAGGTAGTTTTTCTATCAGGCCACTGAATATTAGTGCTGGAAGACCTTGGGGAAATCATTTTGTTCAGCCCCTTCAATTTTCATATGGGGAAACTGAGGGCCAAAGAGATGAAGTAACTTCACCATGATCACACAATTGGCAGTAGAACTCGGACTATAAAATCACTTTTTGTCTCTTTGTTGGACTCAGTGGTCCCTAAGATTAAGGGACTCACCAGCTCTCAATCTGTAGTCATACGCACAGTACTCTTTCCACTACATCCCTCTTCCTCCCACCAACAGCCTTGTTTTCTACTCATGTCTTTGGATTACATCACAATATCAAATTGTAATGGGGGTAGAGTTGAAAGCTGGGGACGCGTCGTCCTAAGGAATTTTTGCTTTGTTTTGCTTTAAGACTGAGGATGATGAAGGAAGAAGAGAGGAAGATTTGTTTTGTACTCTCAGTTTGACTGTTTGCCTCACACTGTGTGGCAGGAGAACACACAGAAAGCTAGATCAAGTGACCAGAAAGGAGAGAAGGGAGAGGGTTATGCAATTTCCTTCCAAAGCAGGCTTTCTAAACAGGATCAGGTTTTATCTGACTAAAACTCATTAGGAGTTGTCACTTCAGAAAGACAGGAGATAGACTAGATAGGGATTCTTAACCTAGGGCCCACAAAACCTCCAAGGGATCTATTGATAGATTTCAGGAGGTCCATGAACTTGGACTATACACACACACACACACACACACACACATATTTTTCCCCACTAACCTTTGGTTTCCCTTGCAATGCTATGGACTTTATTTCGTGCATTTCAAGACATTATTCTGAAAAGGGATGCATAAGTTTCACCAGATTGGCAAAGGGGTCCACAAAGATCAAGACCTTAGTAGATGAACTTTGAAGTTCTCCCATAGTCAATACACTAATAACTACTACACTGTACAAGGTATTTTGTTAATCTTCTGCCTCCACAACAGGTAACCTCGCTGTTCCTTTCTTCAGAGATCCCATCTTGAATCAATCCATACTGAAAGTGGCAGCATAGTACACTGGCAACGGAGCTGAAAATGGAATAAGGACCCAGGTTCAAATCCCATCTCTGCTGCTTACTACCTGTGTGGCATTGGACAAGTACCTTAACTTTCATAAACTTCAGTTTCGTCATCTATAAAACAAGGGGAAGGATGATATAATCTCTGAGGTCCCTCCTATCTCTTGTTATTCATCCTTGGTACTCAAAGAGGACCAATGACAACATGAACATGATGTCTTGACTTGTGCTGTGATCCTGAGCAAGGTACTGAATATAAATGCATTCCAAAGTTCTTTCCTTCTGCACCCACAAAACATTCAGAATATCATACTAAAGTTGATACACATTCTGCAAGTTTGGTCAAGTTTGGCTGCAGCCCTGGTTCAATTCCTTAGCCTCATATGACCCCACTTCCTGCTTCTGTTACTCATCTCCTAAAGAAGATCATTCTGCCAAGTCTCCTTCACCAGCAGCAAGAAAAGAATCTAGAGTCCCTTAAAATTAAGGAACATTGTAGGGAAAGAGCACTGGATTTAGACAGGAGAGGCCTTGGGAGAAAATCTCAGCTGTCATTTACTGGCTTTGGGACCTTGGGGAAGCAAGCAATTTTATCTCTTGGGGCCACAGTTCCTGATTGGGGAAAATGAGGGGGTTGAACTATAAGGAGATGATCTCTCAATCCTCTTCCAGGTCTAAATACTGTAACAGATGACTTAGATTAAAAAAAAAAAAGGACTGTATGCTAGCTTAAAAAGAAGGTGGGGTTGGAGGGTGGGGACCTTTGACTTTGCCAAATTCCCATCCCTTAGCTACAGGTGGTGCCAAGCTGGTGAGGAAGTTGAAAAGGGAGGGTGTATGGAAGCTGCTCCGCCCCTTCCCTTACTCTTTTTGGCAAGATGTCAATAAATATTCCTCCCCCCCAAACCCCTACCCCTTCTTGTTGCCCACTGCAGAGAGACAGGTTTCTTGCAGAGACTTGCTTAATTGGAGGAGCCCTGCCCATCCACAAATAGGTACCGCTGGAGCTGCCCTGAGAGGCTGGGTGTGTGTGGGTGGTGGAGGGTGTGGCATGGGGTACATTACACAGCAACCAGGCCAGTGGCGACACACTTTCCGTTTGCAACCACAGGCCTTGGTTTTACATCACAAAGATCCAAGAGGGGGTGCCTTCAGAAAGAAGAGAGTAAAAAGGACTTCCTTCTCCTCTTCCCCATCTATCTACTCCCTTAAACACCTCCAACTTCAAGGTACCAAGTATCTCTGACGGAAGAGAAAAAATGGCAAAACTAAGAACAGCTGGAAGGAGGGAGGTCTAAAGGAAGAGGTGAGGTTCTCTGCCTCTAGGCAGGAAGGGAGAAGAGAAAGTGAGAAACGAGAGTGACTTAAACGTGCTATAATCCTAGGGCATAGACCTGTGTCCTGGGCAGCGTCAGTAATTATATGTGAACTTGGCAGTGGATTTCTCAGCACTCGAGGCATAGATTTTGAATCTGATGGAATAGGACCAATGCCAAACTCCAGCTCAGTGACATCCCTGGAGTGAGCTCATTCTGAGCAATCAGCTCAGGTGGCCAGCAGTATCATCTGAGGCAGCAACTTCATTCTCAGAGGCCTGACCAGGGCTATCTTCTCTTGTGTGATGATCTAAATTTGGGGGAATAGTGTGAGGCTCCAATGAGATAATGGATGTAAAACACTTTTCAAACTTTAAAACACACGTAGTAAATGCCAGTTTTATTATTATTATTAGTCACCAGTCAACAAGCCTCCAGTCTGGGGATGACTTCATTCCCTGAGTCTTCCTCTACTGCACTCCTGCTAAGCTCAGGCAATATTTATGCAGTAATATAGTGATGTTCTGGGAATACAACCAGGCTCTCCAAGAGAAAAGCAAAAAAGACAAACGAAAGAAAAAAAGACACAATGTATACACACACTCTTTTAAGCTTAATCTGCATTTTTAACACTTTCCTAAGTCTAGACAATCAACAAAATAAATAAAGCCATGATTTGTAGCAGTTTGTAGCAATTCAGCAATTGCTGAAGTGTAAATGCTCCCACTGAAAATCTAACAATCAATTTCCTATTAGAGCTAGTTCCAGCATACCCAGGAACACTCCAATATTTCCATCAGCTGTGATGTCATCAGTGTGGAAACTCCCACTGTCAACATATCCCAACTTCTATTACAATTTAGTAGGCTGCCTTAAAGAGCTGTTATGTTATTTAAAACAATAATAACAATAACAAACAACACACCCAGTGACCAGCCTCCTGGCAATGAACCTCTCTAAATTCAAAAAGGCTGGAATATAGGTGACAAGCATACAGGCTAGCCATGGCTGGATCTGAACTTGAAACCTTTCCAGCTTGGTAGGAGTTGCCAAAGCTTGCACTTTGCTGACATAGCTTTTTGAGAACACGAGGTTACCTCCACACCATGATGAGGCATAGGAGGAGGGCTCAGAGAAGGAGATGATAATAATGATGGCTTAATTTATGTGTTGTTTTAAAATTCACAGAGCACTTTTTACATACGACTTCATTTGATTTGACAGCTTCATTCTGGGACTTAATAGGGTCCTCTTATCTAATGTTCCTGTTCATATGAGGTGTTATAGCTATTCCCTAGGACTAATCATTTAGCTAATATAGAACCTAAAGCTGTATTGTTTGGGTTTTATTTGCTTCTGGGTGGAAAAGAAGGAGGAGCTACAAATACAATACTCAATACTATTCATTATTAATGAACTTGCCACTGGAGCCAGTTTCACGGCACAACTTCCTACCATCTTTAAAATTATTATGGCAAAATGCTGTTAGGAATGAGTCAGGGGGTAGGTGGAAAAGGGAAGCAAAAGACAGTAGAATCATCAGAATGTCTCTCATATCACCGTTTGTGCATGTGAAGGGAAGTGGGGGACCGGAGTGATGGAACACTAGTGTCTAAAGAACTAAAATTGGAAACCACTCAAAGAAGAACAGAGGGGTACATGATGGGCATGAGCCAAGTGCAATACATTACTAATTAGGACTTATGATATAGAAGCAGAGTAAAGGCGGTCATCAAAGAACATGTGATTGGGGAAAAATAATGGCTGACCACATGGCAAGAGCAAAGGGTAACAGCCTGCATACTTTTGGGTATCTTCCCAAGGTGAGCAGACTTTGGCATGTTAGGTAGATTGCCCTGTGAACTTGGAAGGGAACATGGACATGAGTCACACAGGATGGGCAGGAATGGATAGGGTATGATCCACATCAATAGAATACCGACACTGATATCAGAGATTACAGGCTTTGAGGTATTTGAGAGTGTATGTGGATGATCAAGCTGGGGGGCCATCTCCAGGTGTCCTGATCTATATCTTGCCACTAGACCCAGATAGCTTCCGAGGAGAAATGAGGCTAGTGACCTTGCACAGCCCTCCCTCACTTAAATCCAATTCACTTGTATGTCATGGCAGCATCCTCCTGATATTATGGTTCTCTTCAAGAATGAAAGACAAACAACAACAAATGGTCAGGCTAAACTCTGTGCAAGGACATTGCTGACCTCTCAAATGATCACATATGATCTTTGGATAACTGCTCAACATCTTTTTCTTTGTCCTTTGATCTTTATTTAACAAGACTTCAAAATAACATGGAATGCAGGTGTGTATGTCTCTTGTAGGTCATATTTCAAGGCCCACCTCAGCTACCAACACTTCCATAAAGAAAGAAACAAACAAAAAGAACCCACTCCCTTCAAATTTGTCATTTGTTTACATACCTGCCTCTGCCTCACCCCCCTCACAAAGATTGTCAATTCCTTGAGAACAGTATTTAACTCCTCCATTTTTGAATCTAACTCAGCACATTGCCCATAAGAGGGGTTTAGTAAATGCTTGTGGAAATAAATTGGATTCTCACCTCTTTTTTATCTACCACTCTATTGTTTGGTCCTAAGCTATTCTTTCCTGAACCAATGTCAACAACCAAATTTTCTTTTTATAATTAGCAAGTCAAACAACTAAGAAGCTTGTCTTTTTATTTTTTTCAGGAGATCAAAATACAATTTTTATACTGATGGGCACACTAGTCATGTCAGATGAATGAGGGTGTGTGTCGAAACATCGGGGAGACAGGTCTGGGTAGCAACACTCCAGTTACATCCATTCACAGGAAGAAAATTATAATGTTAACCATAAAGATTTGAAAATCTTGTTTTAAACTTAAGGTCCTTATATGCTAATAAATAGGAACTCTGGAGTGGCAGAGTCAAAGAATTTGAATCTACAAATGAAAGAAAAGTTGGGTTTGGGAAGAAAATTAATAATCTGCTTTTCTACTCTGTCCCCTTCAATGAACATTATATTAAAGGAGTTTGATTAGAAAAAGTAATTAGAGAGAAACATACATACACCTGCAGTCACCCCACCTCAGCAAATGTATTCAGACTTAATGAAAGGCTCTCTCCCCAAACCCATTTATATTTTAATTCTCCTTTTTAATTTAAAAGTAAAACAGTAACTTGAGTGAGTTTAATCAGAAAACTTGATTTCCAACGTGCTGGGCAGGCTCTAGTTGATTTCTGCAGCTTGTTGCTTACCCAGGGGCTTACCTAGGCCAAACTCAGACTGTGAAATAGCTCTGCTTACGACAAAGGAATAAGGCTCATCTTAAAGGCCACAAGCCTCCTGCCTCAATCATACTGATTTCCTATCTCGCTCAGAAACGCAGTACATCACTTTCAGACATGTCATGAGACCCCAACATTTCCTTACATGAAAAGCTTAACCTATAACATTTTCCATTCACTCTTCACTTCCCTTTCCCCCCTGTTAATTTTTTTTAACTTCTAAAGTTCTCAAAACCTTTCTCCTTATATATGACACTAGTCACTATCTCATTTCATCTTCAGTTTATAGATGCCTGGAAAATATAAGAAAGAGAAACACAGGGCAAATGCCAGCCTGTGACCTGGGTCTGGACTTAGCCAGACAAGATGCATGAATCAGGTGTGTGGTATGGGGGTTTCCAAGGCAACAAGATGACAAAAGAATGCAGTGAAGTTAGAGATTGTTTTCAGTAGAGGTAACAGAAACAGTGGGGCCACCTACAGAATGCTTAAGAGGGGGCAGCAAAGTTCAGGGCCACAGATCTCTAAAGGCCTATTAGATCTCTTTCCTCAATTGTCTTTTTTCCCCCACCCTTTTCTTTTCCCTGCTTTCTGCTACTAATCTATACTGTCCTTTACTGGCTTAAAGAAATACCTATTTCTTAAAGGGATTTGCTGATGGGAAAAAGAGGGGGAAGAGAGGCTGATTATAGAGAAGAATGTCTCAAGAGCAGGCAAAAGGTGTTGTTGGTCAAAAGGTTCACCAAATGTGTGAAATTTGACTCTTTCCTGCCTTGTTTTACAAAATCACTTGAACTTTCACCAAGCTTTTTCTGCCCTACCAGGCAACAAATTCCCTTTGATTTCTGACCTATTTCTAACTTCACCTCCCTGAGAATAGCCATGGAACCTATATTATGTAAGGAAAGTGCTCTTTGTAAAATTAAATGTAAATGAGCATTTTAAAATAATTCTAAACATTAAGAAAAAATGCAGAATCTACCTTTGGGGTTATTCTCAACTCAGAAAGGAATTGCTGTTGTTGATCATTTTTTCTTTGAAGAGAACCTATATCATCATGAGGGTGATGTCTCAGCTTGGTGGGAATTGGATTTAAGGTTTAGAAAGGAATGATAGCAGTCAAATAGGCAGATTATATAATTTAAGTAAAATTATATGAATTTGGCAGCTTCCCAAAAATATGGCAAGAAAGCCAAACTCATATTTTTAAGGCTGCCAAACTTGGCTGGCCATCCTGGCTTTTAAAGCTATTTCCTCATTATCAGAACACCGATAACTTCAAAAGGCAAGAGGATGGAGTATTAAACTTTGGGATGTAATACACCCTTGAGGAACTATGTTCTATGGGAGGGAGGGTTCTGTAGGATAGAGTGAATGTAGAAAATTAAGTAGAGAACATAAACAAAGTAATTGGAGGAGGGTATAGATTTATTGAAAGGTAATTTGTTAACCATAGAAGAGGGGCTCCAGAAGGTACAATGGAAGGTAGGTAAGGATGGAAGAGGAACACGGAAGGCATAAGGATGATGTGAATGGATGTGAGGAAGCAAGGAGTGAAGTCCAGAAAAGGAACCTTCAATGTAAAAGCCTATTATTCAGAATCACAGTGAGGATACAGGGAAGTAGATTATCATGTTCTCCATAGTGTTGATAATATCTACTTGAACATCCATCCTTAACCTAAGCAAGAGGTGGTAGGTAGGGTAGGTGGAGTAGAGAGAACGGGGAAGATGTTGAATTACTAGTCTTGCCCAATGGTTAAGGAAGGGGGATCTATGGAATCCTTGCACCTGGCTGGTTATAGTCCCCTAGCTCTCTCCCTTCCCAAAGGCTCCTCTTCTGGTTCCTTAACTAATACTGCTGCTTCCCAGTAAAGAAGGTAAGAGTGGCAATAGCTTACGTTCCTCCTCATGTGAGGCTTGGCTGATTGTCTGCTATGGCTTGCGAGAACTGACATGCAGTGTGGACCATGGCAGAGTGGTAGTTGTAGTGGCTGCAGTAATTTTTCCTATGCATAGGCATGCAAAGATTATAAGCCAGTATTAGAGGATAGCCAGCCTGTGCTCTATGCATGCTGAGATTACCGTATAAGTATGTAGCTGAAGGAAAAGAAGAAGGAGAATGTGAGCAAGATCACCTTAATCCAGTAAAACATAAGGCCATTCAAGGTAGGGGGCTGTTGGTCATTCATTTGTTCATTCATACTGGAAGGATATTCCAGATGAAAGAAGGATAAGAGAAAGACTGAGGCTGAAGGGGAATTTGCTTGTAATACATTATCTTTTGCCCTCAGCCTTACAGAAGGAGGATAAGAGTTAGGGAACTTTACAGCTAAGGTAAAAATAGAGATGTGAGTACAATAAAGGTAGTAGGGGTAAGAATTTCCCCCAGGGTGGCAGTTCTGGATGACAAATATTAAAGGAATGAGAGTTTAGGAGAAAAACCGGAAGGATATGTTAGCCATGGAGAGTACCAAGTAGGGAGAATTGGTTAATGTAGTCTTGCAGAATTAACCAGTCAGAAGGTTCTAATTAGAATGTAAAAGTGATGGCATGTGCCTCTGCAGAGGGCAGATCCCAGGGGAATTACCTTCAGTGTGGCATCCTGGCCTTAGCAGGATCAGGAAGGCAAGGCAATTGTTCTGTGGAACAGAAAGACAGCAGCTGCAGCCAGCATCTCTGATGAACTTAGCAAGCTCTCTTCCATTCTGAGACAGCCTGTAGGCAGTTCATACAATCAGAAAGACCCCAGGTTCCTCTGGTGGTATTTTCTAAATGGGACCTTATTGTTGATAGGAGAGAATGCATGAGAGCCATGTGAGATGTTGCTGTGTCAGAGC
This sequence comes from Trichosurus vulpecula, assembly GCF_011100635.1. Lineage (NCBI taxonomy): Eukaryota > Metazoa > Chordata > Mammalia > Diprotodontia > Phalangeridae > Trichosurus > Trichosurus vulpecula. The sequence goes on along the minus strand of NC_050573.1, from coordinate 190,699,044 downwards.
TTTGGGAGTGTGGTTACCTGGGTGGCTTTTGTGCTGTTGGCATTTGTTTTCCTTTGTCTTGTGCATGTGTGTCCTTGGGGAAAGTCTCGTGTATTGGGCTATTTTGTAAACTGCTGGGGAGATTAGGAACAGAAAGCACCAAAGGGCTGGGAAGTGATGAATGTTTCACAAAGTCATCAACAGCTGCAATCTTATTGATGCCTTCCAATCCTTGCCTATTATTTCAACTGTGCATATGTCACTGGACCCAGGAAAGCAAATCTCTGGGATGATGCCTTCAGTGGTTCAACATATTTCTGTTGAGTATGGAAGGAAAAGTGTTAATGCTCCTCTTAGTGGGCCATTTGGTTTAGGCAAAAGGAGAAGCCAAATTGGGAGGGCTCCCCCAGGAGATGCGGACCTAGCAATGAGAAAGATAACAGATTTTACTTAAGACACCGAACAGTTTTAGGCAATGTTTTTCAAGGGAGGAAAAAGAGTGTCTTATGATCTGGGAAACAGAGAATTCCAAGCAACTCTGTCAACAGAGACATACACAGTGTAGGAATGAAATGATGTGAGAGAATGTAGCTGGCTGTATAGTCTCGGGTGAGTGCTACCACATGTCTTTGTGTTAGGCCAACATATTACACTAGGAAAGACCACAAGGGATTCTTCGAGGGGAAAGACCTAGTCCTGAGTAGGTATAGTAAAGGAAGTGATCTCATATCCTGAACAAAAGAGTCAAGGGGAAAAATGAAGGAGTATTATTAAATAGGGAAAGAAATTGAAAAATGAAGAAGAGAGGAAGAAGGAACAGGAAAATAGCCCCCATTTCAAATCAAGTAAATATCTGCCATCCAGATATATAGAAAAATGTACCAGAGGCAAAAAAAGAAGCTTAAACCATGGTTCTTACCTTCAAGGAATTGGCCACATTTGGGGACCCCAGCTGGAAGTCCTGTTGCCCTGCAGTTACTTACAAGTACCTGCTACAGCCTTATCATTTCCAGTGCAGCTGCTGATACTGTGAATTTTCATAGTGTGCCCTGAGACCTTCTTATGTTGAATCAGTGGAATACAAGAGGTGAGGAGAAGTCTCTGGATTCACACATGGAATCCAGTCTGGAATACAGTGAAAAGGGGGCCTAAATTCAAATCCTGTCTCTCTTATCTACTAACTGTGTGACCTTAGGCAAAGCACTTAATCTCTGGCTTCAGTTTCCTCATCTGTAAAATGAGGGTGTTGGACTAGAGAGTCTCAGGGGTACCTTCTATTGCTAAGCTATGACCTTAAGGTTAGTGTTTTCCAACTTTCATCTCCAATCATTGGCTAACTGGCTGTTGCTTAGCGTCGGTACAATATGCAACTGATTGAAGTTATTTGGGGTTGGTGGTACTGATTGACATTTTAGCTATCTAATGCCTGTGGGATGCCCTATGACTAGTCACCTCTGGAGCCCTAAGAGCATAAAACTCCTACAATACAACTCTGAAGTGAAGAAAAGATGTGTACATACATAAAAGAAAAACAGCAAGCAACAAGATACATATGTATATATATGTATATATAGAATATAATTATATATGTAAATATGAAATGTAATACATAAATGTATATAAACACATACATACAAATATGTACATATGTATAAATAATGTGAAAATAAAATAGCAATAGAAAGGAGAACATGATAAATACCAAACAACTGGACCAAGGTGGGTCAGAGTTAAAAGGGATAGAAGTAAAAGAAGTAAAACATTCCAAATATAGTGAATGGTTGCCTTTGTTCAATTGTGTCTGACTCATCAGGAACCCATTTGGGGTTTTCTTGGCAGAGATACTGGAGTGGTTTCCTTCTCCAGCTCATTTTATAGATGAGGAAACTGAGGCAGACAAGGTTGAGTGACTTGCCTAGAGTCACACAGCTAGTAAGTTCCTGAGGCCAGATTTGAACTTAGGAAGATGAGTCTTCCTGGCCTGATACTCTATTTCACTGTGCCGCCTATCTGCCCCATTCTTACTAGAGCAAAGAATTCAAGCAGAAGAGTATTATCTGAACTAAAACACCAAGTTATGAAGTCTATTCTATAAACACAAAAATATCCCACACTCTCAACAGGCGATTAACTCAATGTAAAATTGCCAGATAAGGTCCAAATCTTCACTTCAGAGCTCATAGGGCATAGGATCACAGATCTAGAATGGGATCTTGGAAGCTGTTCTGTCTAACCCTCTCATTTTGAACATGAGGGCCAGGGAAGTTAAGTGATTTGCCTAAGATCATGCAAATAATAAACATTAGAAGTGGAATCTGAACCCACACACCCTTTGACTCAAAGCCAGTGACTTCCTCTTGTACCACAATTCATGGGTTTGGTAATTATGGGGTCCCACTTACTAGTGGTGTGACCCTGTCCCTTACCTGGTCTGCCACAGTTTCCTCCTCTGTAAAATGATCTAGAGAAGAAACTAGGAAATCATTCCTGTATCTTTGCCAAGAAAACCTCAAATGGGGTCACAAAGAGTCAGACATGACTGAAACTCCTGAACGACAACAATATAGTCATGGGGCAAATAGGTATGGGACATCCTGATGCCATTAGATGCCTGAAATACCAATCAGCACCAGACCAGCTGAAAATGATTTTAATTGGTTCCTGGCTAGCCTGATGCCAAATGCCAACTCAGTCAACCAGTGACAGGAGAGACAGAAACGCCAGAAAACATGACTTCTCTATGGAATCAACTCAAGAAGTTCCCAGGAAATAGTGTGAAAATGCCAAGTATCTAAAGTTGATCTGGAAATGGCCAACAGTGGGTACTGTTGAATTATGTGACATATCGTAAGTAATGCGAGGGGAGCAGGACTTTCAGTGGGGACCTAAAAAATCCTGAAACAGGGAAATATTCCCATGTAGTTATGACCAAGCTTTACTTTGTGCTTGATGGCACCAATAGTGACTTTTTATTGTTACTATTGATCAATGTGACTGATTGAATTCAAGTTCTTTAGGGACATAGACTGGTTTTGGGTTTTTTTTTTGTCCTTATATCTGCAATGCCTAGAACAGTGCCTTTCATCTACTAAGGGCACAATAAATGTTCATTCAAATGAATGGAAAAGCCAGTGATGGTTCCTTCTACAGGATTAGACACAATTTAAACACTGTTGTCCACTCTTCTGCATGGAGCATTAAAAAATAAGCTACATCTAGGTGGCTCAGTGGATAGAGAAGTGGGCCTGGAATCAGGAAGACCTGGAGTTCAAATTTGGCCTCAGATGCTTACTAGCTGTGTGATCCTGGACAAGTCACTTAACCTCTATTTGCCATAATCCTCCAGAGAAAGGAATGGCAAACCACTCCATTATCTTTGCTAAGAAAACCCCATAAAGGGGTCATGAAGAATCAAACACAACTGAACAAAAACAATAAAACAAAAGTCTTAGAGGTATATAGTTCTCCCTGGAGACTTTATTTAGTGTCCATTTTATTTTTTGTTTGCTTGCTTTCCAAGAAAATCTAAGTGTACTCCAGGACACCATTTTGTTTTGTATTGTACAGGCTTTCCATTGTAAATTACCTCCCAGATCAAGAAGGTGGCATTTCCTTTGGTTTTCCTTTATTCTATGTTTAGATTAAGGACCAGGGTGCAGAGAAATTGTGGTCATCTTAGAGTCTCAAGCACCACCGAAATCTGCCTTGTGCCTTGCACAACTTAATTTTAATTTACTAAAGTTATTTAACAAGCAACATAGCAAATGCATACAATTTCCTAGCCTGCATGTGTGGTATCTAGAACAAACAAACAAAAAAAATAAACACTTCAGAAGTCAATATGATACTCATTATGAGTGACATGTGATGAACTGCCTTCTCAGAGCCAATAATCAGTCCATGCTGGGGCTGCCTGTACGAAAGCAGGAAGTAAGTGTTGGCAAGCACCCACCACTGCAAATGGGAAAAATGTGGTCATAACTGTAAATGAAAGAGAGAAGCTTGAAAATGTTGTATTACCAAACCAGGCAATTAAAACATTAAAATGTGAAATCTGAGGCTCTGTAAATTTCCAAATACACTTCATGTGCTGAGTTTCCCAAACGATGTTTTCTCATCCTCCGGCATATCAAAGAACATGCCAAAATCCCAAAGAAACATTTCCAGTTTGAAAATAAAATAAGCCATGATCACATGCATGCACGCACATGCTCACACACACACATACGCACACACTCCTATATTCTATTAATAGCACTCTCTCTGTGTGTCCCTAATCATTATCTCTGTTACAGCTGGTATAGTTTGTTTGTTTTTTTAAAGAGCCTGGACAATATTCATAAGGTGCCTAAAGTCTCTCCTCCAAAACAAGATAAGAATGTATGGCTTCAGGTGAATTAAACAGGGTTGAGAGAAAATGTCACTTCTGTTTTCCAGGCTGGTTTGGCTGAGACTTCACAGTCCCAGGCCACCACAGCTATTAACTTGCCACTATTACGTCGATAAAAACATCTCTTAGAATAAAAATATAAGCTGTAGAAAAGATTCAAAGGAAACCTAAGTCCCTTGAAACCATCTGCACAGTTCACGAGGGTGGAACAATGTCTGAGATGGAAAGGGACACAAGCTTGGACCTGAAAATCAGAGTAATAACCATCTATTTGAAGAAACAAGCCCCAACTCCTCTGCTTTCCCCCATTAGCTCAACAGCCTACTGCTACCTCTCCCTGCTCAGCCAACTCTCTCAGCATCATGGAAAGGATTGCAGTGCTGTGGCTTGCGCTTGGGGTAAATGGAAAGAAGGAGCAAGATACTGAAGCCACTTGGGGAGAACCCAAATTCTACTCCCTTCATTTCCACTCCATTCCATTCTACATGTATTCTGCACCTCTGGATATGCCTAATATTGTACTAGGTGCTATGAGCAAAACTAGTGACAGTCCCTGCCTTGAGGACCTCAGCATTCTATTGGGTCAACCAGTAACAAGAAAAATAATTAGAGGACAATATAAGATAGTATGTGATTAAGCACAAAATACAATTAAGTACTCGACTGTGTTATAAGATTGTAAGTGCTATGGAAGAGGGATAATCAGCAAGGATACTAGGGAGATTAAGGAAAGCTTCAGGAAGGGAGTTCTGAAAGGGAACTGGAAGGGAATGATAGGGCTATAGATAAACTGAGAAAGTCAACAAGAATTCATTAAGCAGTCTTCCCAAAAAATTACTGGGTAGCCTTAAAAGTACCAATCCAACTCCAAAACAGCTTTTGGCTGGGGAAGAGGGGGTACAGGAGGAAGGGTAATAAGGAAGTATTTATTAAACATCTACTATATACAGATCACTATGCTAGGCATGGAGACTGCAGAGCTTTATGTAAGATATGATTCCTGCCCTCAGGGAGTTCATAATCTAATAAAGCAATCAGAAATGTATCTATAAGAACACATTCTAGGTAAATGAGAAAGTTATGGAATAAAGTCCTATGAGATCTGAGGGAGAAAGTGGTTGCTAACGGGATCAGGGAAGGTTTTCTGCAGTAGAATGTACTTGGATTGAGATCTAAATGATGGTTAGAAGGTCAGCATCCACATCCAAATTCCACCTTAGCATTTTAGAATCTGGGACAATGAGTGGTTGACTACACAGCTCTAAGGTGTCCTCTAAATAGGTATATGCTGGCAAGTGAAGAACTAAATGGTCGTGTTATTCTCCCAGGGCACTTCAGGTCCAAACTATAGATAACTAGACTGTATTGGAAGAACAGGAAGTCTGCTGAAATATAGGCTGACATGGAAAGAAGGAAAAGAAAGAAATGTAGCCATCATGCAGGCTGAAGGAAAGTGGGGATATCCACTGTTTCCTCTATTGTGAAAGGCAGCAACTTTGTCAGAAAGAATGGGTCAGTAATAAGTGAGACAAGAGTTCCACTTTCACAGGGGCCCCTAGGTGGCGCAGTGAGTAGAGCACCTGCCCCGGAGTCAGGAGGACCTGAGTTCAAATACAGCCTCAGACACTTGACACATGTACTAGCTGTGTGACCTTGGGCAAGTCACTTAACCCCAATTGACCTGCCCAAAAAAAAAAAAAAGAGTTCCTCTTTCCCAGGCTGGTCACTTAACTCAGCACCTGGCACACAGTGGGTGCACAGCAAATGCTTGTTCCTGCTCTGCCCTTCCCCAGTAAAAGGTAAATTCCTTGAGGGCATAAACTGCCCTGTCTCTGTTTCTGCTTATTTTGTTTGCTTTTCTTCTTTCTCCAATTCATTAGCACAGTGCCTAGCACACAGGAGGTGTTTAACAAATAACTGTTGATTTGACTTTGTATCTCCAGAACCTACCACAGCACTAGCACAAAGTAGGCACATAAAAAGCTACAAGTTAACAGACTTAGAGCTCAGGGGTCACGCCCTCATTTTACACATGAGGATACTGACATCCAAAGATATTAAGTGACCTGGTAAAGATCACACAGATAGCAAGAGGAAGAGGAAGAATTTGAACCCAGGTCTTCTGACTCCATATCTAGTTCTCTCTCCACATTGTACAATTCTGTCTCCACATTGACAGGAAGACAATACCGAATATTTGTTAAATTTAACTGAAATAAGTTGAATTAAACCTCTCTCTGACAAATCTTGTACCAATTATTCTATTTTACCGTGAGATAAGAGCAGCCCTATCTACAAAGACAGAAAGACTGTGTTTGTTTTCTATGATGTATCCAAGGTACAGGAAATGTTGAGACCTGTCTTTAGGAAAATAGAAATGTTTCAGAGTTTATCCTATGAGCTATATATAGACATGTTAAAAGAGCCCACATCAGAAGGTTCTGCCTCTCCCTGCCTTAGGAAAACAAAATTCTACTTTCAAAAAGGAAACACACACATTTATATACTTTTTCTTTATGTGTATATATGTATATGTTTGCATCATGTCCTCTGATGGCCTAGCACCCTGTGAAATATGGAAAACACACAGGTCCCTTTTTGGTCTATAAGGACCAATGAAGCTCCAGGAGCTAGCACTATGTAGAAACAGCATGAGAAAAAAAAATATTTTCTAGGCCCTGTATAATAGTGCTTTACAATGAAGAGAAGGAAATTTTTGACATCTTCCTTAAAATGCAGTTCTCAACCATCTGGAAGAGGGGGGGTGAGGAGAAGGATACTAGGAGAAACTATGATAATGTAAAAAACAAAAACATATCCATTAAACTTTCCTTAGAGAGGCAACAGCGGCCCATCAAATCTAGGGAGGCATCAGTCTAGGGAGAGCTATCAGATAAAGGTGACCACGATAACAGGAGACCAGTCATTTACAAAAGTCTTTTGTAATTTAAGTTTTCAAGTTCCGTTCTATAAAAAATATTATTTTCTTTATTAAATATAAAAGATAATCAATTATTGTTCTAGCTGTGACACTGAGAATTTGCTGATGTAGTTCAAACTGATGGATTTAACTTAATTTGCCACATTTTCAGTCTCAGTCAGCTGTTGCTCCTTTACCCACCCCTCTGGCTGCCTGATTCATTCCGAATAATAACAGTAACAGTAAGATAATGATAAGGTTTTTTTTTATATTATTATTCTTGCAGCAAAGGGAAGCAATAATCCTGCCGTTAACAGTTCCAGAGCTTCCTTAGCTTTTTGTTGCAATTTTCTTTTCTGTTTTAACATCTATCAAATACTAGCCTCCTCTCAAAGCACACTGCTAATGCAGACCCAACAATGAGCCCAGGTGCACCCACCATGAATCAAGTTCTTCATACATTTTAATTACAGTTTACGGGGAATGAAAGGCAGGTTAATAAGCCCCATTCATAAAATTTTCATCAGAAATGGCAATTTTATACTGGGGAAACAAGAGATGGCAACCTTCAACCTGCTCATCTGAAAAGCCCCTCTCTATGGATGGAAGTGTGTGGTGCAGATGGAGAAAGACTATCACTCAGAGGAGGGGCAGGAAGAGGAGAAAATGGAAAAGGCAAGGGAGGAAGAGCTTGCTAAGCTTCTCAGACTGTGTGGGGCTGTGTAAAAAGTCTCTCTCATTTAAACTATGCCACCACCCCACACGAGGAGAGGAAAGATTCCTTACCCCCATGTGCCATTTCAAGACCACTGAACAAATGCGTGTGAGTCAGCAGAAGCCGGAAGCCATAAGAAACGATTTCAAACAACAAGCCAGAAAGGACAATAGCTTCCACCTCCAGACAGTGAGAAATTGCATTATCCTAAGGGATCTAGGGCCACCCATGTTCAATGCAGATAAGTGAGAACACTCACTGCTCTGGCCAATAAGCGACCTGCTGCTACAGCTGCTCCTCCAAGCCCTGGGTGGCCCTTCATTCCAGCAGCTCTAAACAGCTTTAAGTTGAAAGCATCACTATGGAGAGCCGGGTGGTACTTGGAGCAAGGGGGAAAAAATTAGAAAAAGATGGGGGTGGAAGAAGTTTCGTCTCCCTACCAGGTCCTCTAAATCACCATACCGGTGCTAGAAAAATCCCATGGAGGCCTCCAGACTCATTTCACTTCAGCAGCGTGTGCTACAGTTCTGCTCCCTAGTCATTCAACCAGCAATAAATAGAAACGGTGCCCCCGAGACCCCAGGAACTATAGAAAATTGCCCTGCTAGGCAGTTTTTTAGCTCTACAGAAGCAATGGTGTAATTAGTGCCACTTGGTGAAAAAAAAAAAAACAAGGAGGTGGCTACCCAAATTCAGCATCAAGGAAGAAAAGCAGCATTTGCACACACCCCATCTAATAATACAAGTTACTATCATCTAAGAAACTTCTTTACAACTCTTCCCTGGATGAGATTCAGCTGAGAAGGCTAAGGCACCTTTTACCAACATGCCAACATGCTACAAGGAAAGGAAAACAACAAAAATAAAAAATAAAAACCTATTATCCAGCCTCTTATTTCAAAAGTCTCACAAAAAAGAAAAAAGTAGGGAAAATACATTAAAAATTTACATTAGGTATAATGTCATTTGTATGTGAGAACCATTCAATTAAAAACACAAAGTTTTAATTTATTTATGAATATTTGCTGTCCAATTTTGCAATACTTATTGCTGAATGACATTTCCTATTGTCAAAATTTGCATTTTTAAATACTTTTTAGTGACTAGTGCTTATGTCTTCAATTTATATACAACTGATAGAAATGTAGGTGAAAGGTCTTACATCAGCACGAATGATACTATACAAACTAGTCATGAGAAAGCTGGAATGTCATAGCATTCTACTCAAATGTCCCCATAATGTATAACTTCAGCACAAGATTCCTCTTTTGTAGATAAGTTCTTTTGAGCAGAGGGAAGGAAAAGGAAAGAACAGAGCAGCTTCATATACAAAATGACTGAATAATATTGCTAAAATGGAGAACACAGTCATTTCTGTATTAGGAGTATGGATTGAGACCTGCCTCATACACTTACTGTCGGTACAATGTTGACCAAATGAGTTCATTTCTCTGAACCTCAATTTCCTTAAACTGGAAAATGGCCATAATAATACATGTAATCTTTAATTCATAGGATTTTTTTTTTGGCAGATAGCACATTGTAGATTTTGGGCAGCTAGGTGGCACAGTGCCTGGCCTGGCCTGGCCTGGAGTCAGGCAGACTCATCTTCCTGAGTTCCGATCTGGCCTCATATAGTACCTGTGTGACAATGGGCAAGTCCCTTGTTTGCCTCAGTTTCCTCATCTGTAAAATGAGCTGGAGAAGGAAATGGCAAGCCACTCCCATATCTCTTCCAAGAAAACTCCAAATGGGGTCACAAAGAGTCAGACACAACTGAAAATGACTGAACAACTACAACAACATTGCAGACCGTAAAACTCCAAATTTGAGTCCTTACTATTGGTATTTTTGCTGCATTATTAAAATGCAAGATGTGTTTTAAAAATTACAGTTTAGAAGTAGTGGTGGCTGCAGAATTGCTAATCAGACTGTTGTACCATATTGACCTAAAGAATGACAAACGTTAACAAAATAACAAAATATGAAAGAACAATTACTGAATCATACCAACCTAGAACAGTAAGAGTATAGCATATGTAATTACAGCCATGTAAACAATACATATGTGTGTTGGCTGGACTGTAGACTGGTACAAATATTTTGGGGAACAATATGCCCTGAGTCATAAAACTAATCACATTTCTCAACCAAACAATTCTTTTGCTAGAACTTCATATCAAGAAATCATACCACAAAAATGGCCATTTTTATCTCTACTACAAAAATAATCATATCCACTTTATTTTTATTAGAAAAAAATGTAACAACCTACATGGCATAGATTTATTTTTTTGCTTTTTGGCAGGGCAATTGGGGTTAAGTGACTTGCCCAAGGTCACACAGCTAGTACATGTGTCAAGTGTCTGAGGCCGGGTTTGAACTCAGGTCCTCCTGACTCCAGGGCCAGTGCTCTACTCACTGTGCCACCTAGCTGCCCCATGGCATAGATTTGAAGATCACATGATCATAGGTTTGGAGTTGGAAAGGAGTTTGGAGGTGACAGGACCCAACCCTATTATTTTACAAATGAAGAAATTAAGGCCCAAGAAGTTAAGTGATTTGCCCCAGGTCCCACTGCTGGTAAGTACTGAAGCAGAACTTGTAACCTGGGTCTTAGTAGCTCCAAGTTTAACAATGAGAGATTGACTGAAAAAATCATGGTATATTAGTATAATGGAATATTATAGTATCATTAAAATAAGTATGAAGCATATTTGGAAATCTGAAAGAAAAAAAAAACTAAAAGAAAGAATGCAAAGAGAGATCAGTAGAGCCAAAAATGTACACAGAGACTAAGAAAAAAGGAATCAATCAACGTGCACTTATTTAGTACCTACCGTATGCCCAGAACTGCAAATGCAAAAATAAAAATGAAATAGTTTCTTCTCTCAGGAATTTGACATGGGAAGAAAGACATCTCATATGACATATGTACATATATACATTTGTATTGTATACATGATTGTAAATACATATATTGTAGTCTTAGTGTTCTCAGTTGATACTATTTAGTAATGGTCCTTCCATATTTTGGTATTTACCTAATATTTGTCATTCTTTGGGTCAAAATGGCACAAGAGTCTGACTAGCAATTCTCCAAGCACTGAGTACTTAAGCTATTTCTAATTCGTAGAAAAAGCTTTTAACACATCTCGCATCTTAATAATGCAATAGCAATAATAACAATAAGAATTCGGATTTGTCGTTAGTTACTTACAAGGCTCTTTATCTCACCAATTAAAGAATTCTCTTCAATGATCAAGATCACAACTGATCCATACTTGTCCATCCTGTATGATTCTCATCCATGTTCTCCCAAAAATTTACTATGGGGGTGGGGAGGAAGGAAGGGAGCGAAGGGACCCAACATCATTGGAGGTCTTTCTCATATACACATCTAAATATGTACCAAGTAAACACACGGAAATTTAGTGGGGGTGGGGTGGAGGCAGAGAATCACAAGCAGCAGAGTGAATCAGAAAATACCTTCTGTGAAATGTCTCCACTTTGCTACCCCGCCTGGTTTTAACTCCAGGTATGAGATGCTCCTCCCAGGTTAAGTTCATCGATTTTAAATTCACCACCATGTGGCTAACTCAAACATTGATTGATACTACCCCCCTAAGCCTCCTCTCACCTTTGAATGGAGGACTGGAGGGTGGAGAACCAATCTCTTCTTAATGCTTTCCCTTAGAGAGGGCGAAGGTAGACTGAGCTCACTCCATCTTGCATCTCCTACATGCCTAGTTTCGACTCAAGGACAAGACACCTTCAAGCCAAGTGCTCCCTGGTGTCCATTCTCTCACTTTCCTTGCCTCCTTTTCTGTGCTTTCTTTCCTTTTACATTATAAACTTCTTGAGGGTAGGGAATATCTTTCGTTTTATCAATTGTATCTCCTGCACTTAGCACAGTACTTGGCCCCAGTAAGTGGTTAATAAATATTTATTGGTTTGTATAGGACTGAGGCAGCATTTGAATTGAGCTTTGTGGGAAGCTAAAGATGCTAAGAAGAAATGAGAGATGGATGCATTCTGACCACGGGAGACGGCCAGCCCACACACCTCCAGTTTTGTGTGAATAACAGAAAGAGAACTCAAAGAGGACCACGACATCAGGAAGGTGATGTTATGATTTGCAAGCGAACTGGATTTGAGTGAAGGAGGGCTGTGTAAAGTCACCAGCCTCACCCTCTCCTCCAGAGACATCTGGGTCCAGTTACAAAATATAAATCAAGATGACTGCAGATGGCATGGGATGCAGTGGGAGACCTTGGCCTTTTTAAGCTAAAGTCTTTCCCAGGTCTCAGTTTGACTGAGGCAACACCCATTTAGTGATTAAGGCTAAGAAGGAAGTGATCAAAGAATGGCCTCTTTTACCTAGTGAAAAAAAAAAAAAAAAAAAAGAAAACAATCTGGGAGGCGTTTCAGGGTTTCTAGCCAGAACAGAAACAATTGCTATTTATACTCACTCTAAGCCATCAGGGCTCAAACTATGAGCAAGTGAGGCTTGGGCTGGGCCCTATTATTTTTTTTTTTATTTTTAATTTTTGTTAATTTTTCTGGAAACTTTGTTTTCTCTTCAGATTTTTTTTAATTTTTTTTAATTTAAATTTATTTATTTGACATATTTAGTTTTCAGCATTGATTTTCACAATAGTTTGAATTACAAATTTTCTCCCCATTTCTACCCTCCCCCCCCCGCTCCAAGATGGCATATATTCTGGTTGCCCTGTTCCCCAGTCAGCCCTCCCCTCTATCACCCCCCTTCCCTCTCATCTCCTTTTCCCTTCCTTTCTTGTAGGGCAAGATAAATTTCTACGCCCCATTGCCTGTGTATCTTATTTTTTAATTGCATGCAAAAACTTTTTTTTTGTTTGTTTTTGAACATCTGATTTTAAAACTTTGAGTTCCAAATTCTCTCCCCTCTTCCCTTCCCACCCACCCTCCCTAAGAAGTCGAGCAATTCAACCTAGGCCACATGTGTATCATTATGTATAACCCTTCCATAATACTCATGTTGTGAAAGACTAACTACATTTTGCTCCTTCCCAACCCATCCCGCTTTATTGAATTTTCTCCCTCGACCCTGTCCCCTTTCCAAAGTGTTTGTTTTTGATTACCTTCACCCCCATCTGCCCTCCCCTCCATCATCCCCCCCCTTTTATTTTTTTTTCTTCCTCCCTCTTCTTTCCTGTGGGGTAAGATACACAACTGAGTATGTATGGTATTCCCTCCTCAGGCCAAATCTGATGAGAGCAAGGTTCACTCATTCCCCCCTCACCTGCCCTCTCCCCTCCTCCCACAGAACTGCTTCCTCTTGCCACCTTTATGTGAGATAATCCACCCCATTCTATCTCTCCCTATCTCCCTCTCTCAGTATGATGCTCTCTCATCCCTTAATTTCATTTTATTTCTTTTAGATATCTTCCCTTCATCTTCAACTCACCCTGTGTCACACATATATATACACATAGATATATACATACATACACATTCACTTATATATATACATAAACATATATATATACATATATATGCATATTCCCTTCAGCTACCCTAATACTGAGGTCTCATGAATCATACACATCATCTTTCCATGTAGGAATGTAAACAAAACAGTTCAACTTTAGTAAGTCCCTTGCAATTTCTGTTTCTTGATTACCTTTTCATGCTTCTCTTGATTCTTATGTTTCAAAGTCAAATTTTCTATTCAGTTCTGGTCTTTTCACTGAGAAAGCTTGAAAGTCCTCTATTTTATTGAAAATCCATATTTTGCCTTGGAGCATGATACTCAGTTTTTCTGGGTAGGTGATTCGAGGTTTTAATCCTAGCTCCATTGACCTCCGGAATATCGCATTCCAAGCCCTTCGATCTCTTAATGTAGAAGCTGCCAGATCTGGGGTTATTCTGATTGGGTTTCCACAATACTCAAATTGTTTCTTTCTGGCTGCTTGCAGTATTTTCTCCTTGATCTGGGAGCTCTGGAATTTGGCGACAATATTCCTAGGAGATTTCTTTTTTGGATCTATTTGAGGAGGTGATCGATGGATTCTTTCAATTTCTATTTTGCCCCGTGGCTCTAGAATATCAGGGCAGTTCTCCTTCATAATTTCTTGAAAGATGATATCTAGGCTCTTTTTTTGATCATGGCTTTCAGGTAGTCCAATTATTTTTAAATTATCTCTCCTGGATCTATTTTCCAGGTCAGTGGTTTTTCCAAGGAGATATTTCACATTATCTTCCATTTTTTCATTCCTTTGGTTCTGTTTTATAATATTCTGGTTTCTCATAAAGTCACTAGCTTCCACTTGCTCCAATCTAATTTTTAAAGTAGTATTTTCTTCAGTGGTCTTTTGGACTTCCTTTTCCATTTGGCTAATTCTGCCTTTCAAGGCATTCTTCTCCTCATTGGCTTTTTGGAGCTCTTTTGCCATTTGAGTTAATCTGTTTTTTAAGGTGTTGTTTTCTTCAGTGTATTTTTCAGTATTTTTTTGGGTCTCCTTTAGCAAGTCATTGACCTGTTTTTCATGGTTTTCTCGCATCCTTCTCATTTCTCTTCCCAATTTTTCCTCTACTTCTCTAACTTGCTTTTCCAAATCCTTTTTGAGCTCTTCCATGGCCTGGGACCAGTTCATGTTTTTCTTGGAGGTTTCTGTTGTACGCTCTTTGACTTTATTAATTTCTTCTGTCTGTATGTTTTGGTCTTCTTTGTCAGCAAAGAAAGAATGCAGAGTCTGAGACTGAATCTCGGTGCGTTTTTGCTGCCTGGCCATAATCCCAGCCAACTAACTTGACCTTTGAGTTTTTCAGTGGGGTATGACTGCTTGTAGACTACAGAGTTCTATGTTCCACGTTTGGGGAGGAGGTGCCAGCTCTGCCGCACCAGCACTGCTCCTTCCCCAAGGACCCCCAGCCCGAACTGGGCTCAGATCTTCGGCAGGCTGTGCACCCCTGCTGTGATCCGCCACTTAATTCCTCCCACCAGGTGGGCCTGGAGCCGGAAGCAGCAACAGCCGTAGCTGAGCTGCCCCACCTCCGCTGCCCCCGGGGCTGGAAGCCAAACCGCGAACTCCTTCCACTCCCGCAGCTTTTCCCACTAACCTTCTCAGCAGTCTTTGGTGTTTGTGGGTTGAGAAGTCTCGTAACTGCCGCAGCTCACTGAATCAGGGCGCTAGGGCCCCCTCCGCCCGGCTTCTGGTCTGGATGGTCCAAGTCGCTCAGGCTGGGCTCTGCTCCACTCCATTCCCAGCTCCCAGCTCCATGCGGGATAGACCTCACCCAGAGACCATCCAGGCTGTCCTGGGCTGGAGCCCTGCTTCCCTCTGCTGTTCTGTGGGTTCTGCCGTTCTAGAATTGGTTCAGAGCCATTTTTATAGGTTTTTGGAAGGGCTCGGCAGGGAGCTCAGGCTGGTCCCTGCTTTCCAGCCGCCATCTTGGCTCCTGGGCCCTATTATTGACCAACTGATGAGAGCCAGAGTGATTTGGGTTTAAGGCATGGTCTTTAATAAAGAAATCTAGCCTTTAACACCAAGATATCTTGCAAGGTTTCAGAGATCAAAATTTATATTCCTTTGGGCAGAGCACTGGCTGGTAAGGGTATGCTGAAGAGGGAGAGAAGGGAGAGAGAGAAGGGAAAGAAGGTAGGGAAGGAAGGAAGAAAGGAAGGAAGGGAAGGAGGGAGGGAAGAAGGGAAAGAGGAAGGGATGGGGGGGGGCTGCATTGCCCAACCAGAACTGACCAGTTGGGTCCCGAATAGGGCAACTACTACTCACATGCTGTTGCTTGTCCTTTGTCCTCAAAGAGCACCATGACATGGGAAAGGTGATGCCATGATTTGCAAGTGAATTGGATTTAAGTGAGGGAGGGCTGTGCAAAATTACCACCCTCACTCTCTCCTCCAGAGCCATCTGGGTCCAGTAGCAAGATATGGATCAGAATGACTGGAGATGGCCCCCCTAAGGTAAGAAAGACAGTCTGACTAAACCCTAGAATGCAGGAAAGGAATGAGGTATATTAAGCCCAGAAAAGTTGATGTGAGTTAGGTTGTGAAGGACTTAAAATGCCAAATGAAGGAATTTATTTTTGACCCTAGAGGTAATAGGAATCATCTAGACATTATTGAGTAGGGCAATTATATGATCAAATTTGCTCTTCAGAAATTCCACTTTGGTAACTCTCCAGAGGGACTGGAGCGGGGAGAAACTTGAATCATGGAGACCACTTAGGAGGCAATTACAATCATATAGGCAAGAGGTCATGGGGACCTAAACTAGGGTGATGCCTGTGGTAATAGAAAGAGAAAGGAACAGATTCAAGATATTGTGGAATTAGAAATGATAAAACTTAAAAACTGATTGGCTCTATGGATGGAGGGAGAGGGAGGAGATTCTGAGATTGTAATGAACCTGAGCGACTAGAAGAATGATGGTGCTGTTAATAGACGTAGAGATATATTCCGAAGAGTATGGATCAGGATTGGAAGGGTTAGAAAATAAAGAGTTGTTTTGGACATCTTGAGTTTGAGTTGCCCACATCATGCTGGAAATATCTAATAGGCAGACAATGCAGGAATGGAGCCTAGATGGTACCAGCTGGAAATAGAGATCCTGGAAGCATCTACATAGTGATAACTGAACCCAACAAAAGTAGAAAGAGAAAGGAAAAAGGATAGGAAAGGAAGATAAAATGGAAAAAAGGAAACTAGAAGTTCTTCAGATGGGTGTAGCAGGGAGCAAAGAACAAAAGTATTTTCTTCACTCTTTTGTTGGTTGCTAATAATTCATTTGGTTTTATCGCTTGTTAAAAAGTAAGGGCTTTTTCGTATGTTTATTTGGTTATTTGTTTTGTTGATAGTTATTAAGTTCACAAGACCAATATAATACATTTGTGTGTACATATATAGCAAGATTGCTTATGGGAATTAACACAGGAATCAGAAGGGGATATTGAGTAAACTGTCAGTAAGTTGCTAGGGACATCTTTTACTTTAAAATTAATCCTCAGATAAAATTAATTTGCCCCAAATAATCAAGATTAGTATGGCTGTAAAAATTCTAAGTAGTGCAGTGCCTAGAATACAGGAATAGAGATTAAAAAGAAATGGGTGTTTATTTTCAATTTATCCCTTGAATTGCAAGTTGCACAACATATCTGTACCTCTGTTACCATACCTGCAAATTGGAGATAACAACTCCCCACTACCTGCCTCAGAGAGGTGTTATAAGATTAGATTTTTAAAAGTGAAATCGTCAAAAAGTTCTTTGGGTTTCCATAAATATAAGAAAGTCATTGTATTGAAACGCCAACACCCTCTTCAAAGGATTGAAAGGACACACTGCTTAGAGCCCTAAATGGCAGAGTGGAAGAGATGCATCCACAGTAACAGGGCCACCCTTACTCTCAGCTTAATATAGAAGATTAGGCATAAATCTTCTTTCCTGCCACACAACAAAAGGGTGAACAAAATAGAATTAAAATTCCCATGTACTCTGATAAAACAGTACCAATTGAAGAAACAAGTTTGGGAAGGGGAACTTATTCAACAAATAATGCCACATTTCAAAGAAGTAAAATCCCATAGCCAACATCCAAGACTGCCATTCTCGCTTGAGGGATTGAAGTGCTATGCCTACAAGAAGACATCTGAATATCAACAGTGGACAGCTGTGTTTTTTGGCCTCATATACCACACAAAAAGGAACTAGTGTCCAAAAGGGGCAAGTAAGATCATTACTTTAATTAGCTTAAAGAACTTAAAGAAATGGGAGGCAAAAATAATAAACCTTTGAGATCACTAAACTGTGCTGGGTTCAAAGGCCAAAATATCTTCTATGATGTAGTCACTTAGCAACAAATAGGATTTGACCCAGGTGGAGTGGAAAACGTCTTGGGTTTGGAATCACAAGACAAGAATGTGTGTCCCGGCTTTCTAACTTCTTAATGGTATAATTTGAGAGAGATCATTTCATCACTCTCTCACCCTTAGTTCCTATGTAAGATGGCAATAATAATACTTGTTCTATCTATTTCATAGGGTTATAGTGAGGGCCAAAAAATAATAATATACTTTGTAAATAATAAAAAATATCAGTTGTCAATGGACAGGAATACTATGGAAACCTATGGCCTCCTACTCTCAGTCAATTGTGAGTTCTGAATTTCTAGAACTTAAAAACCAAATAATAAAACAATGAAGTTGAAAGTTTTCAGTAGTTAGTATAATAGGAAGTATCACGATATGGTGAAAACAGAAGTAGAATGAGAGGCAGAAGTTCTGGATTTTAGTTCTGGCCTCCCCAGTAATGAGCAATATGACCTTATAAAAAGTCACTTCATTCTTCTAGCCCTCAACCTTCTCAAATGTGAAATGAGTGGGTTAGAAGAGATAAACTCACTTACATGATCCGATACTAAGTGAGGGGAGCAGAACCAAGGGACCATTATACACAATTACAGACACACGGTATCTGTGATGACCACCTTTGAT
Organism: Trichosurus vulpecula; assembly: GCF_011100635.1. NCBI lineage: Eukaryota > Metazoa > Chordata > Mammalia > Diprotodontia > Phalangeridae > Trichosurus > Trichosurus vulpecula. The sequence continues at coordinate 190,680,551 of NC_050573.1, read as the reverse complement.
AGACTTGGCTCCTCTCAGCAATGCAAGGTTCTAATACAGCTCCAAAAGATTCATGATGGAAAAAGCTATCCACACCCAGAGAAAGAACTATGGAATCTGAATGCAGATTGAAGCAAACTATTTCCTCTCTCTTTTTTTTTCTCTTTTTTGGTTTTGTTTCTTCTTTCTCATGTTTCATTCCATTGGTTATAATTCTTTACAACGTGACTATTGTGAAAATAAGTTTAATGTGATGTTATATGTAGAACCTATATCAGACTGCATACCATCTTGGGGGAGGAGGAGGAGGAGAAGGAGGAGAAAATTTGGAACTCAAAAACTTGTGGAACTTAGTGCTGTATACTAAAAAAAAATAAATTAAAAAAATAAAAATAAAAAAGAAGAGATAAACTCTGAGGTCCTTTCTAAGCTTTAAAATGATAAAATTTATAAATCTATTCCTTTCGTCTCATAGACTTGGTTGTTCCCTGCTTCTCTACCTCCTAAAGAAACAAACAATAAAAGTAAAAAAACAATAATAAAATAAATAATAAATAACAAAATGACTCCACATTTTGATGTGCTAGGAAAGAAATCCTTAATGAAATTCATTCTAAATAAATTCCTTGCATTGTTGGTGCTTAGAACTAAAACAAACAGAAATGTTATTAAGAGAAGAAATATCAGAAAGACAGTCTTACCATTATCTATTTTCTCTATCTTCTCATTCCTATGGCATTAGCTAGTATGCAGAATGGACTGGAAGGTCATATCCAAAGCATGGTTATCAATAGATCAGTGTCAATTTAGGAAGGTCTAACAAGTGGTGAACTGCAGGCACTGGAGCAGGGCCCAGCATTGGGCAATATTTTCATCATGACCTGGGTGATAGAATAGAAGAAACACTCATCAAATTTTCAGAAAACATCAGGGAGCACTGCAGGTCAGATAAGGACCATATTTTGGATGATAGAATCAAAACTCAAAGTGATCAATGGTCTAAGTAAATTGAAAAAGGGATCAGAAATAAATAGAACAAAATTCAGTAAAGAGAAGTGAGTGTCAGTTACCTCGGGAACAAAAGCCAATTTTTAAAAGACAAGATCACAGAATCTGAGAGTTGGACAGTACTTGGGTGGTCATTTATTCAAACTCATACCTGGACAAGAATCACCTCTACAAGATACCTAACAAATGGTCAGCCAGCCTTTGCCTGAAAACCTCCAGAGGAGGTTTCTTGTTGAAAGAAACTGTGGCTGTGATGTGCATCATATTTAAACACACATATATATATAAATGCTTGTATTATTTCCTTCTGAATTTAAATAAATAGATAGGTTCACCTATATTCTTCCTTCCTTATTTCAGATTCTCCCTTTCTGTGTAGATGGCCAATTGAAGTAATATATAGCTAAATAATAATAATAACAGCTAACATTTATATAAAGCTTGCTGTGTTCCAGGCGCTGTGCTAAGCACTTAATGAGTATTATCTCATTTGATTCTCATAACAACCGTGGGTAATAGGTACCATTATGATCTCCATTTTACAGATGACAAAATGGAGGCAAACAGGTTAAGTGACTTGCTCCAGGGTCATAAAACTAGTAAGCTCCTGGGGCCGGATTTAAACTCATGTCTTCCTAACTCCAAGCCTACCCAGCCACTCTATCTACTATGGTACCTCTCTGTCTCTGTTTCTCTCTCTCCTCTACACCCCCCTCCACCATTTTCTTCCCTTCTCTCTCTCCATATATGTGTATATATGTATATATGTATGTATGCATGTGTGTGTATATACCATATACCAGCCTCCTCCCTCACTTTTTACCTTATGTATTTTCTTCCCTTATTAGACTGTGAGCTCCTTGAGGGCAGGGACTGTTTTGCCTTTCTTTGTATCTCCAGCACTTGGCAGAGTGTCTGGCACGGAGTAGGCACTTATAATAAATGTTTATTGACTGTCCGACTGATGGCAAGTTTTAGGGGATTCCAAAACAAAAACAAAACATATTTAAGTCCCAGCCCTCAAGGAGTTTACACTCTCCTGGGTGGATGCAATGGGTACAAGGGTTAGTAAATACAAAATACAGCTATATATACAGAAAGAAATTTCAGGGAATGAAGAGCATTAATGGGTGAATCAAGAAAAGTTTCATATTGGAGGTATGACCTGACCTGAGTTTGGAAGGGAGTGAGCAGTTCCAAGAGGCAGAGGTGAGGAGGCAGGGCATTGTAGATGTGGAGGACAGATTATCCAAAGGCAAATAAGTTTGAGATGGAATGCTGTACACCAGCAGCTAACTGCACACTGGCCAGTTTGGCTAAAGCACCGCATTCATGAGAGGAAGTAATGTGAAACATCTGCAAAGAAAGGCTGGAGCCAGATTGTGAAAGCCTTTATGTATCAAATGTAGGAGGTTATGTTATAGCTGAGAGGCTACAGTGAACCACTATAGCAGGGCTTCTCAGCCTGGGGTCCATGGACCCCCAAGTGGTCTGTGGATAGATCTCAGGAGGTCTGAGTTCGGATTCTCTATGATATAGAGACATGAGTGTGTTTCTAAGCATCGGGGAAGGAGCCAGTGGATACAGAGAAGTTGAAGACAAAGAGATAACAGAGTGGGCAATCTCCTAGGGGAGAGAGGATGGAATGAGATCACTTGTGCATCAGGAAGTCATAGAAGGATTCAGGAAGTTCTGAGTTCAAACCCTGTTTCAGACACTTACTAGTTGTATGCCCCTGGGCAAAGTCACTTAACCTCTCTTTGCCTCAGTTTCCTTACATGTAAAATAGGGATAATAATTGCACCTCTCTCCCAGGATTGGGGTACATGTGGAGGGGTTTGACTTGGCAAGAAGAAGGGCCACTTGTTCACGTATAATAGGCATGAAGTAGATCATAGAGGAATACTTTTAAATGGTATGAGGTGAGGAGGTAACAAGAGAAAGCTATTGTCAGAGGGTCTCAATTTTACCAGTGAAATATGAGGTGACGTCCTCTGCTGAGACGGTTGGGGGAAGGGTGCCATAGGAAGCCTAGGGAGGGATTAAAAGATATGGAATAGCTACTGTGATGAATGGCATTGTGAACTAATTAAGACATTAGAAAAATCTTGCTTTGCTGCAGTGAGGGATCAGTTGAGATCATGTACCATAAATTTGTAGTGAACCCAGTCAGTATGGTTATATAACTTTCTCCAGGTAAAGGATAGCATACACTTGAATCAATTCCCCAAGGCAAGAAGCTAGTTTAAGCAATGTAGGGATGAAGGCCTGGGAAAGAATTGAGGGGTTAAGGGGTTGGAGGTCAATTGAAGGAGAAAGAACATGATTAGGAGTCATAAGGCTGAGGGAAGGATGAAATGATAGAATATTATGAATGAGGGAATTTCAGAGTTCATGAATATGAGAGGTAGGATACATGGGTAATGGCAAGGTCAAGAGGATGTCTGTGAGTAGCTGAATTAAAGTGGAGGCCTAAGTGATGGGAAGTGAGTAGATGGAGGATCTGAGATGTCAGGCAATATCAAAATGTATGTTCAAGTCTCCCAACATGCAAACAAGAGGTGTAGAGGAGAGAGGCTATGAGCTAGGCATTGAACTTTTTGAGGAAGTGTTTCAACAATCCAGCTAGCAGCTGTTGTGGGGGCGAAAGACGAACACAAGCCCAACAACAAGCACACTGCAAAAGCCCAGGTTCTTTTGATCTGCTTTACTAAGGAAAGCAACATTAAGGATTTCACAAGCTTACTTGAATCTGGCATACAAATACAATTCACTCAGTTCAGGGGGAAAAGCCAGAGCCCTGAACTTCAGAGCAAATACAAACAAATTACAAATATCAATAGACAGACCAAATACAATTCATAGTTACCAGCATCTAAGTTCAGCCCGGGAGCTGATAACAAGGGCTGACCCAGAGTCACATGTGCCACCATGGCTGTGGGTAAGAGCTACAAAAAAGAGAAAGACAAACCCTGGTTTTATATCTTTTTCAGGGTCAAGGATGAGTCACACATGCGACTCACCCACGTGACCTGAAATCATCACAAAGAGGAGACTTAAACCCACGTGGTCTAAAAGCCCCTGCTGTCCCAAACATGCCACTCAAACCCATGTAAACTAGGCCCTCCCCTGAGGCAAGGAGGTCACCAAGGACTCCCAATCTAATCAAGGAAACAAAGGCCAAGCACTTGGTTGAACTGAGTGCTAAGAGCCCATTTTGATTTCCAACACAGAAAGGAAGGAGACTATCCAGGGAGTCAACAGATAGATATCAGGATCTGGATTGAGTGATAAATTTGGCAAGGAATAATGTTATATGGTTTCATTTTGAAATAGCAATAGTCATGTGTATGCCTCTACTCAAACTGGACTAACTCAGAATGTCTGACCTTGACCCAGTAAAACTAGATTGAGCTGGTTTCCCTACCTTCAGTTTGTTTTCTTTAAGTTTTGTTGGGAATCTCATGCTATACATATATGTTTTACTGGTCTTTTGTTGGGTTTTTAATTCTCTCTGTGTGTGTATGTGTTTTGAGAATGGATTTTACTTCATGGAAATGTGCAAAAGTTGTTCCTCTTAAAGAATACACTTCAATTACTGTTAGAGATACTGCAGCAGGTACTGATAGAGGCAGGTCAAGTGTTTCAAGGATCATTCAAGACCACAATAAAAGAGGAATAGGTTTTATTTAACCACAAAACAAATTGCAGTCAAAACAAAAAGAAAAAAAATCTTACAAAATAGTGCTGCAATTTAGAATAATTTATCCCCAGAAAACATGCAAAGACCTTCAGAGGGAAACATCAGCAGAAAGGTTGCTACTGATTTCTCTACAGTGTGGTATATGGCATCTTGAAGTTGTAAGAACAGAGGATCAATTTAAAAGAAAACAGTTGATAATTTGTTGTGAAGAAAAAATGCTTGTCATAGGGAAGACACTTAAAAACTAGAGCACTGAATACCAGAGAAAAGGGTTTTTTTAACTGACAAAACATACTTTCTTATTCAAGGCTATACCAAAATCTTTGTCAGAAAGAGTCAAGATGAGCCTGTAGATCTGGGCGTATTCATCTAACTGTAAGACAGGGAATCCCAAAAATGTTTTGATGATCTTTTATTTCCAGGGGGCCTGGATATCATGTCACCATCTAGAGAATGATGAATATGAATAAATACAATTATATATTGAATAATAGATGTGTTCTAAGATTACAGAAATTCCAAAATGGAGATGGAATCTTATAACATGGCCTTGTACCATGCCACATGTCAAAAAATGTTAAGAAATTTATCTAAGAAATGGATATAAACATGCTTCAGTGGCCTGGGAACTCACCTGATTTCAACCTCATTGAAAAGCTATAGGTTATGATTGGAAAAATGGATTGTTTGTCAAAGATATAGTTTATATCCACCATGATAAAAGTGTGAATTCATGATAAATAATTAAGGAATGCATGTCAACATTGTGTGAATTCAATGCCAAATTATGTAAAATAAGTGACTGCAGCAAAAGAAGTATATATTATTTCTTACCGAAAGTTTTTAAATGTAAAAATATAAGGTTTATTGTTTGTTAATAAACTTAATTATTTTCACTTTGTCTCAGTGAGTCTGCATACCAATGTCTATAGCACTATGCAATAAAAATCATGAAGAAAATTCAAACTCATGCTTCAAAGGGAGGCTACATCATGAACACAATACCTCCTCAGTCATCCTGACTCTAGGCAGAAGTGGTCTGACCAGAGAAGTGATACGGTCCTAGTGTTGGGACTTATGGTTTCATTTGTATAGAAAACATCCATGCGAGGGAACTTCCTCTACCAAAGCCAGTTGGCTCCCTCTCTACAACTAACAATCATAAAACTTATGACATATAGTCATAAAATGCAGAACACTGAGAGGTTAAGTGATTTTTCTAGGGTCTCATTGACAATATGTATCAAAGGAAGGACTTGAATCTAGGTCTTCATGCTTCTACATGATCATATCTGTGCAAAATGAATATTAACCTGAGAGTAATGGGAAGGATAAAGTGAAAGGTAGAACAGAGGGAGGCAGAACACTTGGGAGTATCTAGGCAGGTGGGATCAAGGGCCTATACTATCATAGTGGCAATGGAAATAGAAAGGAAGGCATATATATCAGAGATATTGTGCAAGAAAAATCAATAGGACTTAGTACTCAATCAAATGTAGGACATGAAAAAGAAAACTGAAGTTCAGAGCATGGTGGATGATGTAAATGGTGGAGTCATGGACAGAAAAATCAGAAAAAAACAATTTGGCAGAAAAGTTGATAAGGCCCATTTCGGACAGCAGAATTTGAGGTGCTGCCCATATGTTTAATATATAGGTTCAACAAGCAGTTGTAACAAAGTCTTGAGCTCAGAAGACTGGCTGAGTTTAGCCATAGATATTCAAGGACAGTGGACTGACTTGGGAAGACCAACAGTTGGGGAAAACCTCAGTTGCTAGAATTATGGACCTTTTCCCTAAAATTAGGTACCTTCATTTAACAATAACAATTGCCTCTTTTGAAAATTTTTTTTAAAAAATCCAGATATCCCATATACAAAAATTGCATTTGGCTTAATAGCTTATCACTGTGAGAAATCCAATCTATTTTATGGCTGGCAGCACACCTCTTTAAAGATAACTTTATATTTTTATTTTAAACTGATTCAGAAATTAGGGATTTGACATTGAGGAGAATTATGCCTCTAAAAGTACATATCCAATTGAAGCTCAAACATATGCCTATGAACAGGCAAGATTTGTTTAATCCTTATTATAACAAACATCAATTCCTGCACTCACATTCATTGGCAAGAATTAAGTAGAGATATTTCTTCCATTATGCCCTGTCCAACATTCTACCAATGGAGCTCATCATACTTTGAGTCCATCAAGCAAAAAGCTGAAATTCTAAGAGGGTACACAGGTGCCAAACATGTGCCATAATAAACTTACCTTAATACTATTCTCCATAGAGGATGAACCTGACGCAGTGGAACCTTCCCTCTTATTCCTTCTGGTGTAACCTTCATCAGGGCCTTCTGTCATCCTTCCTTCTCCTATGTAACCAGCCTTCTTTCTTGTTGTTCATATGTTTCCTTGATGTCACATTTTATGCCACTTCTCACACTCAATGGTCTCACTGACAATGCTCTACGCCCTACTTAGAACTAATGTGTTCTTCCACTAGCCTTTGGGTCATATATAATTTTGATTCTTTTGACATCATGATGGTCTATGGTTTTCAGCCATATAGCATCACCAGAAGAATACCAGTGTTAAAAATGGGGTTTTTCAGCAGAGAGAAAGTGGGATGATTGATACCACTGCACAATGGCCCAAAGGTGATCCAGTCTGCTCTCCTACCTTACACAATTCTGGTCTTAACTCATTAGCCATATATAACACTTGTCCAACATAGAGACATTGATGGACTAATTATAACTTATTATGGACTGATTATGGGTGATTATAACATCCAACTGCATGTTTTAATCTTGGCAATATTTGAATGTATATGGGATTTCTTTGATGTTGGGACATCCACTATCAGCACAGATCACCATGTTCTACTATTGGACCCTCACAGTGGATCAACTTAACATGTTAGAGGCCTTTCTCTGGGTCTTTTTATATTCAGTGGATTCCAGGGCAATATTATGGCTCTTATCCATGATCCATACTACACAACCAGCCCAACACCTTTTTTAATCATTCCTTTACTTGATTACGTTTCTCATGTCATTTCTTTGACATAACTTCATCACTGGAAATAAGTATTCTACTGGCTTCCACCATGTAGCTCTCCATTGCAATATTGATTCATTAGAGATGATGTTTTTCCTAAGATTCATAACTATACAGTGTCCCCAAGACAGTATGTCTACTTAAGAGATAGGTTTTCTCACTGGAGAGCACCATGGGATTGTTAAAAGTCCTGCACAATTTCCCAAATGCAATTCGGATTTTTCTCTTTTTCCTGTTCAATTTGGAGCCCATCTCACTGTCCTTCTGTAGGGCCTATCCCCAGCATGAGAAATGTGTGTTTTTAATTCATTTGGCTTTTCAACCGAGGATAGTTAGGCTGATGTCTTTCAAACATCTGTGGATTTCATTGGGAAGGCTTTGTAGTGTTCTGCAGTTTCCTGCAAGTAGTACAATGTCCCCTGTGAATTGAAGTGTTTGGAGAAACCTGTCATGGTTTGAGAATACCTCTTCAGTTTGGACTTTTTATGGGATCTCTTCCATGACACTGATGAATACCTTAGGTGAGCATATATCTCCCTGTTTTATGACCCCCATTACGTTGATACTCAGCAGATTGTTAAATAAAGTTTGATTGCAACATACCTCCTGTAAAACAAAAGCAAAACAATTTTTCACAAAGACAACACTCACCAGTTAGTATTTGCCTGATAGTTGAGCAAATTATCTTTCATGCAAGATATAAAAATAAGCCAAGGGAGAAATGTAATACAATAAAGTCCAGTGGTTCCCCATTGCCTTTAGGATCAGACGCAAACTCATCTGTCTGGCACTTAAAGTGTTCCACTATCTGCCTCCAAGCCACTTTTTCTAAGGCCGGTTAAACATTATCCCCCTTAGTATGCAACAGTTTAGCCAAATTTGTGTTCTTTTTGTACTTCACAAATGACATTTCATCTACTGACACAGGAGCCATGGGTCTCTCCCTCTCACAGCCATACAGAATACTATTAATTACCAGAACAACAATTATTTCCGGTGCTGCCTGTACTTGCCTTTTACTAGACTTCCTGGCTATGATCAGGGCAGGAGCTTACAGAGAATATTTGTCAGCCCTGCTTAATTCTTACTAGTAACAAGCAAACATTGGTTTACTTGGCATGCAAATGACTGTTTTTCAGCTTTGGTTGGATAAGTAACAGTATAGCAAAGAAGGTTGCTGACCTTGTTGATAGGCTATCAATCATTATCCAAGAGAAAATGACAACTCAGCGGTGATTTGGGTACCCCATGAAATTTTAGAGCTGGGGTGTGTGTGTGTGTGTGTGTGTGTGTGTGTGTGTGTGTGTGTGCATGTGTGTGTACAAGTTAAGTCTTTTCTTCAAATAACCTTGTCTGGAAAATAAAACAAGGCAAAACAAAAACTAAAGTTATACATTCTATTTTAGCATAATAATAACTAGCCTTTACATATCACTCTAAGGTTTTCAAAGCCCTTCATATTATCTCACAGCAATCTAACAATAATACAGTCAGGTGAGTACTACAGGTACTAAACCCATTTTACAGATGAGGAAATTGAAGCTTAGAAAGAAAATTAAGCAACTTAATATCCTGGCTCTGCCAATTACTACCTATATGACCTCGCTCAGGTCATTTACCCTCTCTGGATTTCAGTATCCTTTTAAAGAGGCTGGACTAGATGACCTTTTAAAGTCCTTTCTGTATCAACAATGAGATGTTCACAGTGCTGACAGTGGCTATGAATATGCCAGCATAGTTCTGAATCGCAAAATATAACAGACTCTCCATATGGAAGACAGAACCAAAACATTTATTCAAATACCAGAAAGCTGAATCCCAAAGCCAGAAAGCCAAATCCATCACAGCAACAAAGAAATCTATACATATTAACAATGCAGGGGGAACCGCCATCCCCAAGCCTCCCCTCTGTTAGGGCCCTCCCACAAATGAACACCCTCAAGCAAAATCACTGCCTGACTGCCTCCTCTCTCTCCAAGCTGCAACACCCACTGTCTCTCTCCCAGGTGTGACTGACTTCCTCTCAGCTCTGCTCAACCCCTACCTGGTCTACCTTTCAGCAAGCTCCTCCTACCACAGTATCATGTGACTCAGGCTTCCATGTGTCCCAGGCAGGTCACATGGGCCTATCAATGGATGGGAAAGATATTCCCATTTACATTACCATTACACCTTCCAGTTCTAAATCTATGATCCTATCATCTTATGATGTGGCCACAGCCACAGAGTTAGCAAACCATCAAAGATGAGATTTGAACCCACAGTCTTCCTGACAATGTAGTCTATGCACCACACCATGGACTCATCTTGCTTTCCTTTTTCAAACTCAAAATATCAGGGAAAATATCAGTGAAAATCTTGGCAGAGAGCACAGAGGTGGATAAGCCCTTGAACCCATGTCTCTTCTGACTATGGATCCATGGCCCTTTCAATGCCCTGCTGCCTTTTCAACCTACAAGCAGCAGTTGCAATCAACTGCCTGATTTTGACAATAGCTATGGAATCACAAGTAGGAATAATTTCCTGAAAAAACTTTCTCTATATCACTGCCCCATTCAGAAACTTTTGATGGCTCCCTATACTTTATAGGAAAAATCCCTAAAAATGGCATCTGATGCCCTCCACAATTTGGTCTTTCTTACCTATTACAATTATCAAAAACATAGTGCAACCCTTATATGCCATTTTTATCCTATGTAAATCCCTCAAACTGCTCTCTCCATACAAGTATGCTCTTGGCATTGCTAAAAGACCTGGTATTTTTTTTTTAATCTTTTAGCCTCATGCCTTACTTTTTCCAACCCTGAATTCTCTTTATGTACATAATTCCTACCCCTCCTTTAAGGACCAAATCAAGTCATACCATATGTGTGGAATTTCCACTCACCACTCTAGCCTATGGTAATCTCTCTCTTATAAATATTACTTATTTCTCAAACTGGTAGCATCATGGCATGGTCATTGAAGAACTGGCCTTGGACTCAGGAAAATAAAGCCAACCTCTGATACATATTAGAGATGGGACCTTAGTCACATCGCCTCTCAGTGTCCCTAGGCAACTCTTGAAGATCTGAAAGTTTTAGACCCCTTGATGATGTGAATTGGTTGAAGGATTTTCTTCACTGAAAATTTCCTATACCATTGAAATCACAAATGCAGAGCAAAAATAAATAAGTAAATGACATATACTTAACACTTACTAAAAAGGGATAGGAACTAGAACTGTCATTTCACTGACACAGATAACGCCCAGATAAGAAAATTCCATCCTGTCAACTTCTCTGAAAAGGCATTATCTTTCTCTGAAAGAGTTGTCAATGACATGAAGAGGTTAAATACCTCTCCTAGTGTCAGGTAGCCACTATGTGTCATAGGCAGGATTTGAAGCCACATCTTTCTGGTTCTTTCTTCTATGTTACTTAAGAAGTACTTCCTGGAAAGATTTACATGAACTGATGCAAAGTGAAGTGAGCAGAACCAAGAGAACATTATACACAGCACCAGCAGTAATGTACAATGATCAACTATGAATGACTTAGCTATTCCCAGCAATACAATGATCCAAGACAAATCCAAAGGTCTCCTGAGGAAAAAAAAGCCATTTAGATACAGAGAAAGAATTGATGGAGTCTGAATGCAGACTGAAGCATAATATTTTCACTTTATTTTGTGTATTTTTTTCTTTTGGTCTTTTTCTTCTTTTACAACATGACTAATACAGAAGTATGTTATATCGCACATATATAACCTATATTAAGTTGCTTACCATCTTAGGGAGGGGAAAGTGAAGAAGAGTGGGAGAAAATTTGGAACTCAAAATTTTTTAAGTAATGTTAAAATTTTAGGAAAAAATTAGAAAAAAATAAAATACTATTTAAAAAAAAAAGAAATACTTCCTTACGTTGGAACTTGCCTTTTTACCATGTATATATGTCTTATTTTGCCAAAAAAAAGGCTATGAATTTCTTAAGGGAAGAAACTATGTGTCATATTTTTTTAAGTCTCCTATAACAGGGAGGAAATACTTTGGACATAGCAGATCCTCAGCATATATTTGCTGATTGATTAGGCAACTCAAGCTTTAACTATTTAAAAATATTATAATACCAGGTATAGCTTAGACTAGAGGTGTCAAACACAGGCTGTGGTCAAAATGTGGGGAGAATCAGATTAAAAGGTAATTGGGAAATATTTATCAAAATAAATAAAAACACAATAGAACTTAGGGATAATACGTGGTTTCCTTAGTCAACATGTGGCCATGAAGGATCTTTATGCACAGTTTTGTGGTCTACCATCTCTCTTTAATTTTGGCTTAGTGTAGACAAAATGCAGAGAGTAGCTTAGATAATTCAAAACTTGCTGGCCTAATATTTAGTCCTTCCCATTCTAGTTTAGAGAAAACCTAAGGACCACAAGCAGTTTGAGGGTCCCTTACAGAAATTTCAAAAAGGCCCTCATAAAACTATGATATAACCTTTATAGATCTTTTAACTTTTTGATTTTCTGCACTAGCAGAGTATGAGTTGCAAAAAAATACTGAATGATCACCTTTATGGGGATCTAATCATTTAATGCTCTTGCTAAGACATGTAAGAGCATCTTTCTCATGGAGATTTTTGATCCAACCACACGTTCTTTGTCCTTCAGAATGGTTTATCATTCGAGGCATTCACAATGTCAATGGAAGTCTTTATAGGATGAAATAAGTATGGTAGCAAACACCATCCCGAATATGTCAAAAACATACCAAGAAAGCTCCCTGAGGTCTGAAAGTGCTGGCATGGGACTCCAGACTTCAAAGAGAATGGGTAATATAGCTTGATGGAAGACATTACACATGGTTACCAGTATGACAGCTAAGGAGCAATTCAAACGTGAAAATTGTTCTGAGTCTCAGATAGCCCTATTTTCTTCAGCAGATAAACACGAGCCACCAAAATATAAAATACACACATGGCTGAAACACTATAAAATTAATCTGACAATTCAATGTTAAAATCAGCATTCTGTGGTTTAAATTCGGGGATGTCAGGTCTTGCCCTGAGGCCTGGGCCAGAGGCATCCTGAATCCAATGGTTGTAAGAACTATATTTAAAATGCACATGAAAACATGCTTCCCATGATGCTATTATATGCTGATGCCTGCACTTATTGCAAGGGGAACAGAAAGAGCTTGTTCTGAGAATTCATTAGTAATAAATACCTGCAGTCATTCAGTTTTGCTACCACCTGCAGTTAGATGGTTATGTCCTAGTAATCCAGGTCTTGTTTTTAAATAAACCATACTCTTTGCTGGGTCTCTGGAATACCCACTAAATAGGATTCAAGAATTTTAACAATGATCTCTGTGTATAATACTATGGAAAGAGTATTACTTCCTCATGAAACCATGAAGATTATGATATATGGGTTGGTTTTGTTATGATTCTTTCAATTCTTTTCAACAAACGATTGTTAGAATGTATTAGAATAAATGTTTATTAAGGGTGCACTAGGTATAAAATATCATGTTATGTGTTGAGGAAGATACAAAACTTAGACAGGGCATGGCCCTTGTCCTCACAAAGGTTATATTTTAGTATAGGGTTAAAAGAACCAGGGTATAGTTTTCCATTTTAAATTAAATAGCTATATGATACTAAGCAAGGTACTTCCCCAATCTGGTTCTCATTTCCTCACAATTAGAGCTATGCAGAAGTAGAACGGGCTACCTCTGAACATGTCGGATTTTTTCCCCACTCAAGTCGATGTCTCAAGCAAAAGTTAGTCCTCTTGTCAAAGATGTTACAAAGGGCATAATCAGGTATGGACAGGTTAGACTTGATGGCCTCTGAGTTCCTTTCCAATGCTGAAATTCTGTGACTCCGAAATTCATGTCTATAAAGATAAAAGACAAAGCCATGATGGGAGTGAAGTTGCCCTGGTAGAAGTGCAAGAGCCTTCATTTGCATTTGTCTACACATTTTTACTTGAACAGGTCTTGCCATTGTGTGCAATGTGGATTGAAAAAATAATGTTAAATAACCAAAATATGAAAAAAATACAATCCCCAATTTCTTTTAAAATGAAAGATATCTCAACTGAAAACTCAGAAGAATTTCTTTCACAATTAAGTAAGCTGAATCAAATCTCCCCACATGTAGCTTAAAAAGAGATCTGAAACCTGGACCAAATCCATTGGTAATATTTCCAGTGGATTATTTTGTCCTCTTTTTTATCCTGTTTCTTTCACTCTTTTCCACATCTTATACTTTCATTTCGTTCCTTACTCCTTGCAGGTCTTCTAAGAAATACTTTTCTTCTTAACTTTTTGTTAGGCCACCTTTACTTTGTTGACACTAATTTTTTTCCATAAATTTTCACTATGATTCTGTGATTCACTTTATTCCCTTCAGGCCTCATTGTCCTCTTCTGCTTCTTTTTGCTCTTGTCCTTGGAAAAGGATTGCCTTCTGGGCGGTGATGATGATGCAAAATAAAAGTGGCAGATTGTATCCTTGCAAATGAAAGCCAGTTTCAGATCACGTTCATGGAAGTAAATGTTCTCTAGGAAAATGTGGTATTCCTCCTTCATCTGTGGAAAGGAAAAGTCTTTGTTTTAGCTCACTGAAGTTCTCTCTGCATATCAAAAAGCCAAACTAACTTTTTCTTTTCGCTTTTAGTCTGGACATGTGATTTTATCACTGTCTAGGGGTAATGTTCGATGTGGAAGTTTCCTCTACAAATTCAAACAGGCAACTTTCTTAAATCATTTAGCCCAAGAGGCACTGATAGATTAAGTGATTTTTCCTTGGTCACACAGCCAGCATATGTCATAGACAGGACTTGAACCAAGACTTTCTGACTCAAAGTTAGTTCTATTTATTATATCATACTGCTAAAGGGATAAGATAATAAAATGGACCAAGAATGAGAAGAATATACTTCCTTAAAGGATCAAGTAAAAGTATAATACGAATTATAGTAGAAATAATAAGGATACAATTACAAAACACTTTTTTTAATTTAATATTTTATTTTTCCCTAATGACAAGTAAAAAAAATACTTTTTAGAACAGGCCTAAATAGAGACATATTCACTGCTCATGATTAGGCTGTGACTATATAATAAAAATGATAGCACTGCCTAAATTAATTCATTTATTTAATGCCAAACCAATCAAACTAGCAAAGGATTACTTGATGAGCTAGAAAGAATAATAGCAAAATTTAAAAGGTCAAGAATCTAAAGAGAAATAAAGAAAAAAATGTAAGCAGAAAGAAGGCTTTGCAGTACTAGATTTAAAACCATACAACAAAACAAACTATTTGGTACTGGTTAAAATACCAGCTTGTCCAATAAATGGAATAAATTAGTTATACAGCATATAAAAGCAAACAAACATAGTAGACTACTGTTCAATAGACTGAAAGATCTGAACTACTAGAGAAAAGATTCAGCAAAATGTGCTAGGAAAACTAGAAAGCAGTCTGGCAGAAATTAGGTATATACAAACATCTTGCACCACACCAAGATAAATCCCAGATAGATATATGACTTAGATATGAGGTCACATCATAAACAAATTAGAGAAACATATACATTTAAACTGACTCTAACAGTTCTTGTTTATTTAGTACCCTATAAACAGTACTTACCTCACAATATCATGAGGTTAACACAAGTATTCGTTTTCCCTATTCTGCTCTGAAGAAACTGATTCTCTTAAGTGATCTAGCTAGCTGGGTCCCGAACTTTGCTTTTCTGAATTTAAGTCCAATGTGTTTAGCAATACAGCACATTGTCTCTTTATATGCTTAAATCTGAGGAACTCTAATAGTATTACTATTAATAGTTAAGAAATATTCATGTTTATCTGAATGGTTTGTAATGAAAAATAGCTAGAGAGCAATGGTTTTTGGAAAGCTTTATTAATATCAAAAAGTCTGAAGGTCACAGAATTGATTAAGATGTATACTTACCATATTCACTTGCCAAAAAACTTGCAGATACTGTCAACTTTTGTATATATAATTTCATGCTGCCTGTGTTATTTTTACATGCTAGCATTTCACATTTATTATATGGCAATTATGTCAACTCCTGAACATTTATATAAAAATAAATGGTGAATTAAATACACAGAAATGGTACAAGACAATTAGGGTTAAAGAAAACTCTGAGAGCATCTAGTCATAGGCTCACTGATGTGCAGCTAAAAGGACATTAAGGAATATCTGTGGGGAGGTACATCAGGAGGTGATCAGTACCATGGGAAAAACCCTGACATCTGAAGATCTAGATTGTTCTACCATTTATTAACTACACAACCTTGGCCAAGTCCTTTTTCCTCTCTGGGCTGTATTTTCTCCATTTATAAAATGATTATGGGGTTGGGTGAAGGATAGATTAGTGATGTCTAAAGACCCTTCCACGTCCAATTAAAGAATCCTAATTGAACCACTTCATTTTACATATAAGGAAACTGAGATCTGGAAAAATTAAATGCCTTGTCCAAGGTTACAGAGCCAGGATTTGAATCCATGTTTCCCTGTGCTTTCCATGCTACCTCCTACTGTAACACCCCATCTAATAAATGAGTCACATTACCAATCAATGCTCTGCTAAAAAAAATAGGAAGGCTCAAAGTCCTAGACTTTGAAAGACCACAGTATTGTCTGTTGCTATTGTCCAGCCCTTTAAGAAGCAGCGAAAAGACTCAGAGTTGGACCAGGTATGCTTCTGTCCTTAAGAGTACATCCACCTAGTTGACTGAAATATTTTTATGTCAGATCAGCAGGCAACAATTCTATGTACTGTATTACACTATTGCCCTGTGAAAAGAATTCTAAGGAACAAAGACCCAGAACTGGAAAGGACCTCCAAGGCCAAGCCCTGAATTTTACAGGTGAGGAAACTGAGGTACCTAGAGTAAAAGTGATTGCCCAAGTTCACAAAGGCAAGCATCAGAGGCAAGACTTCCCTTTCTGAAGATCAAGTAGACGAGGCTTATCCTGGAGTAATTTTCCAGATTAACTTTCAAGGAATTACACAACATAGTATGAGAGTCTCAGTACAGATAAAGCTGTCACTTTTAAAAATGTTTACGCCTTACTGCTCTCATTGAGTTGAGATGTTAATACTGGAATGCCATAAAATAACATTACCACACTCTGACAAAGCATGGTAATATTTTGGCACATCCTCATACCCACATAAAGATATATCGCATGTTGGCCTTCATGTAGCAAAACTGAATCGTGTCACAACTTGTTATGAGACCATTTATTGCACGTAAATTACTTTTGTGATACTGTCCATTTTATTTGCTTAATATAGGGTTGCCTCAGATGACTGAAATAAACTCACCAAACTGGTGTCAAAGGCAAGGCTTGACCTACATCTCTGGCATAACATCAAAGGGTTGTCATGAAGGCTGAGGCCAAAGACCTTCTCATGACCTTCTTTTACATGCCATCCCTGTGCTAAAATAAATAAATAAATAAAAACACAGACTTTCTTGGAAGTATTCCATGGAATTCTCTTGCAACTATGGACAACATCTATTTTAGGGATTTCAAGTACTCCTTGGTGCTCAAAGTGTTGACTAATGGAGGCTGAAAATACTCTAATCATATTTTACTGTATTCCCAGGAGCTGTACATCGAAGAGGCTAAAGACATGAAGCAACTGGTTCAAAGTTGCACAGGATCAGGATTGCTAAGACAAATGCACATCTTAAACAATGTAATTTCAGAAAATAACTTTTTTTGTTGTCTGAAATTATGAACATGCAAAAGAATTTTCTTTTTCAAGGGATGACTTTTTTTGTCTCTTTGATTCCAAAATAATTTATCTTAAATAAGCTGTTTTTTAAATGGACTACAAATAGAATGCAGATCCACATACGCATTGTGTCATTTAAAAGACCATTTATTTTGCCATACTTTCCCAAAGTTACCAAAAGAGAGAGGGAAACAAAATTTGGTCAATGAACAGAATAAGGCAATTTTATCCAATTCAACAAGCCTTTATTAAGTGCCTACTATGTGTAAAGCGCCATGACATGTTCTAGGACATGAAGCCATAAAGGAAATAATCCTTGCCCTCAAAAAGATTACATTACACTCTGGGGAGCCACACATACACAGATAATTAAATATAAAACATAAAAAGTAAGTAAAAAATAATTTCTAAGTAGAAGAACACCAACAACTGGAGATACTAGCAAGGAAATCTCCCGCAAGAGGTGGCATGAGCTAACAAGGCATGGCTAACTAGTACGAAATTATATTCATTCTAAAGCCACGAAAGATAGTTGTTGAAAGAAGAGGAGTTATAACTGATTTCACCGGGGAGAAACAAGGGAACACAAAAATTTCCTGAAATGTGTCCTGTCACACAGATAAGAAAGTAGGATATTTCTTATATTTCAGATTTTTAAACTTCTTTATGAACCTACTGCCTTAAGCGATATGATAGCATGCTATAACTTCAGCCACAATCACAGAAACTACTCCCACGTTTGCCACCACCTTTTAAAAGAAGGCCCTGTAGTCTGTCATCCTGAGCGCTGTCATTGTTACCCTCTAGACGACACGCTGGAGTCAACAGGCTACTAGCAGCATTATCTGCACAGAGCTGTTGCTTTCACTGTACTCCTACTGTACATGACTCTGGTGAGGCCACATTAGTGAAACATATTTCTCCTTCGTAGAGATTCCCTCAGACATTGCTTACAAAGATTCTTGTCTCGATGCCAGCACATACTCTCATGCACCGGATCTACAAGTGTACATTTTTCAAGCATTACATGAGATTTAGTCACACGACTCCCTGCTAAAATGGTTTAAATTCCACCATGAGTCTTTGGAAATAGGACCCATGCAATCTGTAGCCTTCCTAGAGCAGCTGGCAATGAAAGGAAGAAGGAAAGGATGCTAAAAAGGGAAAGACTAAATTGGTTTTAAGCAGCAACTCTGGCATATAAGGGGGCCGCTTTTATCCTGACCACTGGGGACAAGAAGAAAATCCTTTCCTCATTATCAATTATGAAATCCTTTTATGACAACTGTGATTTTGTAAAATCAGGTTATCTTCCAGCTTATGGACATTTTCCTATTGCATTCTGGGTAAAGCGACCTATATGGTGTATTTCTGTCAAAACGATAAAAGATAATTGATTTCTTTTTGTGGGATATCCTTATCAATGGGGGCTGTAATGCTTTGACTGATGGAGTGTTAACAGAGAGGTCCATTAATTGATTTGTAAATAAATACAGCAAAGTCTACACTTCTGACCAGTTATTGATAGAAGCCATTTCCTTTTCACTGGCAAATACCCTTAATCTGCTTCAAAATACAGTTTCCAACTCAAAAGCATTCAACTCAGCACCAGCTATTAACATGCTTCCCACTGATGTGACCACCATAGTTAAGGGGTCTCGATATGCCCACTGTAACTCTGTTCTAGCAGGTGCTTTATAAGCCAAATATAAAATGTTGCTTAGGTCACAATTCTCAGGCTTCAAAGCAAGCCCTGTACAATAACATATAAAATAAAATAAAATATTTGGGGACAAGTACCTGTCTGGGTCCATTTTAAAAGGGCAACTGGACAAAGGAAAAGCTTTTCCAATGCTTGCGTCTCAGGTGTCTTTATACACACATGCACGCACACACAGATTGTTGGGATTTTTTTCTATGACACAATGAATTGTGCTATTAAGCCGTCCATAATGGTGAAATGACTCATAATTTTATATCTAAAAGAGAAGTTAATGAGATAGGATATTTAAAAATACATATTACAATTCACATGAATAAATATCTAAGGCTCTTAACTACAAGAATTTTAACTATTATGAATACACAGTAGGAAACACTTGCCACTCTTGCTAATCATTCACTAGATGCATGAAAAACTGTAGGAGAATCACTGTTAAAAACTAAATTAAAACAACTGAAACACAAAATCATTATTTGTTTTTGAATTTTAGTTTTTGTAAAGAGTCAAGAAAAAAGACATGTCATGCCTAACACAGATTGTGATTAGAGCAAATCAGTCAGGTTGTGTCACTGTAGTCCCTCTTCTAAGGCCTCGAACACCATAAGAAAAGACATTTACTTGAGCCTAGGAACTCTATACACAAGCAGAAGAGTCCTACTAATTGCTGGTAATCGCTTCTATGTAACCTGATGCCTCAGTTTACTGAGGTATAAAATCAATTGAGAAATCCTAGAGAGTGAACACAGTAGGATTGTTTGGTAGAAGCACAGACCTCATAAGATATCAGCCCTTCAAATATCATTTCAAATATCATTCTTTCTTCCTATGATATTTCATGAATCCTGCCAGTATCAAATATTATTGTCTCAGGTCTAGGTTATCTTCTCCTTGGGGTTCCCCCAAGGATGGACTTATATATAAAGTAAGGTCCAGGTATGTACATGTGTTCTCAGGGAGTCTTTGAGGAGTGGTTTTGTTAGGCAGTGATCTATAATCCTATTTCAAAGGATCTGGTCTGAAACAGTAGGGTTTGAGAACCCACACTTTTTGGAATGGGCAGGAGGCCCAGACAAGCAAGACATTGAACAAGACAATATTAAATCCAGACAACAGGCCCAGGAGCAATGGGCAAAGGATTTTCAGATTCTGCCATCAACCAGGAAATTTCATTAGGACTCTGGGACTAATATATTTTCCACTAGATCTTAAAAAGTAGGCAAAATATATTAGCTGAAAGGAAAGAGTGAGAGGAATGACTTAGAGGACAATCTTTTCTAAAACATTTTTTAGAAAACAATCACTTTATGAACTTTTTTCATTCCTTTAAATCTGTATTTTAAAAAAAAACAGTGAGAAACTTTTGAAACTTGGAATTTTTAAAATATTTGACACTACATCTACATTGGATGTGCATGAACCTTGGTTAAGAACTTTTTCCCCCAAACCATGGCACCATTCTTTATCCAGATGGCTCACAAAATAATTTATAAATGACAAAAGTTCATTGGGTTTACAGCAGCTGTTCAGCTCGAGCTCTTTGGCCACCCACTTCCAGAGAACTGAGAGCTTTCAATCAATTCTTGTCTCCCCCTGGACCTTCAAACAGCATCAGAACATGCATACAATATGTTCTCAGAAAGTAGAAGGCCAAATAGGAAGGATTATAACAACAAGCTGCATAGCCCGGCACCCTAGATATGTCACTTTTCCCCCAAAATTTAATCCTAGGCAAGCACCAAATGGTAAAGGGCTGAGTTGCAAAAACCCTTCTCTCCTTGAATCTCCTTTCTTCTTCTTCATATATCATTCACAGCTGTTCTCCTGGATTATGTGGTGACAGAAGTTTAATGCTTTCAAAAACTCTATTTTTAATAATTCATGGTCAATACTATGGTTACTTAAACCACTCAAAAACTGCTCAAGGCAGCATCTTCCTCTTCCACCATTCCTATAATTCCTTACTTCAGTGAACCCCAGCTTTTTATGTCATGCAGGGTCTGCTTACCTGGCATCTCTACTTATGCCAAGTTACAGCATACACATTCTCCAAGGCTCTCTTACTGGTCTTATTTTCTTCTCCTTCTACGTCTTCTCCCTTACTACTAATACTGTATTATCACAGTTATAATAATATATAATAATAATAATAATATAATAATAATAATAACATTTACATACTTAGCTGTTTCAGTGGAGCCAAGATCTCATTAATGTGGGCACCTTCTTAATCAATACAGATGACAACCCTTCCATGATGCCTCATCTACTGAGACTGCTAGAATTATTTTTCTATAAATCCATAGGCAATTTTTCTGAATGCAGCTTGTTTTACTGAATTGGACAATGTTTTAATTTTTTTTCTAAATCAATAGGTAGAGGTAGAGCACTATGGGATTTTGGTCAGATCTGTTGTATTTCAGGCAAATATGTTATTCTCTCCAGTTTCCTCTACAAATGTTTTTGGGATGTGGTGTCTTAGTTGGGTCTTATGCCAAGCAGGCTCATTTTCACCTCTGCTGCTGTTTGAACATTATGGTAAACAATTGCATTACTGTTTTGTAGATAATTTAACAACTGTGTAATTCTAAAAGTTCATAAATATGCTATCTATACCTTTATTCAAGTCGTATGGGAAAATGCTGAATAGTTAAAGGACAAGGTCAGATCTGTAGGACACTCCATGTAAGACTTCCCTCCAAACTTATGAAGATCGCTTAATAAATAACTACTCTTTTGATCTGGTCATTCAACCAGTTCTGAATCTACTTAATTCTATTGTCTAGCCCATATCTCTTCATCTTCTCCACTTGGATAACATTAAAAGATATTGACAAAAGTTTTGCCAAAATCTAGGAATATTATGCCTTCAGCATTCCCTTGATCTATCAGTCTAGTAACTCATTCAAAGACAGAAATTAAATTTGTCTGGCATGATCTAATCTTGTGAAGCCACACTGGCTCTAATTTATTACCACTTCCTTTTTTAAATGGCCACAAACCATAACTTTACTAATAGATTCTAGACTTTTGCCAAGAACTGAAGTCAGGATCACCAGCTTACAAATTTTTCACTCTTAACTTTTTCCTTTTGTGAAAACTGGGATAAAGATTGTCTTTGTCTAGTACTATGCCAATCCTCGTGATTTCTTCATGATCATTCAAAAATTACTTTTGACAGATCCTTATAAGATAGGTATAATAAGGTGGTATTATCTTCATTTTATAGATGAGAGAACTTGGGTTCAGAGAAATTAAATGATTTTTTCTATGGTGGCATAAATGTCAGAAGTGAGATATAAACTCAGATCTCTTATGATTCCAATACCATCATTTTCCATTAAACCATACTATCCTTACTATCCCTAATAAAGGGAATACAATATGTACACAAATAAGGATAATAAAAGGTAGGGTGAGAGATGTAGGTGAAGGTGAAATGCATACAAAATGAAATAACAAAATTTGGAGAAAAAAAGTTCCCCGTTAGCTGAAAAGATCAAGAAATGCTTTCTGGAAGAAGCAGCAATGGAGTTAACCTCAGGAGGTATAGAATTTTAACAGCCATAGAATTTGGAGGGTAGTTATGTCAGTCTGTAAAAATTCACTAAGGCAGAAAAGCATATGATATTACTGGGGAACAATTAACAATTCAGGTTGGCTAGAGTATATAGTACATATGATGCAGGCACGTTAAATACAGCTGGAATCAGAGACAAGTTTTGGATGGCTATAAAAGCCAGGGTAAGTGATCTCTATTTCATCCCATATATAATAGGAAGCTACCAAAGGTTGCAATTAGGTGGTGTGGTAGAGGGACCAGAGAACCTGATATTTGGAAGTCCTGAGTTCAAATCTTGCCTCAGACATTTACTAGCTGTATGACTCCAGGGAACTAATAATGATAGCTAGCATTTAAACAGTGCTTACTATGTCTAGGAACTGTGTAAAAAATATGTCTCATTCTGCATTTGAGTCTATTACCTCTCATTTTTCTTTATTTTTTCAAAAATAAGATGGGTAGGGAAGAAAATAAATGCTTGTTGATTGAAATAAAAATTTAACCTTCTGTTTGTCACCCCCAATACGATATTAGGATAGTCACCTATCCACTCTATGCTTTAGTTTCCTTACCTCTAAAATGAGAGAGTTGGACTTGGTTACCTCTAGGGTACCTTCCAGGTCTAAATCTACAATCCTTTAATTTATATGACTTAACCCACATCACTCAGTCAGTATGTGTCAGTGGTGGTACTTGAACCCAGGTGTCACTGTGGTCAATTCTGCCATTCTGACTCAAAATACCATGATACCCTATCAAAATAGCAGGGGAGCAGTAGCAGTTGAGTAAAGGAAGATGTTCCATATAAAAGTTAGCTTTTTTTTTTGTTTTGTTTTTTTTGCTTTTTGGCAGGACAATTGGGGTTAAGTGACTTGCCCAAGGTCACACAGCTAGTACAAGTGTCAAGTGTCTGAGGCCAAATTTGAACTCAGGTCCTCCTGACTCCAGGGCCAGTACTCTACTCACTGCGCCACCTAGCTGCCCCAAAAGTTAGCTTTTAAAACAGGTATATTTATAGTGGGAAGGTTTAGGGTCAAGACCCTTGTAATTACAGACAAGACTGATTTACAATGGTGGAATATTCGATTTGTTTCCCCAGCATTGCACATAGTAAGCACTTAATAAATGTTTTTTATTCATTCATTTATCTTCATAACCATATTAATACACTCTTTCTTACTGAAGCTAGGTGGCACAATAGATAGGGCATCAGACCTGCAGTCAGGAAGACTCATCCTCCTGAGTTCAAATATGGCCTCAGACACTTACTAGCTATGTGACCCTGGACAAGTCACTTAACCTTGTTTGCCTCAGTTTCCTCAACTGTAAAATGAGCTGAGGAAGGAAATGGCAAACCACTCTAGTATCTTGCCAAGAAAATCCCAACTGGGGTCACGAAGAGTCAGACACAATTGAAAAACAACTAACAAGAACAAAAACCACACATCTAGTGATAGTCAAGCAGTTTATCATCCATGTCCCCAAGTCCTTCCTTCTGCAACCTATCATTTTAGTAATTTCTCCATTTCTCAGCACCTTCACTAAAGGCAAGGGAAATAAGTAAGAGAAAGTAAAACTAGCATTGCTTTTTGGTAGAGCTAGTTTAAAATGTATTGAGGGGAGTAATATTTGAGAATTAAGAGGCATTAACACTAATAATCTAAATAACTTTTTGGGATTGCGTATATATTGCCTTAATTTCTACCACTGCTCACACTATAATCCTGAGGATAATGGTGAGTTGGCAATACAGAATAGATACTTTCTCAGCATGTAAGGACATTTGGACCACTACCCACAGCCAAACAGTGAATACAGAGAGCTGGCAAGTTGTTTAAATGATATTGGAAACACCATGGGGATTAACTTTCCTACCAAGTGATCTTTGAAATTCTATGCAAACTCTCTCTAGTCAAACAAACAGAAGAAGTCCAAGACTGAATTTCTCAGTAACACTTTTAAAGGAAAAAGAGTCTATTGTCTGTTTCTTTAGCATCTAGAGACTTGGATGGACAACCACCAAACTGCTCACTTGCCTGCTGTGTGTAACAGTAAACTTCCTTAGGATAATCTCATGTTCCATGAATACAAAATGAATTTATATATGCTGATAGAATAAATAAACAGAATTGCTACAATGGGCTCTTGTACTAGCATCCACTTCATTTAATGTCTCGCACATCACCCTCTTGGGCCCAATTAGCCCCTGTCCATGGCTGAGCCTAATTGGACTGACCTAGATGGTTAGCTAATCCTAAATGGCCTGACCCATTTGTATCAGGTGGAACCAATCAAAACTCACAGAAATTATTCACCAAATGAGTCTTTGGTTATACAGGATATAGGTTCTAAATCTCAATAAAACAGAAATGGACCTTACAGACATTTATGCTACAAAACACTACCAAGTAACAGTTTATGAGTTGGGGTTTTAGAAAAAGCTCACTCCCAGAAAAGTGCAAAGCAGCTTACCATCTTTCCTAAAGATCTGCATAAGAGATGATTTAGTGAAGAATAATAGCTGGTTGAGCTTTTAGGTGAAGAAATTCACTCTATCAATGTAGGGCAGTGTAAAGGCAATCAGTGCATGGGAAGATCTTCCCCGCCCATTTGAGTCTGTTTCGGGGTGGGGCTCTCAGGGTTCCGGGGGGAGTGGCTAGGACTGGAGCCAATGGAAGCCTGAGGTGGGAGGAGCTTGCTGAATGGTTGGAGCAGAGTTAAGAGGCAGTTGGAGAGGTAGCTGGTGAGAGCAGTTAAGAGCTGAAGGAGAGAGGAAGCAGCTAGCTGGAACACAGCTGGGAGATTGCAGCAGAAGATGTGGCAATGGCGCAGGTGCTACGAAACAGCAGGAATGACCCTCGTGGAGACCGGAGAGTGCTGAGCAGGGACTTGAGGCCAGTGGGTAGTCTTCTTGCTGGAGGGCCCTGGCATTGGGGGGGGGGGGAAGCACCAGTATGGCTTGGCTTGCTGCCATAATGTTTTTCTGTGGCTTCCTGGTAACTCTTGTGAGATAGGCATACTGGTTTTGGAAGGTTCTTGCCAGGATGTCAAACTGGGGACACTGGTCCGTGCGTCTGCTACTTTTGAGTTTCAATAAATGCTTTAACTCCTCTGCCTTCTACTTAGAGAATTCCTTATATCCTACCATTCTGGACCATTCAGGCATATTCATGGTTATCTTTGAAGTCATGAATTCTGACTTAATGTTATAGGCAGCAGCAACCCTGCCTAGATCCCTGAAAGGTAAAATGCCTTACTTGGGGGTCACATAACTAAAATTCCTCAGAAGCACAACTTGAACTCAGGTCTTTGTAGCTCCAAGGCCAGCTCTGTATGCTCTTCTGCTCCTGTCTATTTTATAGGCATAAAGTTAAGCTGATTTTGTCAAGTGTAAACTATGTATCTACTCTCCCTATGGAAGTGCTTCCTTCCTTATTATTTAACATTTATTAAAGTCATAATATGAAAGGAGGGTCAGCATAGCATAATAGACAGCTGGAGAACTTTAAAGTCGGGGAGTCTTAGGAAAAGTCCACAAGGAGAACCCATACCTGAACAAGAATCCCTTCTACCACTTTCCTGACAAATGGTCATACGGCCTTTGTTTGAAGACCTCTGGTGAAGAGGGTCCCTCTGCTTCCTGCAGCAATCCATTCCGCTTTATCATGACTGTCGTTGTTAGGAAGTTGGGGTTTGTCCTTTGTTTTCCACCATACATATCAACTCCCACCACTACTTGGAGACTAAATCTGTCTCTCTGAAACTTCTACCCATCGCTCCTCATTATGCTCCCTAGGGCCAAGTTGGACAAGTCAACTACTTCAATTTAACAATCCTTCAAACACTAGAAGATGGCTACCATGTTCCTCCTCCTGTTTTTTATTTTCTTTCTCTAAGCTAAAAATAACCTCCTTTAATTAATCCTTAAAAGGCATGATCTGTTGATCTATAGACCCTTCAACATCCTTCTTTGTTCTCCTATGGACACTCTCTAGCAATATCTTCCCTAAAATGTGACACCCAGAACTTTGCACAATACTGCAGGTGTTGTCTGACCCAGAGGAGAGCACAATGGAAATATCACCTCTCTAGTCCTTGGTAATATTTCTCTCTCAAAGCTACCTAAGATCATATTAGCTTTTTTGGCTATTACAGCATGTTGTTGACTTGTATTGATTTAATTTTGAGGCATACAAACTATTCCCATGCAATCTGACTCATAATAATCTAAATTGCTTTCTAAGGGCACTAAAACACAACAGATGAATTATTTCTCATTTCTTTTCACTAAATTAAATAAACATTTATTAAATGCCTAGAAGCCTGGGATATAAAGGTAAAAACTGATATAGTCTGTGCCCTTAAGGTGCTTGGAAGGTGATATAAATGTTATAATGACATATGACATATATGATATTACATATTATATATATATACATATATATGTATATGTATATATATACATATATATGTATATACATATGTATATGTATATGTATGTATATACATATATATATACATATATATGTATATGTATATATATATATGTATATGTATATATATGTATATATATATATTTTAAGTAACTGCTTTTTACTATAATGAATTCCCTGGAATAGGAACCTATAACCTGGTGTAAAAGGAGTAGAGAAGCCAATAGAAGAAGACTTAGAGGTTACTAAATATTAAATAGAACAAGAATTTAGAATTTGAGGTTCTATTATTTAGTTTCCTTGCAAGTAATCTGGGAGCATTTCTCCTTTTGCATATCCAATACAAAAGGACTCTCACTGCATTGTGGGTAAAAGTGATGGATGGAAAGGAGATAAATATTTGCATACTATAGGGAGAGCAAACATGACTTTTCAAAGGGCCCAGAGAACATGAAAGGGAACTCAAGTCCCCACAAAGAACTGAGGCTGATTGTCACTCGGATCACACTCTGGACATTTTCAGACCGTTCTGCTGTATTTCACTCTCATTCACAACAGTTTCCACTTCGGGGATTTGCATGTCTGTGATTGTTGAAGGTTATCATATGTAGGTATCCACTAAGATGCACACAAATTTGATCATTTTGATGCCATGACCTAAACTTCTCTACCACCCTACCACTATCACCATTTTCCATATCTTACTTTGGGAATAGTAATCGTATCGACACTGTCCTTCCTGAAAAGGACAGGTCATCCAACCGTCCTCTAACTCTATTTATCAAATGAGATAATTTTTGTAAAACACTCTGCACAGTGCCTGGAGCATAGTAAGCCCAATGTAAATGTTAACTATTATTATTAATTATTATTGTTAATTACTCTTCTGCACCAAAAAATCTCTTCCTAGCAACCACCACCCTGTTCATGTTGCCTTCATTCATGAGGACATAAGTTCTTTGACAGCATATATTGTATTGCTTTTTGTACTGGTGTCCCCAGCATTTAATATAGTCCCTGACACATAGAAGGTGCTTAATAAATTCTTTTTCATTCATTCACTACCCAAGAACAGTATAAGTAATAGAATAATAAACATTAACAATGACCAAAAATAATAATATATACAGTAATGCATAGCTTACAAAGATACCAATTAGTAAATGTTATCATAAAGAACTACAAGAATTTTTCTTATGCTTTTCTAAAGGACATTTTTAGCTAAGATCAGCCATAGAAAGTCTTAAGGATAGCTTTTCATGTGTGCATTAATGAGGCAAGGGATTCCAGTGAAAACCATTATGGACTCAGCTACAGTATCTGATAAAGAAAAATATTAACATTAGGGCATTATCTCAATTGGACTTATAAATATATGAAGAGCATTCCTATTACAGATTTTGCTCTCTAGTGCCATATGGTCAACTTTAAGTTATTCAAGGAAGGATGATTCAGTTTTTATATCATCCAGCCTCTGGCTACCCACCATTTGGGGTCTTTACTACACCAGTGAGCAGCACTGGCAACTAGATCAGAGAGCAAGAAGATCAAAAGGATATGACACAACGTAGTCATAAATTATGATGAAACTCTTTGGAGAGGAAGAGAATTGACACTATTATCATTTGGAAAACTAAGATAGTTCTAGAATATATCTAGCCATCATACAAATATCAGACAGAAAACCAATGGCTCAGCCTAGGTTCAAAGAAAACATGAAATCGTACTGAAAAGAAGTCTCTTAACAATTCGAGTTATCCAAAAATGGCATGGTCTTCTTTTTAATGTCTATTACTTTATGAGAAATGAGGAGGGCATTCCAGGCAGTCTGAAATGGCATAAGCATATTTGTGATCATGGTAATAAGAATGGTTTCCATCAAGGCATAATGAGAAGATGACATTTATTAATTTGGATTTTTTTTGTTTTTTGTTTTTGTTTTTGTTTGAGATGGCTGAGATAAGGTTGGAAAAGTAAAGAGAGGCTGACTAGTAAGAACACTGAATATCAAACTATATTTCAATTTTATCTTATAGGAAATTGGGAGACACTGAAAACTTTCGAGCAAGGAGTGCTGACATGTGCAAAGTGATTATTTCTGAAGGTTGATCAGGAAACAACTTGCAGGATGGACTGGACAATGACCAGGGAAAGGGAGACAGTGAGGAGACTATTCCAATAATCCAGGCATGATTTGATTAAGTCCAAGAATAATGTGACAGCAACGGGGACTGGAAAAATAAGTGTGGCTGTAACAGACGGTATGAAAGAAAGGAGCCAATTACAACTTTATATGAAAGGAAAAGAGATACTATCTTGGACTGAGTGGCAGAGGCAGAGGGAGGAAAGGAGAAGGAAGGAGGGAGAGGAAGAGTGAGGGAGAGAGGGAGGGAGGGAAAGAGGGAGAAAGGAAGAGGCAGAGGGGGAGGGAGGGAGAGAGGGAGAGGGAGAAAGAGACCGAGAGGGAGAGAATGAGAGAGAGAAAGACGGGGAGAGAGGGGGAGAGACAGGGAGAGAGGGGGAGACACAGGAGAGAGAGGGGGAGACGGAGAGGGGGGGGAGAGAGAGCGCAGCTGGTTGGGAGGGAAAGATGGTGCTCAATTTTAGCCGTGTTGTGTTTGAGGTAACAGCAGGACATACAGATGGAGATGTCCAGAAGGCAACTGGAAATGGAAAACTAAAAATTAAGAAACACATAATGACTAAAGATGTACATTTGGGAGTCACCAGTATAAGGGTGACACATGATAATCTGAAAGTGGTTAATATCTCCAAGGGTAATAGTGACCACAGAAGGACACTGAACTTTGAATCACAGAACCTGAGTAACAATCTCAGCTCTGTTACCCACTACCTTTGGGATCTTGGGCAAGTCACTTAATCTTACTGCACCTCAGTTTCCTCATATGTAAAATAAAAGGGTTATACCAAATGATCTCTAAGTTCCCTTCCAGTTCTAAGCCTATGATGCTAAAATTTTATGAAAAACAATGGTGCACAGGGTAGACCACACCCACATTTGAGAGACCAAAGGAGAAAGCTCAAGAGCTCAAAAAGAAACAAGGAAAAACCAAAGGTATAGGAAGAGAAACAATATCATGTGCTGTAACAGAAACAAAGAGAGGAGAGAATTTCAGTTATGGAGGTGATGGACAATAACATAATCATTAGGGATAAAGACAGGGCAGCTAGGTGGGCACAATGCATAAAGTGCTGAGCCTGGAGTCAGGAAGATTCATCTTCCTGAATTCGAATTTGGCTTTAGTCACTTATAGCTGCGTAGCACCGAGCAAGTCATATAACCCTGTCTGCCTCAGTTTCCTCATCAGTGAAATG
This sequence comes from Trichosurus vulpecula, assembly GCF_011100635.1. Taxonomy (NCBI): domain Eukaryota; kingdom Metazoa; phylum Chordata; class Mammalia; order Diprotodontia; family Phalangeridae; genus Trichosurus; species Trichosurus vulpecula. The sequence continues at coordinate 190,649,977 of NC_050573.1, read as the reverse complement.
AGCTGGAAAAGAAAATGGCAAACGACTCCAGTGTCTTTGCTAAGAAAACCCCTAAAGGGGTCATGAAGAATTAGACACGACTGAACAAGCAGGGATGGGGATAGAACTTGTGATTTCATTGGTGCAAGTAATTCCATGCTAAGGAAAGTATCTCTTTCAATTTAAGTCAGAAACTTTTCTCTAACTTCTACTTTTAGATATTTGCTTTTTCAAGGGCACTAACAGGTTAAAAGACTTGCCTTTGACTAAATCCAAACTTAACAAAAAGATTTGTTCTATAAAACTTGGACTCAGTCAAAAGGCCACACCCAAGGACCTAGAAGGCCACATGTGGCCTCAAGGTCACAGGTTCCCCACTCCTGCTCTAGACCTAGCACCAATCTGCCCTCTAATCAGAAGAAAATTTAGGACCCAGGGTTTGTTCTTCTTTGATGGCCTCACTTTGACTCCATACTCCAGTTTGTTAAAAAGTCAGGTCTTTGTCTTGTGCCTTTGTATCTGTGTCTCCATCTTGGTTCCTCGTCTGGTATTCCAGTTCAAGGACTAGGATCTGGCTCTGATCCCCTCATTCTCTGACTCTGGAGTTTTGTCCCTAATTCTTGTGTCTATATTACAATGCTATATACATGGCAGTTGTTTAATAACCTACCCCAATGGGTCTGTCTGACATTTATTTCACAGTCATCTTGCACCTAGAAAGAGCCACCATAGACTTAAGCCTATTTCTAGCATAGCCCTGGCCTTCACAGTTCTCCAAATACCACTTAATTTTATTTTATTATCACATGCTACCCCAAAAGGGTTTGTCAACTCAAACTATGCAAAGCATCAAACACCTATTTTAAAATATAAATGCCTTAGTCAAATATGAAACAAAAAATAAAATTTGTTTTTTAAAAAGATAAAGAAGAAATGTGAAGTAAAGGGGAAGCCATATTCCATTTTTGGCATCACAAAGAGAAAAGGCAGGAATGTCCCAATATCCTGCCAGTTGTTACTAGACATAGCTATTTAATCATTGGCTCATTCAGCTTTTCCAGTGAAATATCATGGTAGATTCTCAACATGGCAGAGGATGGGAACAGACTGACCATTGTATTCTAGAAACTACAGTCAATTGAGTAACACTGAACCATAGGGAAATTCAATCCACAGAATTTCCACAGCTTCCTGTATAGGGGAGTAGAAGAAATATGCGCTGAAAACAGACACAGAGTTCTCCATGCTAAGGCAAATATGCAAGGATTTTCTCTACCATCTACCTTTTCTTGCCTGTTCCTTTAACACCAAGAAGAAAGGTGGGAGAGATGGAGATAGGAAGGAGGGGAAGGAAGGGGAAAATAGGAGGAGAGGAAGAAAGAGAGGGAAAAAAGGGAAGACACAAAAAGATGCAGATACAGAGACAGGAAGACAGAGGCAGAGAAAGGCAAAGACAGAGGCCTAAAGAGATACACAGAAAGACAGAGGATAAAGGAGACAGGGAGAAACAGAGGGAGGGAAAGGAAGAGATCTCTAAGACTTCAAATTAAAACAAAAGGTTAAGCTAAGCATAGGCACACACATGCATGCATGCTTGCACACACACATACACACACATGTGTGCAAATGACACACTATTTAGACCCAAACACTCAGTAGTAAAAAGCTATGAAATCATGTGGGGTTTGACTTTTAGAACTGTTCAATTGATGTCATTAAAATAGCAGAATTAGACTTATAATTATTCCCTTATGAATTCTGCTGTCTGTTTGAAAATGAGAAAGCATTAATTTCTGTCCCCTAACCAACTTATTTTGGGGGAAATAGATGGGCTAGAGACAGCAAAAACTAAGTTTCAGAATTCATCTGGGAAAAGAGAAGAAAATAAGTATCAATAATGAATAATGCCCCTGCCAGTCAATATCACCAGCCTGGTTGACATCTTCACTCAGGATAAATGCTTATTTCTCGGTATTTATTTGCTATCCACTGCTTAGGACTCTAACATTTCATTAACATGCAAATGTGTGACATTTCTATGGTTTAAGTAGTACTACATATTTTTAAAAAGTCATCCTCCACCATATCTCCTTTTTAGGATCACATTTACTGCCAATGAACCCAAATACTAACTCACACCATATGGAGACGTAAACAACACACGGCAAAGGTGGTTGGGTTTTATTCCATCTTATTGTTTCGACATTTTCAATCATTCTCTGTGGCCTCATAAGTGAGGAAGTTTCTGCTTTCACTAGTTATCCAGTGTCACTAAGTTCTTCCTGAAGATGATGAGAAAAACCCCACCTTTTACTCCATCAACAAAGAAGTAGCCAAGAATGTACTGAAGATTTTTTTTAATATGCATCTTTAGTGTGATAAAGTAGGATGGTGGTAGAGTTAGTATAAACAAAAGACTGTGCACCAGAGACCAGGTCCTAGTCTGGGCTTTGTTCCTAGCTCCTGTATTTGTATAATGAGAAGACTGAACTAATCAATTCATTGATAAACAAACATTTATAAAACTCCTCACATGCGCCAGGTCGCCTGTTGCTCTGGTTTTAATTACCCAAAGCTTCTCTCTGAAACAAAGGCCCATTTTTTTAATGTCAGTATTCTTCCAGTTATAATATGCAGTGGAGATACAAACACAAAAATAAGATACTACCTAACCTAGAAGGGCATATAAGAGTGATACAACATGTTCAGAGATTTTTTAAAAATTGCATATTTATTAAAATTTGCAAAGATCTTTGCAAATATCTCATTTTATCCTTACGACAACTTTGGGCGAGAGGTGCTATTATTATCCCCATTTTACATATGAGGAAAAAAGGCAGACCGAGGTTGTATGACTCTCCCATGGTCATACAGTTAATAAGTATCTGAGATAGTATCTGAACTCAGGTCTTCCTGACTCCAGACTTAGTGGTCTAGGCATTGTGCCACCTACCTGCAAGATATAGACAGACAAACAAAGATAGTTAGATAGGTAGATATTTGTCTATACTATATACACATACATACATGTACGTATGTATGCATGTATGTATACATACATGTATGTATGTATACATGTGTTTGTACATACACATGCACATATACACACAAAATAAATTCATAGTGATTTGGTCTTTTGGTCTAAGGCGATCTATCTCTCTCAAATTCTACTCAATCATTTTCAACCCATTTCTCACATTGGGTCTCTTCTTTCTACTCAGAGGATCAATATTATCTCTCTCCTAGACTACTGAAATAGCATCCTAACTGGTCTCTTTGCCACCAGTGTCTTCCCTCTCCAATCCAATCTTCACACAGCTGACAAATTGCTATTCCTAAAACATATATGACCATGTCATTTGCCTATTTAAGAATCTCCAGTGGTTCTCAACTTCTCTCTAGGATAAAAGAAAAACTCTGGTTTACAATTTGAAGTTTTTTCCCAATCTGATAGTAGTCTACCACACTGGGCTCATCACATATTACTCTCCTTCACACATGCAACATTCCAGCTAAACTAACCTACTTGTTCTCCCATAATCATGGCATTCAATCTCCCACCTCTGACCCTTTGCCTAGAATGCACACCCTCCTTGCCTCTGATTTTTAGAATCTAGAGTTTCTTTTAAAGCTCAGTTCAAGTATCACCTCCTTCATGAGAATTATCCTGATCCCTCCAGTTGCTAGTACCCTCCCCCTAAGAATTACTTCATATTTAAAAAAACATTTATTATCTATTTTCATGTTGTTTTCCACCAAAAAAAGATTATCTGTTTTTTGAGGGCATCCAGGAGCTATTTAATTTTAGTCTTTATATGTGCCAACCACACTAAGTACATGACAATTTACTTTTCCAACAAGCATTTAATTAATTATACCATAATCCTTCCATGTTTCTCCATTGGATCACACAGTTTGGACTCCAAAAACAGATGTTACAGTGGGTCTCCAGTGTAGTAGTAAAAAATAATAATGACAAAATAACAATTATTTATGCAGATTTTGCCTTTTTAAAGAACTGATCCATATCTTTTGCATTTAATACTACTTAGGAAGATATTCCTGTCACCATTTTAAAGATCACAGGATCAAAGGTCTAGAGCTAACCTCATCTTACAAATAAGGAAACTGAGGCCCATGGAGGTTTTCCATGAACTTGCCCAAGATTACATAGGCAGTAAGTATCAGGGGCAGTATTTGAAGCAATCCAAGTCCTCTGACTCAAAAACCTTTCTCCTTTCTACTATATCAAGTCCTCCCATAACCAACCCCCATAAGAAAACTAAAGTCCCAAGAAGTTAAGAGATTTCTCCCCCAAGATTACATAGCTAGTAGCAATACTAGAAGACAGATTTCTTGATAAGTATTAGGTTATTTCTGTATATAAAGGTAAGTGTTGTTATTTCTATACGGAGCTGCTCACACTGTCTTTGGGAAACAAAATCAAAGTCATGGACATAGCTTCCTAGCTGAGATTAATGAACTTAAATAAGACCAAAGAGTAGCTGAAAGCATAGTTCACAAGTGGAAAGCTTACAGGATTTGGGATGTGAGAACCGACTCTGTCATTTAGTACCTAATGGAGTCTTGGGAAAGTTGTGTCTCCTTGCTGGGCCTCAGTAAACTCACCTGTAAAAAGAAAAGGGTCGGATTTATCTTCTCTAAAGTCTCTTCCAGATCTAAGATCACAATCCTCCTCTGAGTACCCAGACTGTTTTGTTTTTGTTTCTTGTAATGTGTCTCTGATCAAAGCAGCTGTGTTAGAAATAGAACTTTTCACCTCCAGTTCGGTTATGGCTTAATAGGAGCAAGGTCAGAAAATTAAAGGAGAAAATGAGATGTAACTTGCAAAAAGATATATGGGAATACTGAAAAAAAGTGCTTAAAACATATCAGAAGAAAAGATAAAAGAAAACATGGTCCCTCTGTTAGTTATGGAGGGATAAATGGGTAATCAGTGTTATCACAAAGGCAAAATTAGTTGATGCTCACACACACACACGCACACACACACCATCATTTTTATCCAAAGTCAACTGGAAATAAGAATAGGGAATACATACTTTGAGAAGTCAGAAAAACAAGTTAATTAAAGGGAGAATCAAAGGCTTTTAAAATAAATTTGTATAAATTCATATTTGCAGGTCCTGATTAATAAAACTCAAAGTGAATAAACATCTATGTTTCTCAGACATATGCATGTCAAACTAATTGGAAAACTTCCCATAATCTGGCTCTAATCTACTCTTATCTCATATTATTCCCCTAACATACTTTATGTTTCTGCCATACTAGATTGCTAATTGTTCCACAAAATCAACATTCCATTTCCTACCTCTGTGAAATTTCCATAGATCTCCTTATGCCTACCTCTCAGAATCCTTATCTTCACTCATGCTCAGCTTAAATGTCTGCTCTTCCCAGAATCGTTTGGGGATACTCTATCCTTCCTAAAATTACCATGTATTTACTTATTTTTGTTTATGTTGTACTTCTTCCCACCAGCAGAATATAAGCTCTTTGATAGTGGCAATCTGTTTCATTATTGACTTTGAATATTCCAGCATAGTGCCTTGTGGTCAGTAGGCATTTAATATGTGTTTAATTGAACTGGATCAAATTTGTACCTATTTGGAAAACCTGAGGTGATCCTCAAGGTTCAGCTGATCAAAGAAAAATTCCTAAAATAAAAACCATGCCAATGAAGGATTAAGAACAGAAGGAGACCTATAGCTCCATATCATTAATGGATATCAATGCAAAAAAAATTAAATAAAACCTGGCCAAACAGACAAAAGTATTTCATGCAACAAATTATTCGTCATCCAAGTTAGAGTTATATTAAGAATGCAAGGATGGTTCAATAGTAGAAAAAGAATTAAAATGATTAATTATAAGCAAAACATCTAAAATCACATGATTATCTCAATAGATGCAGAAAAAGTCTTTAACAAAGTATAACATTAATGTATGCTAAAAATCCTACAAAGTATAGTCACAAAGGGAGTCTTTTTAACATCAAAAAATTTTTATCTAAACCCCAGGAGAATCATCATATTCAACGGGGATACACTATAAGCTTTCTTAATAAATACAGGAGGAAATCAAGGATACCTACTCTCCCCACTATTATTTTATATAGTTCTAGAAATGATAGCAATAGCAGTAAGACAAGAGAAGGAAATTAAAGGCATAAAGAGGAAAGAAATAAATCTCATTTTCTGATGACAATGTTTTTACTTAAAATATCCTAGGGAATCAGCAAAGATACTAATTGAGATAATTAAAATAAATTTCATTTCTATATAATCATAATGATGATAATGATCTAAGCAGCAATGATAGAAAGGAAAATCTCATTTTAAATAACTAGAAAATGTATAAAATACTTGGCTATCAATTTACTAATCTATACTGGTATAGATTCACTTATGAAGTGCTTCTTAAAGAAATAAGTGACAACTTAAATAGCTGGGAGAATATTCAATGCTCATGGCCAGGCTATACCAGTATAATAAAAATGACAATACTACCAAAATTAGATTATCCTTTCAATGCTTTTCCCATCAAATTATCAAAAGGATACTTTACTGAACTCAGTAAAATATTAACAATATTTATAAGGAAAATAACAGATCTCAATGGATGGATATCAACGGAAATTAGGGGGGAAAGGCAGTATCAAGTCTCCAAGTCTCAAACTAAATTATAAAGTAGGAGTCATCAAAACCATCTGGTATTGTAAAAAATAAAATGGAAGACTGACCAATGGAACAGACTAGACAAGGAAGACTAAGAAACAATGGAATTCAAAAACCCAGTCTTTGATTCAGCAGAACATAGAAATTCCTTAGGAAAGGATTCCCTATTTGATTAAAAACTGCTGAGAAAATTGGAAAGCAATATGGTGGAAATTAGGTATAGATTCACATCTTACACCATATTCCACAATATATTCCAAATAAATATGAGATCTGAATATTAAAGATTATATTGTTTTTTTAAAAGTAGAAGAGAAGCTGATGACAGGACTTTTAAAGCTATGGGTAGGAGACAAATTCTTAAACAAATGAGAAACAGAGGCAATTACAGAAGGTAAAGTAGATAACTTTTATTACACAAAACTGAAAAACTTCTACACAAAAAAATTAGTAAACCTGGTATAAGAAAGGAAGTGTTCAAATGGGAAAAACTTTGAATTTCTCCGCTAAGGGTTTGGTATCCAAGATATGGCAATTGTATGTATGCATATATGTGTAAAGGACCTTCTAACTCTCTTTTTGAACTCACATTTGACTTTTTACTATAATTCATTATGGTTAAGTGCATGTTGTACCTCTCTCCCCAACTCACTATACAAGAAGCTCTAGAAGGAAAGACACCTTGCCTTATTTGTATTATTATCCTCCAACACTCAGCATCATAGCAGATATCCAAGATAAGATTTTTGAATTGAATTGAAAAAGGTCTGATTTTCTGGTATCTGTGGCGATTCAGGTATATCTCTGTTTTGGGGAAGAGAGATAAATAAAAGCTCTTCCAAGGTCCTTCCAGCCATGGAAGCTATGTAAGGCCAACCTTATTTTCCATCTGTTCTTGCCCCATCTTTTTTGGCCTGTTATCTGAAACATTGCATCCATGCTAATATCCTGGGCTCCATCATTTTTTTTCCCTTAGGATACTGTTCCAATACAGGGACAGCTTCTGATTTACCAGCCACCACCAAAAAAAGAACAAGAAATGCCACTTAGGCCCAGACTGAATACCAGAAATAAAAATTACCTATATGACTTAAAATACTGTTTTAGGGAAAGAGAGAATTTTAACTAAAACTTAATATCATAGATTTGTTAAGCAAATAGCACTTTACTTTATGGGCCTAAAAGGCAAATGAAACCCCAAACTGACTTTCCAAACAGTTACTCAATTAACAACCATTTATTAATATTTCCTACATGCCAGATGCTGTGCTAAGTGCTGGGAGTATGAAGGAAGATAGAAACACAGAAACAATCTCTGCCCTTAAATAACTTTCATACTAATTGGGCAGACAACATGTAAAAAACATTTGAGTTTTGAATTTTGAAATTTTGAAAACTGAACTTTGAAAGAAGCCAGGGATGTTAGGGGGTGAAGCTGAAGAAGCATTCCAGGGATGATAAAGCCAGGACAAAGAAGGGAGGTGGATCAATTATGTCAGTTTGGCTGGACCATATAATAGCTGGTGGAAAATAAAATATGAGAAGACACTAAGGTGGGAAAGGGCCAGGAGGTGCATTTTATACTTGATCTTGGATTAGTAAGGCACCACTGGCAATTATTAAGAAGGTGGATGACATGATCAGAAATGCACTTTAAGAAATTTTCTTTAGCAGTAAGATACACTGAAGTGAAAAGAGATCTGAGGTAGGGAAAATGATAAGAAAATTTTTGCCGTAATCTAAAAGATGGTGCAAAGACAAAGTGATGGGAGATGGACTGCCTTTGTAAGGAATGGAGCAAAAGTCAGTTGGGGTGGATGGATCATAATGTATGGGGTGGGGGTGGGGGTTTAGGTTCCATAAGGTTGGAAAGACAGGTTAAGGTCATGTTACATGGAGATTTAAAAGCTAAAGGGAGTTTGTGTTTGATCATAGAGGCAATAGGAGGTCATAAGAATTGATTGAATACGGAACTCACATGGTCAGACTGGGCTTAAGCAAATATAGTCTTGCTAGAGTGATGGCCCAGTTGAGGTTAGACACTTGACTTTATAATGTACCCAGTCACGTCAACTGTAAGACTTCCTCTAGCTGGTTCCATGGCTCAGGAGTAGTAGCAGAGAAGATAGATGATGGAAGTAATCCAGGGTTGGCTTGGCAAGAGAAGAGAGCAGTGATACAACAAGAGGCCAAGGAATTCAAGAGCAAAGGACAGAATCTGGTTGAAATGGATAACAAATAGGTTGAGATTGGTTAGTGAAGGAAAGCAAAGTCAGAGCAAGTCTCTGAGAAAGGAGAAGAGAAGAAAGATGAAAGATGTTTCTTACTCCACTTCCTTTCCTTACACCGGCTACCCCTCATCCCTGGAATACTTTTTCACCTTCTCCTTCTGACATGCCTGGCATCTTCTCTGAAGAGAAGAAAGATTAAAGGTTTCTGTGGGAGTAAAGAGCTGATTTAGGAGAAGTGAGGCTTGAGGAAAGGTGGAATGATAAAGAGGTTTGTCTGGAAGGTCAGTAGGTAACAGCCACCAGGATCTAGGTTAGGAAATAAATTTGTATACCGTGAACCCCAAAGGAGAAGAGTTTGCTGAGTGAAGGTGGTAGAGGAAGAGTCTGGAAGTGTCAACGGGAAGCAACTAATATTTCGACTCTTCTACCATGACTGGGTCGAGGCATAAGAGAACGTATAGCAGTGCAGCAGAGTAGCCAGGGAAAGTAGTGTTGTCAAGGAGCCAAAAGATGGAAGGAACAAGAAAGAAAAAGGTGTAGTATGGAAATGTTGGTTAATTTTAGAGCCAGAATTCCAGAGAGAACCCTGGACAGGACAGGCAGATTTCGAGTAGCTCGCAAGGGGGGTAGAGTTGAGGTGGATGAGATAAAGGGAGCAGACAGCTGGGGAAAGTGGAAAGGATTTGTTCATCAGCAACTAGGGGTTTGGTACCCCTGGGACATGTAAAATAAAAAGGAATGGGAGCATATTAATGGTAACATTTTCTCCCTTCAAATATCCACATCAAAACTTTTCCTCGATATTCATTCCTGGCTATAACCCAAAGATACAGTTTAGTTACTAAAGTTGAATAAAAATCTAAGTATGAAAAAAATGCAAGTAGGATTCCAAGTTACAACATGTGAACTCTAGAATGGGAAAAAATAGGAGAACAACATCTGCCAAATTCATTTTGGTCACATTAGACATTATCTCACTGATCTGTTTCCAACTTACATTTATTTTCCTTCTGTCCTTCCCTCCCCCATTTCCGTCTCATTCCAGAAGGCTATCCAAAACATAGAGAATAGGGTTTCCTAGAATTTGCTGGAAATGTCATTTAAGGAATGACCATCTAACTCAAGTATAGCATTATTTAAATAACAAAAGAAAAATTGAAGAACGGAACATAAGTCTATGGAATCACAAAGAAAAAGAGTTTTTAACCTTAATTCAATACTGCAAAAGAAGTATGGATCAGTGGAAGGAGTATTGGTCTTAGAGTCAGAAGACTTGGTTCAAGCCCCAGATCTGCCACTTACTAGATCTGTGAACCTATTGGATAAGTCAATTATACTCTCTAGGCCTCAGTTTTACCATCAATAAAATGAAAGGATGGACTGTGTGCTATCTAAGGACCTGTATAACTAAGCTTGCATAGTTACATCACTATAGTGGGTACTGGGTCAAAATTTTTTGGCAGGATTAAGCCACAAAGACATCTACTAAGGTGGGATAGGGCTGGAGCCTGTATCAGTGAAAGTGGCAGGCACACCTGTGAAATCATGGATATTCTAAAGTAGAGAAGTATCTGATCTTCAGTCATGTATGCAATCAAGATTTGCTTGTGCCATGTAAATCCATTACTAGCCACTGGGTAAAGGCTGAGTTGAGTTCCATATGTGGAAATGAAAGGAAATGCCAGGTACCCTGTGGACTTCCCAGAAGAATGCTTGACCATGACAGTATAGAATGAGAGAGTCTGAAAACTAAATTTCATTAACACTGGAATATAGCATATAAGAATTAAAGAAATTCATGGAATTCTTTACTCAGATTGAATTAAAAAATTAGTTCAATTTCTTGTTTTTGACTAATAAAATCAGCTGAATCTACAATACCCAATAGATAATGGCACCATGGATAACAGTAGGCTTTTCATTATGTAATAATTCAATTTTAAGCAGGTTCTTCAGATGTTTTCCTCCAAATTTGTGACCTTACATGGGTTGTTATAACCAATGTTTGGCCTATTTTGGTTCTAAGACCCTCCTTTAAAGTCCTGTTCTGAAGGACTATAGATTTAAAACTAGAAGGGGCCTTAGATGTCCTCTAGACTGACACCTTCATTTTGTAGTTGAAGAAAAAGAGGTCCAGAGGGATTAAGTCACTTCCTCAAAGTCACACAGACAGTGAGGAGTAAAGCCAGTATTATTGAAATACACAAATAATTTGCAAACATCATTTTTACAATAGCTTTACTCTCTTTAAAACATCTGTAAGTACAGTAGAGTAGAAAGGTTAATGGATTTGGAGTCAGAAGGCATGTTTCAAACTCTAGTTCTGTCTTGTGTAATCTACATGATCTTGGACAAGTCGTTTAGTTTCTTTGAGCCTCAGATTCCTTAGCTATGAAATGAGAGGACTGAACCAGAAGACCTCTAAGTATAGGCATGCATAGAATATGGGTGGTTTCCAGGGCATGGAGACACAGCCCGTGACAGATATTTTCATTATCCCTTCTTTCCTTTCCACTCAAGAGAAGCCAATGGCAATGTTTGCTACAGAGTGTGTGTGTGTGTGTGTGTGTGTGTGTGTGTGTGTGTGTGTGTAAGCACACCCTCTCCATACTCTATATCAAGTCAAGTTAATAGCACTATATGAAGCAATGGAGATACAAAGAAAAACAAAATCAGTTTCTGCCCTCAAGAAGCTCACAATCTAATGGTGCAGAAAACACATACAATCAAGAAACATGTTGGCCTGTGCTTCTAAGGTACCTTATGTCTCTACATCTATAATCCCATAATTAATACACCTCCACCCATGTAAAATCGGTGTCGTGAAATTATGTCATGAAATGTCCAAAGGAACAGAAAGAAAATCCAAGGGTTGCATGGATAGGGAATCTCAGGCCTCAAGACCACATATGGCTGTCTAGGTCCTCAAGTGCATCCCTTAATAAAAGGATTTGTTCTGTGAAGTTTGGATTCAGCCAAGGGGCCACACTTGAGGACCCAGAGGGCCACATGTGGTCTTGAGGCCATAGATTCCCCGCCCCTGGAGAGTAATGAATACAATGGATAATCAGCCATGTCATACCAATTCTATTCAATTTTTTCCTTTGTAAACTTGTATTTTCCATTTCATAAGGACCCAATATGTTATATTACAAACTCACCATAGCCAGTGCCATTTGACAGATCTCCTCTCTCATCTGCACTCCTTCAAAACATTTTAATATTAAAGACAAATTTTCTTCTGGAGAGAGCAATGGAGTACTTTCCTTCAGCAAATGGATTTTGCCTGTAAACAAAGGTCAACTGTTTTAGATCTCTCATGTCAAAGAAAGGCGCCTATGAGCCCTTTGTTTTACCATAAAATATTATTTTTATTGAAACACAAAAAATGATAGCTGAAATATTTTGATTGCAACTTAACCATGCAAAAGGACCCGCATGGTTTGCTCATTCAGGAAAGTAGTTATGATTATAGCCATATTATGATTATCAACATATTATTAGCAGCTATGTGGTCAAGTGGAAAGGAAGCTGGACAGAGTAAGAGACCTGGCTTCTGGTCCCAATTCTCTCAGTTATTGGTTTTGTGACTTTGTGGAAATCACTTGATTTCCAGTCCCTTAAGTTTTCTCATGTTAAAAGGCCCGATGGTTATATTAACTGATCTAAGATCCCCTCCAACCCTAAAATCCTATAATTATTCAATGTGACTTATTTGTGATTAGAATTTTTTAAAAAGTCATTTCATTCATCTCTTTAAAAGAAATTCCAATGTAAATGAAAAATCCAAACTAACAAAATGATAAATTAGAAGGAAATGATTCAACAAATCAGTTCTCTCTTGGTTTTCTTTAAATAATAAACTCCTTAGATGAAATTAAAATACCCATCAATTTATAAGCATTTGGTCTCTATTGATCTATTACATAATGATGTAATGTTTTATGTTCTACACATTCATTCAATTTACTCCTTTTTCCTTATCAATATCCTAACCATCCTTCTAAAGCATTTCAAGACTAATTTCTCCCCTGCTATGACTAGTCAACCTTGATTCTTCTCTCTTCACATTTAACTCTGCTATTTGTAGAAAAATAATCTTTCTTTTATAACTGCTGGAAATAACATATATTACTATGTTCTTTTAAGCATTTATGATATTGAAAAAGGTAGAATCAGGGAAAGTTGTTCTCTTGAGCTCTAGAGACAGGGAATGGGTATCTGAGTGATAGATTTATCAGAATATAGGCATGAATGATAATCTAAATTGCTGAGAAGTGTTAGCATCCATTGGACTCAGTGTATATCTAATGATTTCAGCTTTGAAAATGAACAAAAACCTTAAGGCTTTGTTCATTCAACAGATGTTTATTTCATGTTTACACACACTTATGAAGATTCAAAGTTTTAACAAGAAACAGTCCAAGGCTTCAATGGAACTTAACACTATTGAAGGGGGAATGAGAAAAAACACATATAACCAATACATAGTATTACATGATAAACATGACAGAAGAATACGAAAGAAAATACTATATGACCCAAGTGGGAAGGACATCACTTATAGAAGATATTCAGGGAAATTTTCATGGACAAGTGAGTTTTTGTTGGATTTTAAAAGATGGGTGGGAATTCAAAAGGCAAGGAGAGAGGACTTCCAGGTATAAGGGAAGAATGAACAAAGGTGGGAGAGTACAGAGAAGGAGCAAGGAACAAAGTGTAATCCGATCTGACTGAAGCTTAGAAATCCTGGAGGGGAGTTAATGTGAAATGAGTCAGAAAAGCTAGGAAGGTATTATACTATGGGGAGCATTGAATTATAAGCAGAGGAAATCTGAAATTTATTGGGGTTTTTTGGGAGACAGTGAAGATTTATAAATGTGCCATTTTCCCCCTCATACCAGAATTGTGTTGGCACTCATTTTGAAATAAAAAATAAAAGACAATTAGCCTGGGATCCTGACAGTAAAATATTATGTCTGAAGTGAACTACTGGACTAGGCCTAGATGCCAACTAGAACCATGAAAAAGCATCTGTGCTTCATCTTAGGACAGAAACACACTTAACTATAGGCTAAATTGTTGTAGATCCAGGAATGGATCAAGATAAAACAAAGACTCCAAGGGACAGCAGCTATAAAGACCTCTGGGACAGAGGCAAGAAAAGTACCTGCAAGGTGATATATTTTAAAAAAAAGTGATGATAATTGACCGTCTAAATATTTGTAGACATATGTGTCTGTAGATGGTCTAATTACTGTGATCTCTCTCATATCCTATCTCCACTCTCTAGCACTCCACCACAATCAGCCTTGTGTAGAGAAAAGAATATTGGATATAGAGCTAAAGGACCTTGATTTACCTCCAGGCTCTGATACTTAATACCTGATTCTGAGCAACTAACAGCCACCCTGAGCTTCAGTTTCTAAATCCGCAAAATACTGGAAATAGACTAGTCAGGGATTGCCCTCAGGCTGCCCATTTTTTTTAACAGGCCAGGAACTAAGGATGTGTTTTACATTTTAACATACAATGTAAAAATCCTTCTTAGTCACTGGGGCCTACGGAAGCAGGCTACAGGTCACAGTTGGCCCACAGGCCAAGCCTTAGTTTGATGACCCCTAGGCTAGATGTTCTCTAAGCTCCTCCCAGCTCTAAACCTATCATCCTATGAATCATTCTGGGACCAGAGGGGACCTCATAGGATTAAGGACCATTTCATATTTTTAACTATTTCATAGATCCTTGCATATGAAGGTGTACTTCAGGGAAAGTTTCATGGATTACTATAAATGGAGATCATTCCAGTAAAGGTCTACTACCTAATTATTAACATGTATAAACATTTTCCTTTTCTCAAATGATTTTGTTGGGAACCAGGGCAGTGTTGTCAGAATATTAAATGAAACCAAGTTTAGTTCACATTTTGAAACTAGAAAAGTGGAACATAATTTGGAAGCTTAAAAGTTTTTAGTGTAGCTTTCATTATAGCAAACTCATTGTCCAACGTGATCAGAGAACCAGTTATTTGATTAAGCACATATTCATATTATTAACGAATTGTCATATATGTATATGTACATATATGCACAGAAATATCATATAGAGATGAGCAGTTTTTGAAGAATTGAACAATTAAACATATAACACAGTAAATATATTGACCATTAACTTTTTTATGATTCCAAGCCCTGTTTTCTTCAGGACATTATAAATATCAGTTATTTGTAGTGTGATGGATGAAAATACTAGTAAATATAAAGTTATGAAGGAGAGAATTCCTGACAACATATTTAACTCTACTTAGGTTTTATGGTGGATTTTTGATGTATCCACTTATTTAGCAAAACTTATAACCATAGGGCTTATCGTACATGCAGATTTTAATTAGATTTCAATTAATTGTAAATAGTCTCTTAAATTGCAGTTAATATAAAACTACTAGACTTGAAGTAACATGTAGACAGGAATGAAGAAAATTTTATCTCTAATCTCCTATTTAGCACAATGCTTTGAATACAGCAAATGCTTAGCACATGGTTCTTGAACGAATGAATAAATAAAAATTACAAGTAACAAAATCTGTTTATTCAATAAATATGTTATATCCACCATGTTCCCGAACTTCAGTGCCCTATTTCCAACTATCTGCTGAAATACCTCCAAGTGAAGAACCTTACTGACATTTCAAACTCAACATATGCAAAAGTAAACTATCCTCTCCTAGACTTGTCCTGATTCCCAACTTTCCTTTTTTTTTTGTTATAGCATTATGGTTTTTGATCTTTGAACTAGAAGGCTGGAAAGAAAAATGCCCATCAGAGAGTTGAAACAAGAATAGATACATAGTCATAGAGCACTTTGCTGCCCTTGATGCGCTAAAGTCCTCAGATCTTGATAAACTAAATCCTAGAGGCTGGAAAACTCGGTTGATATGATTACTAAACCAAAGTTAGTGATCTATGAAAGCTTATAGAGACAAGTGTTACAGTGTCTGAGAAGACTTAGAGGGTATATTAATCACTGTATGTGTGCATGCATGTGTACACACCCACTGTGTTTATAAAATTAATCAGCCAATCAATAAGGATTTGTTAAATGCCTACGGTGTACCAGGCACTGCACTAATTTACTCAGTTTTTATAAGGATTCTCTGAAAGAAATGCCCATCTTTTTAATACCAATATCCCAGTGATGTTGTATGGATGAATTATAAAAGACCACAGTGTCCAAAGAACTGAAATGGAGGACCTCCTCAAAAGTCAATGAAGAAATAAATATTATGTGTGCAGCATGTTATGAATAGAAATTATGCAGGACAAGTGATATGAAGGATGGAATCAAAGAACTATATGATAAAAATAATAACAGCTAACATTTATATAACTTTGACTATATGCCAGACACAATGACCCTGGGAGATAGGCATGATTATTATCTCCATTGTACATATGAGGAAACTTAGGCAGACAGAAGTTAAGTGACTTGCCCAGGGTCACACAGCTAGTAAGCATCTGAAGCCAAATTTGAACTCAGGTTTTGTTTCTTTTTATTTTTTCTTTTTATTTTTAGTTTGCAACACATGGTTCTACATAATTTTGAATTCCAGATTTTCTTCCCTCCCTCCCCCCTCCCTCCCCAAGATGGCATGGAATCCCATATAACTTTCGTGCATAACTTCACATTGAATTAATTTACACACTAGTCAAGTTGTGGAGAAGAATTATGACCAATAGAATGAATCATGAGAAAGAAGAAACAGAACCAAAAAAAAAAACACAACCCAAAAACAAATACAAAAGAGAGACAAAAAAAGGGGGGAGAAAAAGGCGAGCATGAAGTGTGCCTCAATCTGCATTCATACTTCATAGTTCTTTCTCTGGATGTAGATAGCATTCTCCATCGTGAGTCCTTTGGAGTTGTCTTTGCACCTTGTGTTGTTGAGAAGAGCAAAGGCTGTCAAGGTTAGTCCTCACAGAATCCATATATCTGTGGTTGTGTATAATGTTCTCCTGGCTCTGCTCCACTCACTCAGCATTATGTCATGTAGGTTTTTCCAAGTTGTTATGAAGTCCGTATCATCCCCATTTCTTGTAGCACAATAGTATTCCATTACCTTATATACCACAGCTTGTTCAGCCATTCCCCAATTGATGGGCATCCCTTTGATTTCCAATTCTTAGCTACCACAAAAAGAGCCGCTATAAATATTTTTGTACATATGGGTCCTTTTCCCACTTGTGTGATCTCTTTGGGATACAACCCTAGAAGTGGTATTGCTGGGTCAAAGGGTATGAACATTTTTATAGCCCTTTGGGCACAGTTCCAAATTGCTCTCCAAAATGGCTAGATCATGATCTCAGGTTTTGATTTCAGACCCAGTGCTCTGTCTACTGCATCAGAAAAAGATTCAAGGAAAGCCCTGTTGGTTAGTTGTACCATTTGTGGCAAATATTAGTAGTAGTAGTACTAGTACTAGTAGTACTAGTAGTAGTGGTGGTACAAGTACTAGTAGTACTAGTAGTAGTACTAGTAGCAGTAGTAGTGGTATAAGTAGTAGTAGTATAAGAAGTAGTAGTAGTAGTAGTAGTAGTAGTAGTAGTAGTGGTATAAGTAGCAGTAGTAGTATAAGTAGTAGTAGTATAAGAAGTAGTAGTAGTACTAGTAGTATTAGTAGTAGTAGTGGTATAAGAAGTAGTAGTAGTGGTGGTAGTATAAGTACTAGTAGTAGTAGTAGTGGTATAAGTAGTAATAGTAGTAGTAGCGTAAGAAGTAGTAGTAGTAATACTAGTAGTAGCAGTATAAGTAGGAGTAGTAGTAGTAGTAGTAGTATAAGTAGTAGTACTAGTGGTAGTGGTATAAGAAGTAGTAGTAGTAGCAGTAGTAGTATAAGAAGTGGTAGTACTAGTAGTAGTGGTATAAGAAGTAGTAGTAGTAGTATAAGTAGTAGTAGTAGTATAACAAGTAGTAGTAGTAGTATAAGAAGTAGTAGTAGTAGTATAAGAAGTAGTAGTAGTAGTAGTAAGTATTGTTATTG
This sequence comes from Trichosurus vulpecula, assembly GCF_011100635.1. NCBI lineage: Eukaryota > Metazoa > Chordata > Mammalia > Diprotodontia > Phalangeridae > Trichosurus > Trichosurus vulpecula. Next base: position 190,632,029 of record NC_050573.1, on the reverse strand, counting down.
TTGTTGGATATGCACAAGAGTTGTGCATGGAGAGGCCACAATCTGTATCATATGAATTAACAGCTACATTATTGAGATGCCAGAGCCATTTGAGTATTAGAATTACTTTCATTAGGTATTCAGTGTATAAATCTGAAACAATTCTTTGCTATCATGTCTGTTCATTAATGATAATGGAGTAAACTTTTTTCCCTTGCCTCCTGGTTCTCCAATCCTGATTTTTTTTTTTTTTGTATTTTGCTTAGATCCTATTTTCCTTTCTACCTTTTCAGTATTTTTTTTAAATTCTGGCTACTATTCCTCCTCTTGGAAAGTTAAAAAAACAAAAACAACTAAACAAGGAAGAAAAAAACACAAAACCTTAAGGCCTGTTAGGACTGGAAATGGGGGAAGAGAAGTCTATTGAAAAAAGCTAGCACACTTTTGTTTCTAGAAATACCAGGATCTAAGTCCATATTTCCACCGAGGTGTACAAGAAAGCAAGCTTTTAAAAGTACTTACCTTATTTACACTAATTGGATCATAATTCTATTACCTGGAACCCTATTTCTACTCGTATTGATGACTGATATATATGATGACCCTGTGGTACTGGAAGATTCACAAACACTTCCTAAATTATCAAAGAAAGAGTAAATTATGTCTAGCATGATTTAAGTATTAAGCATTTTTATTTTTTCCTACTTCTCTGAAAACTGGTAATCTGCAGTGTGGTAAAATAACAACTTTCTGAAATAAGATATTTAATGAAATCCAACATCCCATTGTCTGACCAGGCAAGATAATAGAGAATTTATTATAGTTTACAATGACTAGCTCTTCATCTTTCTTCCAAGTAGTGAGCCACACTAAAATATCTGCCCCTGTATTTACTATGAAAATTTTTAATATATTGTAATGGAAATATATTTGAAAGCATCTAATAATTTTCTTGTTTTTCTTCTGACTTGTGAGTACTATTAGCTGCTAGGGATTCGATTCCCTATTAGCTAAGGGAACTCCTAACAAAGAAACTTTTTCTATCAATGGAGATCGACAACTACCATGTAATTCATCATTTTAGAGAGCTGCCTAGGGCACAAAGAGTAAGTCACTTGCCCAGGGTCACACAGAGACACAGGTTAAGCCCAGATTATTCTAACTCTAAGGCTGGTTTTCAATCTGCTCTGTTTTAATGCGGAGTAATTTTAATGAAGTCACAAATCTCCCAGTACCTCAGTTTCCCCTGTCCTATGGTATTCTTAACAGTAAAATGATTCAGTCAGATTTGACGGCTTTTGAGGCCCTTTCCAAATCTAGAATTATGATCCTTTATCTACCTTAACAAGTTGCTAGTCAAATCAAATAGATAATGCCATTATCTTTATAGGTTGAGGGACTTTGAAAAGCACAGAGTGCTATGGAAATATAAGGTACAGATATTTTTTTAAAGAGAATACAAGTCTTTGCAGTTTTCTCTGAAACTATCCTTTTCATCATACATTTTTTGACATGAACAATATGGAAATTTCTTTGGCTTGATTGTACATTTGTTACAAAGGTTTTGTTTTTCTTTTGGGGGGTTAGACAGAGAGAAAATGTTTGTTAGTAAAAAATAAAATTTGATTAAAAATAAGTAAATAGAAGGGAATTATCTCACGTACTACCATTAAAAAGCTTCCTTTGATTTTGTCCTTGTTTTCAGCCGGCATGAAATAAATCTGTTATGGTTGATAAATTAAAATTAATAGTCCAACTTAAATTTGCAAAAGGCAATTACTTCAGGTTAGTACCTAAATCACCTCATTGTGCTTTGGAATTGGGTCTGGTAGCATATAAGATTATCTCAGTCACTAGTTACCTCACCCTTTTGTTCTAGGTTATTACAGATGAGGGGATCATTTCACCCAAACATCTTACGGGCAGTGAGAAGTCTTATATATAACATATGAGATTTGATACTTAGATACTGAGAAAAAAAACAGGACCTAATTAAGGATGAAATTTCAGACTAGAAAAAAATGCAAGGAAATGAGTTAAGACTATACAAAGGGAGAACCATAAAAACCCTTAAAAGGTTTAAGATGGATTAGGAAAAAATACGGAGGTCTCTGAGAAGACCAAAATGGTGGATCTCTTTCTTTAGTGCTCTGCTCCTGGCTATCTAAGCCTCATTTTATTACTTAAAGCTTAGACTTTTAACTAGCTTGGATTTTTAAAGGGAAAAAAAAATCCAGAATTCAATGAAATACCAGGTGCATTGCAGCTTTCACTCTTGTTTTCAAAAACCTACTGTCACTCATGAGCTTCAGTCTAGCCTGTCGAGCAGGAATTAAAATCACTTTAAAAAGAAGCTTTGCATGGTTCATATGTCAGGCAGACATGAGCTGGATCAGCTGACAGAAGGGGCCAGAGATAAGGAGTCCAAAGGAGGTCAGAAGAAAACAGACCCCAGGAAGAAGTGATTTTTTTCAACTAGTTTTCCCTGAACATGCAACACACACACACACACACACACACACACACACACACACACACACACATTTCACACACAGCCATTCTCCTTTATGAAGACTGGTACAACATGGTACAGAGATGAAAGGGAGACTGGTCTCCCTTCCCCCCTCAGTTAATGATAGCACTAGATTCAGAAATTAAGCCCAGCAGGAAATAAACATCTAGCATAGATTTCAAAAGATCTCTCATATCTTTGTATTTTTTTAAAAGCATTATTTTAAAGCCCTGCTTCCAGGCCTTTGATTTTTTTTAAGACCAAAGGTATAAAGCCTGCATAGCAAGTGCTATTTGATTTATTTTAAAAGAACGCAGCCAATATTAGTTGAAAATTGGTTGTAAATTGGGCCACTTAAGCCTCCATGGAAAAGAACTGCAGAGACTTGGGATTAAAATTGCAGGAAGCCCAAAAAGAAAATTGAGGACTAGGAGATAATGACTGATGGGCCCGGCACGATTATCTCTGAGAATACTAAGGACTGTGAGACTTGGGGGAAAAATTACATGGATGACCTTGAGAGCAAGTCCAGACTGAAGAATGTCAGCTCCGTGGAGTTTCCTGAGGGGATGGAAGTAGAGCAGACTGAATTCTTCATTTTCAAATGGATTATGAAGATGTTTCTGATAAGAAGTTTTGATTTCCATATTGCATGCAAAGCTACAAGCTTTGCTTTGCATCCCCAAGAAGAATAAGCCTCACACTGGCCCTTGTAAAATGTCCAAATCGGTAGTAGCCAGAATTCCAAACCCTAAAATAGGTCTGAGGAAGTCCATGAGTTTGGAACATGGGTGATTACATCTACCTAACTAGAGGATGCCTGCAAAAACATATAAACCAATCATTGTGGACCTGAGTTACATAGACTCAAACTGGATTACCATAAGAACAAGGATTCTAGAAGGATCCTGGCCCCAACTCTTTTCACACCTTAGGTCTATTAGTGTAATACGGACTTGGGGTCAAGAGACCTGAGTGTGAATCTCACCCAAGACGTTCATAAACTGTGTAAATCCTTTACCTTCCCAAAGCTTCAATCCTTTCATCTGTCAAATGGGAATATCATTATTTGTGACACCCAACCGTATGGGGTGAAAGCACTCCAGAAACTTTAAAGTGTTACCTCAATAAGAGTTATCATTATTGGAGAGAAAGAGTTGAGTCATCTGTAGAGATGCTTTGGTTCTGTTCTTGAGTGCACAGATCCCTAGAAAACTATATCAGGACCATAGTGCAATTAAGCCATGTGAAAGAAAGCTGGCCAGTCACTAACAGCTCCTGGTCAAGCTTCTGATGAGCAACGGAAAACCTAGGGCCACCAAATCCTGACTTAAAACTGTAACCAAAGGAAAATTCAATTCTCTAAGTTGAGAAGTCCACATGTTTCTCTAGGTCTTTTCCTGTTTCAGTTCAGAAAGAATACAATCTACAGTACTGGGATTTGGCATTGTTCAAGTTAACTGACTATTCCTTAGCTAGATGACCATGTTTCTAACCAACTAAATGGAATCTGGCAATGCACTGTTTAAAACGTTTGGAAATACTAGCCTATCACTGCAAAGCAATAAGTTTTACACTTCAGCACATTTTCCCCCCAGAAAATGTTCCCTAGGTGAATGGTTAACGTGCCTTTGTCCAACCAGCATCTTGTAGATTTCAGATTCCAGTTTTATGCAGGAAGTTGGGCTTTTGAGCTACATTGGGTGTTTTTTTTTTTATAGTGATATTACCCCATGTTTAAATTACAACAAAACCTTGCGCCACATTAATGTTACATGTCTAAGCCACAGCTTTATGTGTTCCATATTATAAACCTAACTGGTAACACTTATGATGGCCAAAGCCAAAATTGAAAATATGCACCATGAAGAGCATCTCTGAATGAAGCTGTCTAAAAGCCAGTTTGCTCTTGTCAGAATCAACCAAATACATTAGCATACATTACAGCAGAATAACCTCCTGCCCTTAAGAAGCATTTATTTTAAACTCAGACTGCAATAGTTTTTGATTTATAGAAATGTAGAAAGCAGCTGGGAAAAATATTAATTCCTCGTGTTAACATGATGTTGTTACACTGCCTTCTGATGAATTTTTCAAAGGGAGAAAAATAAATTTGTATCTAATCCTTTACAGGATATTAAAATCCTGCCAGACTCAGCCAGGAGTATTTTATTTTTACCAAATTGCTTATCTTCATAATATATTATAATGTATATGGATATATTAAACTACGTGGAAATTCTATACCACAGTTTAGTCCATAAATAGGCAACCAAAGGGTAACTTCAATATAGCCCTAATATTTTTGAGAATTTTTGATCATTTGGACTGTGTGGATTGATTTTTTATAATGTTTCTGCTTGGGGAGACAGGGAAGGCCTCCTTGGTGAACAGAAGTGACTGTTTGTGCAATAGAATTGATTATCTGTTCAAGATGGCTTATACTGCAGGACGATAAAAAATTGCAGGTGGCTTTGGTTACAAGGGGAGCTATCAGTCATCCTGAACTATTGACACATTTTTATGTACTCTAGCTTCAAATCAGTCTCTGAGGTTTCTGACTTAGCCACAAAATCTAAAAATTTAGAGGCCCACTTGAAAACAAACAGGGTTTAAACCAAAAAGCTTTTTGCTCCTAGTCATAAAAGATGAATAACTAATTATTCAGGGCTAATGGGAAGGCAAAGAATAGGTTCAATGAGCCTCACCATACCTAAGTATAATGGGTGCCTTGTTAGTATTTTGTTCCAAGAGCAACATAAAGATGTACAAAAAAGTGGCTGAGAGAAAACAAAAGTAGTACAGAACTATTTTCACAGATCTGTTTTAAGAAAGCTAATACAATGACAAAATTTGAATATATAATTCACGTTTGGTTCTTTAGTAGTATGTTCAAAAATGAACCCTAAACAGATGACATCAATTTAAGAACTAGACTAGAAAAATCCCAACTTCTAATAGCACTCTCACACCAGACCAAATCATCAAATACTATGGGGCAGAAAATAATCCTCAGCCAGCAGACTTCCAAAAAACTAACCCATTAGAATTCACACATTCAAAGTATGAAAATATTATCTTTGTCATAAGATAATTCAACCTGGAATGGATTGGCCAACTGTTCCTGATTATCTGATTGTGGACTTCTCTCCTTAAATATATAGTATGAGGTGGTCAGTTAAGAGAGAGAGAGAGTGGGGCGGGGGGAGAAAGAGAAAGGGAAGGAAGGAGGAAGGAAGGAAAGAAGGGAGAAAAGGAGGGAAGAAGGGAAGGCAAGTCTTCAACAGCTTGGAGCTTGGTATCACAGTTTTATGTTGCTTTTTCATCTCCCTGCTCCATAGATCTCTTCTTATACCCCCACTTCTATCCATCTTCTGATGTTCATTTCCCATTGGGACTTAGAAAGTCTTTCCATTAGAGTCAACCCTATTAAGCCAATTAGCCATTTTCTAAAGTATCTAGTTCCTCCCCCTCCTTTCAGCTGCTCACCACTTAGCCATTTTGCTTATCATCAGTGCCTCCATCGATAGGGGAAACAAGCAAGAAGAGGTGTTGAAAGTTAAATAAGATAATTGTTATTTGTCATTTTTATTGTTATTTGTTAGCCATTACATTGAAAGCTTTTGTAAGATAGAGAATAGTTTTTATAAAATCCAATGCTTTTTAAAAATCAACAAATGATACGTGCAGTCGTGTCTTATATGCTCTGTAGCTCTCAGTCAACTGTACTTCTGTAAATCTATGCTCTATTTGGAGAAGACTGTCTGTTCTTTTCTTACATTTTCATTAAGGAAAGAAACATTCTTTATCAATGGAAAGGTTTTCACTAGTTCACCGTTAGTTTGAACTAACTGTGTGGAGTCCTTGAGTCTCCTTAGTGAAAACCAAAATAAATCAAAAGACTTAAACCACTATCTATACTGGAAAGACAAAGCAAAATTTTAAATTGTGCACATAAGGCCCAGATTAGAACATGAGTTGGACAGGCAGCCAAATGTAGTAGCATACTATCAATATACTTGAGAAAAAACTGTAAATTGGCAAATAATTGAGTCCCAAAATAAGTAGGAGAAGATCAAGTGGGATCTTTAACAACTGGAAAACTGTGTAAGAATCTTGAGCTGCTTGATGCCATGAAAACTCATCTCTTTAACACCAATATGTTCTAAATGTACAAAATTCAATATGGTGAGTTAATAGGGAAGGCAGCCTATCATTTGATGATGACATGGATTCAAGATATTACAATGATTTTCAAACATTATCAAAGACATGTATGTTCAGAAAAGTGGGTCAATTATGTAGTGAGAATGAGAGACAACAGATGAATTGCACAAGGGCAGCATTGCTATCCTTGAATTAGTAAAAGAACCAACCTCTAAAACAGTAGTTATGGAGAGACCTGAACAAAAACTGCACAATGCATGGTGTGGAGGGGCTGTGATCTACACTGATAGACAGAATACCCACACTGAAGAGATAATATCACCAACCAATTATCTATCTATTTATCTATCTATCCATTATCCATCTACATTCATAGAGTACAATTGATAGGCATATTTAGAGATAGAAAGGGGGAGGGGAAAAGATGGAGGAAGAGAGAGAGAGAGAGAGAGAGAGAGAGAGAGAGAGAGAGAGATTGAGAGAGAGAGAGGAAAGGGAGAGAGGGGGGAGAGAGAAAGGGAGGGACAGACAGACAGACAGACAGACACAGACAGACAGATAGATAGATAGATGAGGAGGATAGATAGATAGATAGATAGACAGACAGACAGATAGGAGGGAGGGAAGCGGACGGAAGGAAGAACTGTTTAATGTGACTGAAAGAATAAGAGACAACAATCACAACCTAGATTTCTATAACATATTAAGATTTGTATAGTGCCTTCTTCACAATAAACCTGTGATGGCAGAAATACAATTGCTATTATGTTATTATTTGTAGTATCACTGAGCAAAGTGAAAGTCTGAGTTTCAATGAATTTACTACAATCACACAATTAGGAAGAACCTGATGTTGGATATGAACCCTGGTCAAGTAACTCAATCTAGAATGCTAGTCAGTATAGGCATGCTGCCTCTTAGAACCTCAATAACTTGTGATCCAAAGCAGTGGCTCTGGACTCCTAAGGTCTGATTTCACGTGAAGGGCTTCTCTCTCAAATCTCTATACGTTGTGTTCCCATGCAAAGTTTCCCTGATAGCATAATTTGGCTCATTTCACCACCACAAAAGGTTTTTTGGGGGGTTTTTGAGAACACTAGAATTTGGCTTATGTCTTGATTTCCATTTTTTAAAAAGGAGGTATTAGGTAAATAAGTTTAATGCGAAGGTGTATGTAGAACCTATATCGGATTACATGTCATCTTGGGGGAGAGGGTGGGGAGAGGGAGGGAGAGAAAATTTGGAACTCAAATACTTGTGGAACTGAATTTTGTAAACTAAAAATAAAAAATAAATAAAAAAAACAAGAACAAAAAGAAAACAAGGAGCGGGGAAAGGGAAGGAGAGGAAGTCCCTTCAGAGCCTATGTAGGCTTGTAAGTTAATAAGACAATTAATATAGAAAAAAAGTTATTTAAACTGAATGTGAATATGCATGTGTATGTATGTTGTTATGACAGAAGTGTTTAGATATATGTACACATGCATATGCACACACACACACACATACACACACATATATATATATACACATATATATATATATATGCCTAAAGTATTATATGGGTTTGTGAACCCACACTCATACAAAAGAACTCACACCTGACCCCAGAAATAATCAAGAAATTCCTCTTCTAGAGTCTGCAGTCTTCTAGACTTATATGATTCCCGTGGGTTGGGAATCCCCTCCGGGTAAATAAAGGACCAAGAGAAAGCAGAATTATTCAACTGCAATTCTGTTTCTATTTTCTCTATCAAGAAAGATAATCTTCGGGCTGGAAAAGATAGAAGAAAATAGGTAAAAAGGAATTAAAACCCCAAATAAATAAATGCGCTCTTAGCTGCCCCTAAATTAATTCAAATGGCCTGCTTCAAACAAATTATATGCTAGGGATGGGGGGAAAACTTACCAATTATCATTGTATACATTCAGCACAAAGTAGTCTTTTGCAACTTGGAGGTACATAACAAATAGTTAAATACACAGATGAGATTGCTGGATTACTGATAGTGTACCATAGGATAGCAAATGTTACCCCATTTTTTAATAGGGAAAGATGGACCTTTCAGCTTGACATCAATTCCTGGGAAAAAATTCTGGAGTGGTTATTATACAGATGGTTTGTTAGCATTTAGAAAAGATAGGGTGATCACTATGCTTCAGTATGGGTCATTTAGAACAATTCATGCTACACTAACAATTTCATTTTTTGACATGATTACTAGATGGATAGATCAGAAGCATACCATAGATATAGGAGACCCACATCTCAGCAAATTATTTCAAAATCTCTTATGACAGACATGTGGACAAGATGAAGAGACATATGATTAGGGATATTTGGAACTGGATGAGTGACTGAGACCAAAAAGTGCTGACTCAAAGGATAACTTACATGATTTCAATGGAAGGGAATTGAATTCTTCTGGTATATTATCACCGGTTAAGAACAGGTTGTCAACAACACAGCCTGGTTAAAAATATTATATATTACATCTTCTCTTCTTTCTTTGCAAGGAAATCATAGAGCTTTACATATATAATTTCAGAAAGCCCTGCAAGACCTGGTAAAGGCAGAAAGGTACCAGATATTGCATTCTTCATTTTAGAGCTCAAGAAAGCAAAGCGGTTAAACCTTTTGCCTGAGATCTCAAAGTAAGTCTATAGCATAGTAGAAAATAAAAACCATGTCTGTCACTTCTTCATGTCAAATTCCACTGAAATAGTCTGCCATCCAGAGGTATGATTTCTCAAGCAGTTCTTGGACATTTCTCTTCATGCTTCTCTTAGTCTGGAAAGCACCCAGAGTGCATGCCCAGTTCCATGGAAGGTACCCAAGTCCAACAAATCTGGGGTCAGGTAGATTTGCCTGCCCTGGTGTCCTCAATTTCTCACTCACTTAACATGGCATCAGGTGCCAAATTTTGTTATTTTTAGCTTCACAAAACCTGAGCATACATCCCATTTCTCCATACACAGAATGACCAACCTATTTCAGGTTTTCATCACTTTTTATTCCAACTATTTCAAGAGCTTTTTCTTGTTCTTCCTGCTTTAAGTTTCTCCCTGCTCCAATTCATTCTCCACAAGCTGCCGAAGTGGTCTTCCTAAAGCACAGGTCTGACTATGTTTCCCACACTCCCTAAACCGCTCCCTTATTACCTCCAAAACCAAATATAAACTCTACTGTCTGTCATTTAAAGCTTTCTACAATCTTGCCCCTTCCCATTTTTTCAGTCTTCTTATGAATTACTCTCCTCCAGACCTCTACTGGCCAGTTAGACTGTCCCACTGGCCGCTCTTCACACATAATGTCCCATCTCCCGTCTCCATGTCTTTCTTTGCATTGACTGTCCCCTATGAACAGAATGCCCTCCCTCCTCACCTCCTTCTCTTAGGACCCACAACCTCCTTGAAGTTCAACTCAAATGCCACTGTTTGCAAGAAGGTTTCCCCAGTATCCTCAGCATCTAGTACCTTTTTATTTATGGTTATTTTGCATCTGCTCTCTAAGTATCTGGTACATAACAATTGGTGCACATTTTCCCCCTCATTAGAACATAAACTCCTTGAGGGTAGGGACTGTTTTTTCTTTGTATTTCCAGTACTTAGCACAGTACCTAAAACATAACATCAAATCAATTCGAGTTGGATAATTAGTTGATTACTCTGGCCACTCTAGTTTTGTTAAGCACTCATCCTATGCTAAGCACTACTCTTTGATTAGAACAGAAAGAGTCACAATTTGTTCTTTTCTTTTTAACTTCTATTACTCTCTTGGATGATCCCTTCCTGCCCTGGGTGGGTTTCTTTTTCTTCTTCGTGAGGCAATGAGTGATTGAAGGCCTGTGGGAGAGGTGATATGGTACAATGGAAAAACAGGATTTGGAGTTAGAAGACCCAGATTTAAATTCCAGTTCCTTTTAGACTTGATCAAGTCACAACTTCTATGGGCATCAGTTTCATGGACTGTAAAAATAAGCAGGTTGGACTGTCTGACCTCTAAGGTCTGTTTCAGCTCCAAATGTACAATCCATATGTTGTTGTTCAGTCATTTCAGTTCTGTCCAACTCTTTATGGGGTTTTCTTGGCCAAAATACTGGAGTGGTTTGCCTTTTCCTTCTCCAATTTATTTTACAGATGAGGAAACTGAGGCAAGCAGGGTTAGGCGACTTGCCCAGGGTCACACAGCTAGTCAATGTCTGAAGTCAGATTTGAACTGATGAAGACGAGTTTTCCTGACTTCAGACCTGGTACTCTATCAACTATGCCACCTAGCTGCAGTATGATCCATATAGCTGTCCTTGACTCTGATCAAGAGACTCAATAACACTATTCCATTGATCCTCTATTTTCTTCCCTTCAGGTATATCTCCATATGCTATAGAGGCTCTAGAGGCAAACCCTTCTAGGCACACCTACGCAAAGTTTATTCAGCTTACTGCTGAAGTAGTTTACTGCTACTTAGAGGGGCTACTGCTGAGTGCAAGGCTGACTTCCCAAGGAATCAACAAGTACTTATTAAGCATTTCCTATGTGCCAGGCACTGTGCTAAGTGCTGGGAATAAAAAGAAAGGTATAGTTAGTCTATAAAACTTTTGCTTATCAGGAATGAAGATCCCAAACCCTATTGGCAGGCAAAGGCAGAAAGATTGAGTGTAGCACCACTACAGCCATATGCTCCTGGTCTATCTGACTTTCAGGACCATCCAGTTTCTTGGGCAGTGTCATTTGTGAGAGTTCCCGAACATTAAACAACTCTAACAGAGAGGTCCTATAATATAGGCCATTGACCAGCCATGCATACTTCAGCTTAGTGACAGTGGATAGATGACCTCCAGGCAGCCTATGTCTGTATTATCAGTGCTGGACTGAAATGGGGCAGAAGCAAATATGGAGGTCAACAGCAACGTGTTGTCACCTTTCTGGAGCTTAGTAAACAAGACTCATCTGATAAGCAACTAGGAAAAATGAGGGCACCAGTCTTTGAGTATCAAATATTACCAATATGGAGACCAATGTATACTCGAGAAAACTTCAGAAATTATCATTTTATCTTTTCATTCAAGTAAAAAAGGAATTTTCAAGTATTTCGTATGTACATTTATCTGGTGAGTGGTTGTGTGTGCTGTCAATACTGATTTCTAAAGAGTAAAAATTTCATAATCGTATCATTTGGATATGTCCATTGGATGCTTGGAGAATGTCTAACCTCTGAAAGAACATCCTTTGAAGTGGCATAATCAATATATAAAACTCTAAATCTCCTATATGGCATTTTAATTCATAAGTCAAATTCTGTTCAATAAAAATATGGCTTATATGTAAGGGAAGGAATATAAGCAATTTGACGTCCCTATTCCATTGTGCTCCTGATGTCGAAAATCCAGAAGTTTTAAATCTCACTGTCCTTAATACCATTTAATCAACAAATTATTATAGGGAAAACAGTCCCTACCCTCAAGGAGTTTATGTTCTAATGAGGGGGAAAATGTGCACCAATTGTTATGTACCAGATACTTAGAGAGCAGATGCAAAATAACCATAAATAAAAAGATACTAGATGCTGAGGATACTGGGGAAACCTTCTTGCAAACAGTGGCATTTGAGTTGAACTTCAAGGAGGTTGTGGGTCCTAAGAGAAGGAGGTGAGGAGGGAGGGCATTCTGTTCATAGGGGACAGCCAATGCAAAGAAAGACATGGAGACGGGAGATGGGACATTATGTGTGAAGAGCGGCCAGTGGGACAGTCTAACTGGCCAGTAGAGGTCTGGAGGAGAGTAATTCATAAGAAGACTGAAAAAATGGGAAGGGGCAAGATTGTAGAAAGCTTTAAATGACAGACAGTAGAGTTTATATTTGGTTTTGGAGGTAATAAGGGAGCGGTTTAGGGAGTGTGGGAAACATAGTCAGACCTGTGCTTTAGGAAGACCACTTCGGCAGCTTGTGGAGAATGAATTGGAGCAGGGAGAAACTTAAAGCAGGAAGAACAAGAAAAAGCTCTTGAAATAGTTGGAATAAAAAGTGATGAAAACCTGAAATAGGTTGGTCATTCTGTGTATGGAGAAATGGGATGTATGCTAAGGTTTTGTGAAGCTAATCAACAACAGTACTATTTGTACTCAGAGCGCTATACTGGAAACAGAATAAAGAAGATGCAACCATTACCCACAAGGACTTTACCATGAAACTAAGAAATTTGCAATGGCCTAGTAGGTAGCTTTTTTAAAAAATTTTCCTCCTCTGATTAAAAGTATGAAATTAATGAAAGGACAAGTATATGAAGTAGATAAAACAAAACATCCCTTGTAGAAAGAATATACATCTGTATTTCCAGCAATCACTTTGGGAGACAGGGGTTGGGGAATATTCCGTGCCTTAATAGATAGTCTTCATTAATTGCTATATCCTCAAAAAAAATCATCGACTGGTTGCTAAACTTATCTAGGCTTCTCTTTTGACAGAGACTGAAGAGGTCACTATGAAGTCTATACCCTAAGCCTCTGTAACTTGGTCAGATATGCCAGAGGATATGCTTTGCTGCTAATGCCTTTGAGAATCCCACTTTATCACACTGAGATATCACAGTAACACTATGATGGAAGAAAGACTTGATTTCATTGCAAACTTACAAAGTTTATTACCAAAATACACTTCCCAAGCATAAAGTAATCACTAGGGTAATAAAGGGTGGAAGAAGGTGAATGGACAGCCTGTATTACCTGTCCTATTATAGATTTCCTGTTTGTCATTCCCTTGAATGATGAATTTGGTTGAAATGATGCTGGGTCCAAAGCTCAGGATCACAAAAGCCAGGGAATTCAAAGTTAAAATTAATGCCTCATGTCTAAATCCATCCTACTGTGTCCTAGTTAAGTATCTCCTAAGATTTGAAAATCACTGATATTATGAGACTCATTTGAAGGACTAAAATATCTGCAATTCCCAGTTATAAAAACTAATTTGTGAAACTTCAATCATAATCTTTCTTGCAAAGGCATAACAATGATGAAAATTTCTATTTACCTAGAGCACAAATCACAGACTTTTTATAATATTCATTTTATCATTCAGATAAACTCGTTGAAAAATATCTAGCATTTCCTACAGATAAATTTATATTCAAACTTGTTAGAAATCAATTTCTTTCATTATCTAATGGCTCATGGATTTAACCCATTGTAGTTCTAAATATCTTCTCAATAAAGCCTTTCTTTGCTGCCTCTTCATGACATGCATTTTTTATTAGTATCTCATGTTTATATCACCTTCATTTCCAAATATATTCTTCTTCCTTCCGCTCCTCCATCTAAATGCTAATAGTATTAGTTAACATTTATATAGCATATACTTTGTGCCCTCCAGATTTATGTCATATATCATTCATAATAATAATTTGTTGTTGTTAAGTCATTTCAGTCATGTTCAACTTCATGATCTCATTTGGGGTTTTCTTGGCAAAGATACTAAAGTGGCTTGCCATTTTCTTCTCCAGTTCATTTTACAGATGAGGAAACTGAAGCAAACAGGGTTAAATGACTTGCCCAGGGTAGCACAGCTAGGTAAAAATCTGAACTCAGAAAGATGAGTCTTCCTGGCTCTAGGCCCAGCAGTCTATCCACTGTGACATCTAACTGCCTATAGATACATAGGATACTTTGCTAAAGATGCCCCTCCAAACTGGATAGCTAGTAAGTGTCTGAGGCCAGATTTGAACTCATGAAGATGAACTCATGAAGTCTTCTTGACTCCAGGCCCAATACCTATCCAGGGTGCCTAGCTACACCTAGTTTTGTATACTACACCTAGTGTGTAGCTAGCACCTAGCTACAAACACCTAGAAAGAGACAATTCAGGCATAGTTTGCAGAATCAACTCTGGGTTACTTAGAAGCTAGCAGTGGTGGGGAACCTGTGGCCTTTAGGCCACATATGGCCCTCCAGGTCCTCGAGTGCCGGGGAGGGGGGCGCCGCAGAGCCGCACTTGAGGACACCTAGAGGGCTACATGTGGCCTAGAGGCTGCATTTTCCTCACTCCTGGAAAGAGTCCAAAAGACTGCTCTCATGAAAAAATATGTTTTAAACCTCCCTAACACACGTTCATTCACAGTTTGTTTGAATGTGTAACCTCTCTAGGCCTCAGTTTCTTCATCTGTGAAATGAATGGGGCTGGATTAGATGATCTCTAAGGTCCCTTCTAACTTTTAATCCTGTAATCCCTACATATCTAGAGCTTGGGGAGTGGCTAAACAAACTGTGGTATAGTGACAACTTAGAATGATATCATAGTATTTAACATGACAAATAACAGGAACAGAAAGAAATATGGAAATAACATATGAAGTGGCATAGAACAAAGAAATCAGAATTAAAACAACATAATGATTATGGTTGTGTAAAAAAACAAAATTCTTTAAGATGGACAAGAGATCTAAGGGGTAAGTACTAAATAAATGCTTGTTACTACTGTTTTGTTAAAGTTTAAATTTTTAACATAAATATGCTTTTGTACAGGGTTTATTTCTTAGGGTTCATTCATTTATTGAATGAGTCACTGAAACTTTTATATGATTTAAAATTAAATATTTTAAAAGATAAAACCATTATAGTATTGCCCAAGCCATGAGCTAATCACTTTTCAATTCTGGTTCTTTCTGTGGACCTATACATTGCTTTTAAAATGCCCTTTTTGTTGTTCTTAATAGCTTTCAGAAACCTTAGCTCAATGTCAAAAGGTTGCACTTGAGGATCTAGAGGGCCACATGTGGCCTCAAGGCTGCAGGTTCCCCACCCCTGGCTTAGCTCATTTTGGTCTTTGTTGTTTGTTCAGTCATTTTTCAGTTGTGTGACTTTTTGTGACTCCATTTTGCGTTTTCCCAGCAGAGGGATTTGCCATTTCCTTCTCCAGCTCATTTTACAGATGAGGAAACTGAGGCAAACAGGGTTAAGTGATTTGTCCACAGTCAGTCACACAGCTAGTAACTATCCAAGGCCAGATTTGAGTTTAGGTCTTCCTGACCCCAAGACCTGTGCTCTATCCACTTCATCACCTAGTTACCCTTCTTTTCTTTAGCTTTCATGATACTAAATTCATCTTTAATTATATGTCCTTCTTTCCTTCCTTCCTTTTAAAATCTGAAGATATATGGCAGCTCTCTGGGTAGTTACAGTTGATTCTTTAGGTTAACAGAATCACCAAGTTGGGACAGACCTGAAAGATCATCCGATCCAACCTCTACCTCCATAGGAATCCTATCTACAGTATCTCAGACAAATGGCTACCTAGGGTCTACTTAAAAACTTCCAGTAAGGGAGCAACCTACTTACACCAAGGCATCCAATTCGACTTTTGGACATCTCTACCTTTTAGGGAGATTTTTCTTATATTAACAATAATAATAGCTATCATTTAATTTAATGATTTAATCCTTTAAAGGTTTGTAAAACACTTTAAAATATCATCTCATTTTACCCTCACAACACCCCAGGGAGAGAGGTACTATTATTATCTTCATTTTACAGATGAGGAAACTGAGGCAGACAGAGGTTAAGTGACATGAGCCTATTAATTGCTACTCCATAGATCTGCTTTTTAGTCAATTTTGAATTTTTAATTCACTATTCTATCCTTCAGTCCACTTTGTTTCATCTTGTCCACAAGGGTATCATTCACAAGAGGCTTTGTCAAATACTTCACTCCTTGTACTAAAATTCCATTTCATTTCGTTTACTGGTCAAATTTAATACATTTGGTATATAGGACATGAGATTATCAGTATTGCTCATATAAATTTGTCCCCTCCCCACCCATTTTCCCTTTAAGACTCTTTGATCGGTTCTGTGGGGAAAAGTGATGGATTTGGAGTCTGCCACTGGATCAGAATGCCAGCTCTACTGTTTACTTCTGTGTGACTTCTGGCAAGTTATCTCATGTCTATGGACCCCAGGTGCCTCATAATGTGATCCCCTATGACAAATCTGTCAAATATATTCTTCCTGGTCTTCATAAGATGCATTCTATCCATGCCATGAAGTCATTCATCTATTTGTCATAAGTCAGAGCACAGAAAAGACAAATCCTATTCTTTGACATCATCTACATAGCCAGTCACTCTCTTCCCATGTACTCATCATCCAAAGTCACAGTATTTGCCTCTCCTATCTCAAGTTACAATACTGGCTACCCCGTCTATCCATCCATTCATTTTACAAGTATGCTGGGGAACTTAACCAGTGTCTCTGCAATAGAAAAAAAAAGGTTACCTGATATCGCCAAGTGGTAATAACATCACTGAGATTCCAATTTCATATGCTTTATCAAGGAGACAGGGTAGGAAAGTTGAAAAAAAAAATCTATTGACAGCTAAACAAGTAACATAGCTATGATTTCCAACAATTAGCTCAAAAACTAGAAATCCAGACACAGACCAAAAGCCACAGTGCTTCAATACCAATTCCAGAATAAGCATTTTTAAAAGACACCCAAAAGGATACAATGCATAATTCTCCCTATTGTGCTCACAATGTATGATTAAAAACCAGGAAGATTGTTTCTAAAGAAGAGAAAATAGTTATTGGTGCACTATCATTAATCAATGCCTTGTAAATCCTGTAGGGTCCTACAGTCCATGGGCATCCTAAGCCACATAATCCATTGTATCAAGAGGGGGAGTTTAATTCAGGCCAAAACGAATGATCTCAGAGGTATACATACCATGTTGGTAGCCCATTAAGGACACACAGAAAGTAGTACACTGTTTTCCTTAGAAGCCAAAAGGTCAAAATGGGAAGGCTGTTTTACTGAAGCATTTGGTCTCCACAAACAATTTAACTTGACTCCTGAGAGAAACTTAATCCCAAATGCTGATGACTTCTAAAAGCTGGTGAAGTCAGCAGCCTTGGCTTGGTAGGATAGAAGAAAAGGATCTAAGCTCAGATCACAGGCCCCAGGCCAGTAAAGGCTCAGAGTGGGAGGTTGGCAGCTCTCCTAGGGAAGGCAGAGAGGCAGCAGCACACAGTGTTTATTCTAACAGGCTCTCACTGCACCTCTACATTTCTGCACACTATCAATCTGCCTTTTAGGAACAAACCCCGTTTCGGAATAAATGAAGGGAGTGGTGGCATCATGCGTTCATTCTGCCCAAAAGAGACAGTCTGAATCTTATGAGCCAGCCTTGAAGCATTTCTGGGCTACCTCATAAGAAGCCAAATATCCCTCTCATCTTTCTCCAAAAAAGCTTGGGGACTTTTTTTTTGGAGATTTTGATGGGAAATCTCCCCTCACTGTTTTCTATTTCTGATGAAGTACAATGCACTGATCCTTAATCATTTAAGAATTCAGAGACTTTAAAAAGTATATGCCCACATCTAAGGCCCAGAAAACATGTGGCAAGTATTTTCATTTAAAAAAAAAGTCCTTAATCTTTGAAAACTGTGCCATCAACTCAGCTTACAAAACAGTAAAGATTAAGGAGCAGATTTTTAAAAATTTCATTATAAATGCCTTTTTACATTAAGGAATGCATTACATGGGATCTTCCATATACAAATAAATGTCCAGTAACTAAGTCCCTGTAAAAGATTAAAAGAGATGATAGTGTGCCCCTACAAAAGCATAACCAAAGTGAAAATCTACTTGGAAAAAAAGGCTTTGTGATAACTACTGAGTGAAGTTTCTAACTCTACTGCCATTAAAAACTCAAACTAGAATGTAGCAATAGCAAAGAGCTTTAAAAATGCTTTTTGCTTTAATGAATCACAAGGTGTTATTTGCTTCAGAATCAGAACCATCTGCCCCAATTTCATTAGCAGAATGTATTTCACTTTATAAATATCACACAATTATCTAATTTCCAAAAGTCTCTGTAAGCTTTGAAAGGTGTTATTTTGGAAACAAGCCCCGGCCCATCCCAGGGAAATTCCCAAACCAGCTTTGTAATTGCTATGTATATCTGCAGTGGCATTGGTGGGCCTGAAAGGAAGCATAAATCCCTTTGGCTGTCACTGACATTGGGCGTGCTGACAGCCTGACATACCAGTGGTCTCCCCACCCTCCCTTTGGTGCTAGAGAGTGGTCTGACTTCCTTGCACTTAGAGGTCCAATAGGTAATAATTCTAGAGGGCCATTTCAGCTGCAAAGTCATTGCTCAGCTTCCCTACGGCACACAAGAGATGTTTCTGATCATATCAGCAATCCAGTTCACAACAGCTGCCCTCCTTTCTTTGTGCAATTTGTGGATGGAGAAGGGGAGGATTTCCTAACAGTGGTAGGCTTGTTGCTAGCCTCTTGAGCTGAACCCTTAAAATAGGAAAATCAGCATCTCAGGTTCTCCTTACACAGACATCAGCTCCAGGACCAATGAGCCTCTGCCCACCCCTGAATCCACTCCACCCCTTGTGGGGTGAGGGAAAACAATAAAATCAAGATTAGGATATTCGTGTTGCAACCCAATCCTCACGATCTCTGGCTATCTGATACCAGGCTGTCAGATATTGCTATAACCCTTCCAGGCCCATCTGTACCTGACATCTTTATAGGATTAGGGGGGAGGCTTAGTAGGGGTAGTGAAGTAATTTAAAACCAGGCCTCCTAGAGCTGTGTTTATGAATGCAAGCAGATGTGTGCTTATCATTCCCATACTTAAAATCACACTCCTAGAGCCCTTGAACTTAGACCATATTCCCTGAGAATTACACACTCAGTCGCTCAACTGCATAAGACTTCCTTATTTAACTTGTCTCGACTATAAAGGGGCAGGATGTTGACTGCATGGGAAAAGACTCCTTTTGCCAGCTCAGTCATATGGCTGCCCTCTTTGATCTCATCCCACCAGACGGTGTTACTTTGTGGGCTGAATATCTATATATATTTTAATCTGGTAGAAATGGAGGTTTCTACTTCATTACAGATTTCCTGTCTTTTATTTATCTTTATTAATTATGAAATCCCTTGGGAAGGAATGAAAGATCATATGAAATGCCAGGAAAAAAGATCAGAGCACATCATTTCCAAACCCCACGGTATTCTGAGGTGGAACAAAGATGCACCACTGACTCAGGGGTCAATCTGGTTCATTTTTGATATTACCATATATAGGCTCCTTCCACTACTCTTCTTCATGCTTTATTCTCACCAAGTCTGACAAAGCCTATTTCTACCCCACAACCAGTAGACCTGGTGAATGTTTCTTTTTTTCCTTCAACCTCAGAAAAATGGTATGCTTTGATTCTAGGGGCCTCCCTAAATCTCCCTCTAACTTCCTTACCACTACAATTCCATTGCCTCAAAACATTCCAACTTCCTAACCATCCATCCCCACTCCCACCCTACCTACCACACACCTCTTCTTTTCAAGAGAGAAGGAAAAGTCATTTCCACTCACACGTGAAAAGGTTTATGCCAAACCCATCTGAATTTTCACCTAGGTCAAGAAGTCTTAAACCAAAAGAATAAATTTCCAGTTGTGGAATGTCTAGCAATAGGGAGCTGGTAAGCATGGCATCCTCAAGGTAGGGGAGCCTGTTTGTAAAGAACCCTTAAATCATACCATATAGAAGGTATCTTTTATGCCTATGCCTAAGCCATCCCTGGTCTTGGATCTTTTTTTTTTCTCCCTCCTATGGACTTGCAGAAATAACCCATCAATGAGATACAAAAACTCTTAGAAAAAGATGTGATCCTAGACAACACTGAGTCCAACTCCATTCATGCTGTATATGAGGAAACTCAGAGTCAAAGGAGTGCAATGCCTTATAGAGAGTTAGCCATAAAGCTAGGACTCTAGGCTACTGGCCCAGGACTCTTTCCACTACCCCACTGGGCTGCCTCTGGATGTAACTATAAACAAGGAAAGTGGTGTTGACTCATATTCACAGGAAAACTCTTCCATATTAAGGAAATTTTTTTAAATCCTTTTAACTATCATGAAAGAAGGTCTCTGAAAGCACATTCACAAATGATCCAGGAAGGATGATGGTGACTATAAAGTCAGGCCTGACAGAATGCTACTGATCACGTTCAGCAGATATGTGAAAGACCAGATGGTGGACAAACATTTTTATGCCAAGGATCTTTTGGTGTCTCCAAAACTAAGGATAAATTGAAGAAAAGATTAATCTGTAGGGTTGGGTTTTTTTAGATCTGTGCAATTTTAAATATATTAAACATAACTATGAAAAAAATGAATCTTTTCCATATCCCTAAATTAACAAAGTATCTCTAGTCCTTTAAAAGATGAGAGAATAAAGTAACATATATTTCCACCTTTACCCAAAATAAGTGGTGTTGGTTTTTATTTCCATTTTTTTTTTGGCCAACAATAATATCCATTGCTTCAAAACTTGGAGAATTTACTGACCATCCAGTCTCAAACAGGTTAAAATGTAGAGGAAATGTATAAGGAAACACATTCCTAGAAACTCTAGTCCCACTAGCAAGCCAATCATTTGCAAATGCCTTAGCAGATATACTGTCAGGGCTTCCAGTATAAATCATTTCACAGTGTTTTGAAACAACCCCTACCATTTATCTTTTCACTCCTAAAATTTATGTAAACAAAAACTCATCATCATCATAGAACAGGAAATTTTTAACAGATTGTATTACCTCAGCAGCATACCAACCAGAGCCAGGAGAAGTACAAATAGATAAGGACCATTTTAAAAGTTCCACATATCACAGCACCCACCCAGCAATGGACTTAACATCTCCAGGATCGGTCAAGGTGACTAAATGTTGGCCACAACTCCCAAAGACCATTTACCAAGGGAATGAAGGGCCGTAATCAGTAACACTGGAAAAAGTCCTTACAAGGATCAAATCTCTTATCCTCAAAATATTTAAGTAGATAAAATGAAAGGCAAGTAGAGGGTGATACTTCCGGGATATCAAGGTCTTTGTTGATGTGTCAAAGTACACAATGATGATATTTTGTACAGCTAGTAGTGGCCTGGTTTCATTAATGATACCTGCTATACAATCATTAAGGGCAAAACCGAGCTATCAATCAAGCAATAAGCATGTATTAAGCCGATACTTTGTAGACGACCCTGTGTTGGACTCTAGGGTTACAAAGACTCCCAAAAAAGGAACATCCCGTCCTCAACGAGTTTATATTCTACCAGGTAGAAACAAGACGTACACAGAAAAGTAAATACCAAATGTATATGAATGAATTTAAAAGGCATTTATTATTCATTTACTACATGCAAAAAAGAGCAGCTAAGTAGAACAGTGGATGGAGTGCCAGACCTAGAGTCAGAAAGACTTGAGTTCAATCTGGCCTGAAACACTTACTAGCTGTATGACCTTGGGCAAGTCACTAAACTCCGTTTGTCTCGCTTGGTTTCCTTATCTGTAAAATGAGCCCTCAAAGGAAATGGCAAACCACTCTAGTATCTTTGCCAAGAAAACCCCAAATGGAGTCACAGAGTCAGACATGACTGAAATGACTAACAAACAACAGTGACACTTGTAAAAATCTATGCTAATGACAAGGGACATAAACAGAAAAATGAGACAGTTACTATCCTCAGGGAGACAAGGTTTTTGCTTCAAATGGAAAGGCCCAGCAACCACTAGGGCTCAACAAGACGGATGGTAATACATCTTCTTTAGTGCCCTTTCTATTCATTAAACCATATCAGGTTTTTTTTATGTTGAACCATTTGACCAAGCCAAGAAGAACTTGGTGTAGAGAACTTTCTTTTTGATTCTTCCAAGGGTATAGTGAGGCTCAAGTAAGACAACGGATGTAAATTATTTTCGAAACCTTAAAACTACATAAATGCCAGTTATTTATTGTTATTATTATTATTAATTATCTTATAGTCACCAGGCCTGCAGTCTAGGGATGACTTCATTGCCTGAGATTTTATTGTACTTCTGCTGAGTTCAAGCAAAGTTTATGGAACAATACAGGGGCATTTAACAACTGGGCCTCTCTAGAAAAAAAGAAATTGTGCACACTCACTTTTAAGTTTCATATGCATTATTAACATTTTCTTAAGTCTAGATGATCAACAGAACAATAAATCAAGCCCTGATTTGAAATGATTGTGGATTTCTGAGGAGGAATGCTCATATTGAGTGTTTAAAAATTGGTCCTCCCTGGCTTTAGAAAACCGGTCCCTTCTATCCCTGAGGTGGCAAAGGAGGTGAGGGCTATAGCACCTGCAGGGCAATTGGCACATCTCATCTCCAAAAGGGTTAATTCCCCGGATGGTAGCCTGCAGCAGTGCTGGTTTTCTGTGGGGATTTGGGGAGAGGAAGGAGAGGAGCTGTGGAGGGAAAGTGTGCTCCAGGCATGGGGTACATACAGTCGTCTGCGGGCACTAAGCCCCAAAATGGAAGGATGTGTATGAGGAGTAGCAAATAGACCAGCTTGGCTGGAGTAAGAGTATACAAGGTGAGTAACGGGTAATCAGCCTGGAAATTTAGGTTGAAGCCAAATTGTAAAGAACTTTAAATGCCAAATAAAGTAATAGGTATTTTATCCTAGAGGTGATTCCAGAGTGTCCTCCAGGACAGTGAAGCTTTTTTTTTTTGAGTAGGGGAGTGACATTCAGACCTAAGCTTTAGGAATATCATTTTGTCAGCTCTGTGGAAGTCTCTCAGAGACTGAGAGACCAGTTGGGAGACTGTCTAAGCAAGAGATGATGCCAATTGTATCACTTTGGGGTAGAGTCATCTAATCAGTATCCATGCCATGTTTATTGTACCAAGTTATTGGGTCACTGAAAGATGAATGATAACTATCCATCATGTATAGAAGCTTTGTTTCTGATTCACTAATGAATTTCTACTAGTAGAAATCCATGTTCTCTGTCATTTCCCTACCATTTGGGGAAGTGGAGGATGAGCTGGGGATTTAACCCCTAAGCAGAAATCCATGCAGACCACACAGTCAGGGGATTAAGAAAAAAAATTAAAAGTAAATTGGTTTGGGCTAAAAACAGGTCTAGAGCCTGAAGGTATCTGCCAAGAGCAGTCAGGAGAATGGAGGGAAGGGGGAGGAGAATGTCAGGCTTTCAAGCTAAGACCTATAAAAATGACCTTTTATAGGTGTATATACTAACCCACTCTCTTATCAAATGAAGGAAATGTGGATGTCTTCACTCTCTTTTTAGGTATTCTTGTTAAAAAGACTCCTCTTTGAGCCTCTAAAGCTATGAATGAACACAGCAAAGTTACCTGCCTCCAAAAGCAGTCATTCATCAGAGATTTTCTAGAAGAGGATGGATGACCTTCGGTAGGGGATATTGTAGCAGCCATTTCTTTTCAGTTACTGTTTGAACTAGGAGGCCCCTTCTGACTCTAAGATTCTAGGCATCAGACCTATGATCTTGTCCTCAATACTCCCATACTCTAACTGAACTATGTTACT
Organism: Trichosurus vulpecula; assembly: GCF_011100635.1. Classification (NCBI taxonomy): domain Eukaryota; kingdom Metazoa; phylum Chordata; class Mammalia; order Diprotodontia; family Phalangeridae; genus Trichosurus; species Trichosurus vulpecula. Next base: position 190,607,988 of record NC_050573.1, on the reverse strand, counting down.
GGAGACACATGGCTAGGGAGTCACAAAATGCTATGACTTCTGTAGAAGACTATTCCATCTAATACCATCATTTACAGACTGAAGAAAATGAGGCCTCAGCTTCAGGTTAAGGCTTTTCCAAGGTCACGGAGTAATAAGGTCCCACAACTTTTAGTCCAATTCCCTTTTGGAATTCAATAAAATAAAAATTGATTGAACCTTTAATATGTTCAAGGTACTACGGATATATAACATAACAATACCTGTCATCAAACAACTTACATTCTACTTCCACCAAATGTTTGAATTCACGAACTTTTATTGTTAAAATTTTTCCAAACATGTAACTTGCTTCCTGGTTTTGAACTGAGCACTTGTGAATAATGAGGTTAAGTTACCACAAGTTTTTTTTTGTTGTTGTTTTCTTTTGTTTTGGAAGGGGGAATGGAAAAGCAAGATTACTTTTCAAAGTTTAACTTTAATTGCAATGATCTAACTAATACTATCTAAATTACTTTGAGATTTAAAAGCTATTTTTTCAAAGTGCTTAAATATTATATTATTGTTCTGGATTTCTCAGTGAAGGTTATCAGTCCAGTTGTTTACTGGGGTGACACCCTGTGTCATACAGTTCACAAACATTCAACCATCACCATGTGGAGCAAGGGTGTGAAAAGCAAGATAACAAATAGCCAGGCATTGGGTGAAATGTGTGGCTGCTGTGGATTAGTTATGCATGTTCTGTCTACAGCAACAGACAGGTGCTATACCAGGAAAGTCCCTTTGAAAGCACAACAGCCCTGTATACCCATTGTAACAGCTTCTGAAACAGTCCCAGCTAAATAGCCAAGGTCAAGTGGAAACAACCATACATTCTTTCCACAGGTGTTGGCCTTCCAAAAGGAATGCAGAATTTAAGCTCCATCTCCGTGTTCAAAATACTGCTTTTTCCTTGACTTGACAGTATTTTCAATTTCACACACATGGAATATGTAATTATACTCTCTGAACATATGTATTTTCATGACTATTCAATGTCTGAAGCTGAAAACTAAAACAATAAAAAATAAAAACCCTTAAGTGTTCCATAGTATCAGCTGTGGAAAAGAGAGAGTTGGAAAATAAACTTTATTTTTTTTTCCTCCTAGAGAAGCAATGTCTTCTTTAGACTATTATGGCCATGCTTGGAGAGGCCTGCTATCCAAAAAGCTTGGTTTGGTTTTCCTTTATAGTTTTACCACAATACAAACCCAGCATTATGCCTCAAAAGCACCACAGGCCACTATAGAAAGAAGAGAATTGTTATTATATTCTTATACACCTGACTATTTAAAAAAAACCACTAGGAAAGGAGGTTTGACTATTTCATGAGAGATAAACAAATATTTGCCCAATATTCTAAGATAAAGATAGGAAAAAATCTATTACTCAAAGGCAGAATAATTAAAATAAATTTAGATGATTAGTGAAAATAGAAATGTTACATTCCAAAATGTTCACAGTTCATTTTTCTGTCTCCTAATCTTCACTCGATTTATTAAACAATGTTGAGATTGCAAAGAATTGAACTTTTAAAATGCAGATACTTTTAAAATTAATTTTTGTGTATACTTATGCATCTACCAACACAATTTTTCAGAGGGAAACATAACAAGTAAAGCAATTTAGAAGAGGAGAAATGTAAAATAAAGGATAAATTCAAACCATTTACATGGGAAATTCAGGCATCTGGGGTTTTCAAATAAGTCCATTTTTCCCACAATTAAATTTGCAGTGTTATCAATGCAATCAGTTTATTTTAAGATTGTCTACCCAATATATAAATTTCCCTTTGTGCTGGAAATTCCTTTATCAGATAAGATAGCTTTTGTTTAAACTGCTATTTTCAGGATTTGCTTTGGGGTTTTTGAATACACACAGTGAAGTAACTTGAGATTTCCTACCCTGCTTTAAAATGTGTTTCTTCTGTCTGTTTGTATTTAGTAATTTCCTGTCAAATAACCTCAACCATAATTAACTTTCCTTGCTCCAACCTACGTTTTTTCCTATTCCTACTTCCTGAGGATGGTAATAAAATGCTGATTACATTCGGCTGTTATCTGCCCTTTCTTCCTCTCCATCCCCCTCTCACTCTCTTTGTCAAAGTCAGCACTAGGGTTTGACTCTTCATGGAAGCTAAGAGGCTTGTAGTAGAGAGGAAGCAAATCAGACTGCAGGAATCCAGATTCATCAGAGTTTATTGGGTCAAGCTGTAGCTGGGCAGGAGCCAGACAATTAGGTGGTGCTGCTCCCCTGGCAGGGATGTGTCAGTTTCTTCCCAACTAAGTAAAATCCTCAGAGTTCCTCACCCCCGCAACACACACACACACACACACACCAGAGCAAACCGGAATACTCCTCTTCTCTTCCCTTTCAAGGTGTTGAGAGTGTTAGGATGAAGAAGGACATAGGGAGGAGGCTAAGAACAGGAACAGAGTCAGGCAATGTGCTCCTTTTTGAAGTTCCAGTTAAAACCTTAATGAGGCTAACTTGACTGGGACTGTCTTTCATGTAATCAAGCATATTGGTACATGTGCATCTTGTGTAATTACTTTATCTTTCATTTCTTACCAACTGAAACCTGCATGGGAGTTGCACACGTAATTTCTTCATTTTCTTAATCGCCATAATATACATTTCTAATTGCTGTCATATGACAAAACCAAGTAGGAAAGAGCTCTGAATTTGAAGTCTGAATGCCTGGGCTCAAATTCTGGCTCTGTTACTTACTGGGTGTGTGACCTTAGCCAAGTCACTTAAGTTCTATGTCTCAGTTTTCTCAACTGAAAATGAAGGGATTGGACAAGATGATCTCCAAGCTCCTTCCCAGCTCTGAATCTGTGATCCTGTGGATTTGCCTCCTGCTCTCACATATAATTATTTCAGAAGATTAAATCCATGATTTCAGGTTAAAAAGAAGCATATAACCCAACCATCTCTTCAGCTTCTCTCAAGCCATCAATCTCTCCAATCTGACAATTAAAAACTTCCATTTTGATGACATTCCATTTGGCTCTTAAAGTTATAGTAACAATATCAATACCTATGAGAGAGCCTGGTAATAACAGCTGTTACATATACATGTGTACCACATATAACACTTAACATTATTTAGGTTCCACAATAAAAACAGTTTGGTGTAGAGGATAAAACACTACATTTGGAAGGAGGTGGAAACTGGGTTAAAATCCTGTCTCTGAAACTCACTAATGGCTTGGCATAAACAAGTCACTTAATTCCTCTAAGCCAAAGTTTTCTCATCTGTGAATTGAGATCAATGATACCTACAGTACCTACCTCACAGGGATATTGTGATCAAAAGAGCTTAATGGATGAGAAGCATGTTTTAACCTTTGAAGTGTTGTATAAAAGTCAGTTATTATTCTTCAGTATGCTCAAAATCTTTAGTTAACTTAATGAAGATTCACATCAATTAGCAAAATGGTTATCATCACCCCCTTTTCACCTGAAGCTCAGAAAAATGAAGTGATACACATATTGCAAATCATGGAGCAGACTTGGAGAATAATTTAAGTCTCCTAACCAAAACTTTATCCAGTATAAACAAGTCAGAATAAATATGATATGTTCCATAACAATGAGGAATCTGTTAGAAAGTAGTAGAAGAAAATCTAGGACTAAATACTTCATCTTGATGACTAGACTCCATATCCTACAGGAGGGAGGTGGCATTCCTAAACTCCAGCAATCCCCATTCCAGATTGGGAATAGAATTATTCAAGGCATATAAGCCTTGTGAACTGAATTTAATTCAGCAAATTCACAAATCAAAGATCTGTACTGAAAGTCAAGAAAAAAAGTATAAAAAATAGTACCAGCACTGGAGAAGCAAGATAAGACTTAAATATTTGAAACAAACACAGTATGACACAAGTCAGAATACACTCAAATGACAAAACATACAAAATTGACAACATTGTCTATGGGCACTCAGGAAGAGATGAGATCAGAATGGACACAGGATCTGGGAACTGAAGTCAGGTATTGCAGGACAGTTGCATTACATGTGTGGGGTACTGCTCATGCAAAGAGGTCAGAATAAACAAGTTTAAATCTTACCTCGGCTATGTGACTCTAGCCAAGTCACCTAACCTCTCTCAGACTCAGTTTCCTCAACTATAAAATGAGGAAGCTTGATTCAGTTTCCTCCAAAATTCCTTCTAGATCTAAATCTACACTCTTATAATCTATTACCATTAATAATTATTATAGCAAGATGGACAAGGAAGGACCATTTTAAAGAAGGCTTTAAATTCCAGGACAGATGGACATTTTGCAAAAGCCTGCAAATGACAGAAGCCTGACATAGAATCAGCAAACAACAGATTTAGAGACAAAGAGCAGAAACTGCAGAAGAATATTAGACCAACAGCAAGAGGAAGAACTTCAATTAATCATTAAACATTTATTAACTGCCTACTATGTGCCAGGTACCACATGAAAGGAATTGTGATTGCTGAAGCCATTAGATATGTTCTACCCTTTATCATTTCCATGTGAGTTTTCTGGGAAGTGTTCACTTCCCCAGCAATGGAAGTTACTGTTAAGTAACTCCAACTTGCTAGCAACTCAGATAACGGTTTTTTGGGAAAAATAATAGCTAAAATGAGAATCTGCAATTATACATGATATTCAATTACACATGTATTAGATATATCTATCATATATGTGTGTGTATATATTATATATATATGTGTATATGTGTGTGTGTATATATATATGTGTATATATATATATATACATATATATATATATATATATATATATATATATATATATACACATACACATGATGGTTTTATGCCTAAGTTATTCCTATTTTATGGATGTGAAAACTGAGGCCCACCAGGGCCAAAGCCATTTAGGAATGCTTAAGACTAGTAACTTAGTCATCATTTAGGCAAACAGGGATAAATACATAATACTAAGGCCAACAATTTTCCATACTTCTTTTCTGAAAGTGTAAGTGACACAGTTACGTATAGGTCTTGACCGGGAATCAGGAAACCTGTGCTAAAACCTTGGTGCTGCCATTAATTGTGACCACAGGTAAGTACTTATCTGGTCCGGGCCTCAATTTCCTCTTCTCCAAAATGTAAACAAGAGTTGGATTCCATGCGATATCTAAGGATCATTCCAGCTCTATCATTCTATGATTCTAGGTCTATGATGGGGATTAGAGAGCAATCTTGCTGCCATATTGGAAAGAAGTAGAGTAGGAATAAGAAATAAACAAATGAATGAATGAAGAAAAAAATCATGAGAAACAATGGTGAAGAAGCTTTCCACTCAATTTAGGAAAAAAAAAGACTAGTAGAAAATTGAGAGAAAACAAAGAGGACTAACTGGACACCCTTCCCTAAATTACCATAATCTATTTTGTGTATACACACATCTTATTTCTTTTAATAGAATGTAAGCTTCTTGAGGTCAGGAACTATTTTGTTGTTTCTTTTTTCTTTATCTCCACAGTACCTAAAATATAGAGCACGTGGTAAGCTTATTACGTGCTAGCTTATCCCTAAGTGGCACGGACTCAGAATCAGAAAGATCTATATTCAAATCCTGCATCAGATGCTTATTAGCTGTGTGACCCTGGGCAATCACTTAATCTCCATCTGGTTCAGTTTCATCAGTAAAAGGGAGACCATAGTAACACCTATCTCCCAGGGTTGCTGTGAGGATAAAAAGACAATATTTTAAAGTGTTTTATAAGCCTTAAAGCACTAAATAAATGCTATTATTTTTTCTATTCTATCCCTTTTAAAATATTATTATTTATTACTATTAATCATCATAATCATTCTGGTAATAGACCCTTGACAGACTACTTTATCTAGTCTTTTAGTGACTAGTTAGTGGTTTTTCTGCCTAGCATAGGAATCACCTCTACAACATCTGTCGTTATTGTTTGTGATTTCAATTCTGTACCACTCTTTGTGACTACTCTTGGGGTTTTCTTGGCAAAGATATTGGACTGGTTTGCCATTTCCTTCTATAGCTCATTTTATAGATGAGGAGCTGAGGCAAACAGAGTTAAATGACCTGCCCAGGGTCACATAGCAAGTAAGTGTCTGAGGCCAGATTTGAACTCAGCAGGAGGAGCCTTTCTGACCCCAGCCCTACCACTCTATCCACTGGGCCACCAAACTGCCCTAACTTGGAACTTACTACCTGACAATTCAAAATAGATCTCCTCTTAACTTCTATCAGCTGGACCTATTTCTGCCTTCTGGTAATAAACAGAGGTATACAGTATGTACTAAGCAGACCTTGTCTAAAGAAAATTCAAATAAATTTGAGGTGTCTAAAATACAACACAAAATTGAATGTAAATAATATAGAGTATAGGACAAACGATGCTACTAATATCGTGTTATATCTTAAAGAATTTTATTTCAGGCGCAAAGCACATATAAAAATATTTTGTAATTCCATTTCATATCTGGAATAAGCAATTTCTACTCTAGCACTGTTTTCTGAGGCAGGGGAACATCTGGCTTCTGGCCTACCTGTAGCTTTTAGATCAATTTCATTTGGCCTATAGAGCAAGAAATGATCTCGTTTACCCATATAGTTTAAAAATACAACAATGCCCTCAAAATCTTTAGTAGTAATATCCTAAAAGGGAGGGAGATGGGCCACATGGTTGTGATCTGGAGTGATGAACTAAAACAAGTAGAAGATTCATAGGAAGCAGTAAGGAACTGATCACTGGATTGAACATGATTTTTTTTCCTTAATAGTATTTTATTTTCTCCAATTACATGTAAAGATAGTTTTCAACATTAAATTCTATAAAATTTTGAGTTCCAAATTTTTCTCTTTCCCTCCCTTCCTGTAATGGCAAGCAAAGTGCGACTTTCTGTCTTTTGTTTTGGAGTGCCTCTCAGCACTAAGGCAATCAAGTGACTTTGAGTCTTGCCTTTGTTTCAATCAAGAGTCTTTGATGACCTGTTTAAGTTATAAGAAAGCCCCAGGCTTACACCCTTTCGCTGATTGGGTATGGAGTCCTAAGGGCCCTAAAGAAGTGTATATATACTCTGAAGGTAGCATTTTGCTTTGGAGGCTCACTCATCAGAAGAGTGTTGGTGTGGAGACTCTGGGTAGCTGTTAGGGAGCCCCCCCCAGTTTTGAAAACCAGATTTGGTGTTTCTCTCTCTGGTAACTATGTATGTATTGCTATGGTCAGACAGAAGCCTGTCAATCTGTTTATATTTTCTCTGTTTGTAATTTCTGTTTGTATTTGTTCTGAAGTTCAGAGTGCTGACTTTTCCCCCTGAACTAAGTGAATGACATAGGTATGCTTAATTAAAGTGAGATTGTAAACCTCTTAAAGTTGCTTTCCTTAGAAAAGCAGATCAAAGGACTTGTGCCAACAGCCCTCCTGTGGGCTGGTGTTATTGGCCTTGCACAGCCACAGTAGCAGCAAGCAGCATTGTTGTTACGCTTCCCCCCCTCCTCCCCAAGACAGAAACAATCTGCTATAGGTTATACATGTACAATCATATTAAACATATTTCCACATTATGGATGTGACTATTAACAAAGGCTGGAGTAATCAACACACACTCTATTGAGCTCTTTCTCCATTAAAGAGACAGTGCTGTTGGGGATATGAAAAAATCATCAAATACATTCTCTGCCCTCAGAGAGCTTTCAGTTGGGGAGAAAGGGCATAAACATGTAGGGGGAAAGAGGACTGAGAAAATGGAGCCTAGGGTGAAAGGACATAAGTGAAGAGGCATTCTTGAAGCATTTCTGGGCACTGAAAAGTGGCGATTAGAGCAATGTTCAAGAAGCTCTACAGCCTTGAGGTGTACGATGGTAGGCCAAGCAAAAAGTGAATTCATTTTCTCAAAGAATCAAGATGATGAGTCAACCTGCCAGCTTTGGGGGTGATGGAGAAGGGACACAAAAAAACAGCTTTGTATTTTAAATTGTCCAGCTGAATTCAGTGTCTAATCTGAATGCCAATAATATTTACATATGTCTTGTACTTCAAAATCTTCAGTCTGCCAATGTCAAGATTGAACTCCATCTGCTTGAAGATGTATAACATGCTGATAGTGGGCTGTGGAAGAGCTGATGGAAAGCTGAAACCCCAAGGCCACAAAGAATAATGCTGGTGTTCCTTTGGGTAATAGCAATGGAACTCATTAGACATAAAGTCAGAGAACTTTCTATTCAAGGATATCTAGGAATTTGAGGGTATCTGACTCATCATCCTGAGCAAATCAAATGACTAAAAATTTACAGGTGCAAAGCCTTGTGTTTAATAATATAAAAATACAAATTAATACATAAAACCTAATCTCTGCCCTCAAGTCATTTACAGTCTAGCTATGTGGATAAGGCATAAACCCGTAAAAAATTAATAATTTTGTAACATTGAAATGAGAGTTCAAGAAAGCAAAGATATAAGGTAATACTACACCTTCTACCCAATTTAAAATAGGTTGTTAAATCTACCAATAAAAAGTTGTGGTCTTCCAATATTTTCTCCTCTTCCTCCTGATATTCCATCCCATTTCTACATATTGCCTCTCATTCAGGGGCCAATAATACTGAATGGCAGAGGAACTAGCAATATTATAACCTTAAGTCGGTTTACGTGTAATATCTTATTTTTTGCTGGTTTGTTTTTTCTGAGTTCTGAGTTTAACCTTTAGGAAGGGAATGGTCACTGTAAAAGGCAGCATGGCATATGGGGGAAATGGCTGGACCAGATTTGGATTTATCTGTCTTTTCCTTTTTTACACCATAGCAAAAAGGACCCCAAATTTGAGCTCTAATTCCCTTAAAGTTGCTTCTATCAGCTTCCCTTCCCATTAAAATAGAATTGACTTCTCCTCTCTCCCAATGAAACTATTAAATCTTGAAGCTACCATCCTACTCTGCATGGCCTATGGCCACTGACAGATTTTGCTTGTGGTTCCACAGCTTTATAATTATCTTGTAACATTAATCATTTGTTGTCATCATCTGTTAAATTCCCACTGACCCAAAGCAGCAGGTCAAATGTGTTTTTTAATCTTGCTTTACCTAACTTTTAAGAAATACTTTTTGGGCCCGGTAAAGCAGAAATCTTGGATTCCAATGAAGTTTCTAGAATTCTGTGGGACATTATTCACTTGGGATTAGGCTTTAGAGATTTGTTTTGTTTTAAATTACTGGAGTGTTTTGTTCAAATTATAAGCTTATATTAGGAAATTATTTGTGAACCTAACACTTTTTTTTCTTGCCTCCCAAATTATACTTTTATCTTCAACCTGTAGCAACACATTTGACCCCAAGAACAAACAAGGAACAAGCCAGAAATAAATACTACAGGTATTATTACCTGTAGGTGGAAATTTTCAGCATTTCAAGAAAGTTCCAAAATTTCAGGGATCTACAATAAAGGAGGCAGTATAGTATAGTAGAAAGTATAGTGGATTTGGAGTCAATAGTCCTGGGTTCAAATTCTAATTTTACCATTTATTTACCTGTGTGACCTTCGAGAAATCACGAACTTCTCTGGGCCTCAGTGTCCTCAATTGAAAAAAATGGAGAGGTTGAAATAAATTCCCTCCAAGATCCCTTCTTGCTCAAATCTGTAATCAGTGTAGGTATTCCTTCAAGATACCAAACACAACCCCGCTATAATTTAGTATATGGATTTTTGAGAATTGTGCCTAAAGTTCATCACTCTCCCTGCGACCAAGCTGGTAATGAGCCTCTTTTAAATAGGCCAGTCCTCAGACAACAGCCTTCTTATGTTTGTCATGCAAAGATTGGTACAATATCCTTTAAAGAATCCATGTCCCATTCCATGACAAAATAAAGCAACTCAGTAAGATTTTCCTTGAAATGCAAAACACATTAAATTTATTTTAGCTTAATTTAAGGAACATCTTTTTTTTAAAGTGACTGAGATACCTGCATCTCTGGTCTACCTCCCAACTTCACATCCACATTTGTAATTTGGGCACCCAGAGGCGCTAGGAGTGACCCCTGTGGGTCTACATTCCTAACATTGTAGCTCATGAGCTCCCAGTGGTGTTCTTTCCAATAATGATTAGCCAGTAGATACAATTAGCTCTTTGCAAAGGCATTCCCTACGATTGCATAGAAAAGTTTCAGTTTCAGTCATTTTTCAGTCATGTCCAACTCTTCATGACCGTATTTGGGGTTTTCTTGGCAAAGATAATGGAGTGGTTTGCCATTTTCTTCTCCAGCTCATTTTACAGATGAGAAAACTGAAGTAAACAAGGTTAAGTGATTTGCCCAGGGTCACACAGCTAAGTGTCTGAGGCATGATTTGAACTCCTAGCAGCCCCAATAATGATAGTAGTTCTCAGTAGCAATAAGTATGTACCAAACATTCCATTAAGTGCTTTACTCCTTCAATTCCATCAGAGAAAGGAGTTTATAAATCACAAAGGGAACATAGGGTAGTACCCTTTTTGAACACATAACAATTTCATTATGTATGATTACATTCTGTGCCTATATCAATTGGATGGGGGAAGGGGAACCACAGTCCTTTCCCTCCGTTACAAAAACATAAAAATCACAGAGCCTCAGTATTGAAGGACTCAGCGTTGACGAGCATTTTAATTTAGCACTTTAATTGCTACCTAGGAATATCATGCCTTAAAGAGGTATTTTCTGTTATACACCAGCATCATATTTGTATTCTTTTTCAAATATTCTATCCTATAATAAGTTCTATCCTATAATAAGTCAGATGTTATACAGTGTAGTGGAAAGAAACCATGACATTGAGTCACATGACCTGTGTTCAAGTCCTATTTCTTTAAACTGTTAGAAGTATGACCCTTCATGTGTTACTTAATCTCACTAAATCTCACCCTTCTCATCTGGAAAATGGAGCCAATGATACTTGCACTAACAATTTCAAAAGTTTGTTTTGAGGAAACCATTTTATCAACATTAAAGCTCTATATGAAAGTAAGTTATTATTTAGCTAACTAGCATGCTCTATGAGGGCATGTAATATAGTTTATCATCGCACCTCTCTCAGCAGCTAGCACAATGTTTTGTGTCTGAGAGACACTTGACTGTCTGCTGAATCCAAGGCAAACATAATAAAAACTTTGATTCTGAGACTTCAAAAAGTTAAAAAAAATGCCCTAGGTCATCATAAAATCCAGTAGATACACAAAAGAGTTTCAAACTACATCTGCGATGCTCTTTCAAATTTGTGGGTGGGACCTATGGGGGTAAAGTTTGGAGTTTCAGAATTATGAATGTTTCTTAACCAGCCTCTGAATGTGTTAAACATTAGGGGTAGGATCCACATGGAACCTGCTTTCAAAGAGTGGGTTACACCCAACTTGAAATGAATGTGTCCATTGAAGGACATGAGAATCACGTGGCAAAAGAAGAAAATGCCCCTAATGGAAACCAGGATAAATCACCCACACAAAACTAGATACCAACTGCCTTCACAGCAGAAACCCCTAGGATAGCCCAGCTGTGGGAACAATCCATCACTCAGAAGCAATGAAAAAGGGGAAGACCAAAGTGTAGGGGAAGGCCCTGGTTAATGCAGCTTGTCCAGGCCTCAAAACTCAGACATTGAGCAATGGTGCTCAGCTTCTCAGTCTTAACAAAAGTGTATGACCAGTAACTTCCTCAGACAGGCAAAATAGCAGATGGGAACTTTTCCCACCTTACCTCACTCATATCCAGTTCTAAATAAGAGGGTTTAGTATTCTGTGAGGTCTGACGTTATCTTAGCTCAAATCTCTAAAAATACAGAAATATGAACGTCTGTTGTCTGGTTTGGCCTGTCTTTCCGTGACTAAGAAGCGGCTTCTGGGGGCCTACTGGATTTCACCTGAGGGCTTCTCAGAGCCTTCTATAATAAAGTTGATTGAAATGCATACTGTGTCAACAGACACTTCCTTTGAGGGAGGTAAGCAGGAGGACAATACTTCACTCATCAGAAACAACCAGACATAGCTATAAGGTATGCAAAGCAAGCCAAGATCCCTTTGTTCTGTGTTTCCAAAAAGGGGGTGGGGGTGGGGAATTACTTGGTTCCCAGTTTCTGTGAAAAGTAGAAAGTGCCAGCATTCAGCAACACCCAAGATGATGTCATATCAGCTGCTCCCTTCAGGTCAAATACAGTGTGACAGGAAGCATGGGGATTAATACAAGCATGACCTAGTAAACTCAATTCCTTGCCCTCACCCACCACACAACCTTACCCACAGAAAAAGTACTTCAATATATTCATTGGAGGGATATCTTTTTATACTAATTTTTCCCCCTTTTTAAAAAATAAGAAAATATCAGGTTTAATGGAAACTTCAAGTCAATCATTTATTTACTTAGCAAGCATCTAAGAAACGTATATCATGTATGTGTCAAGCACTGGCTTTACAAAGATGAAAATGAAATGGTGCCTGTCCTAGAGAGGCTTACATTCTATTAAGTGAAAACAGCATATACACAGAGAAAAAAATGTCACATGTATTTAAAAAGTAAATATAAAGTAATGGAGGGGACAATTGGAACTGGAAGAGGCAAATCAGGATGAGCATCATATGGGAAGTGACTGTGAGCTGAGCTTCGAAGGAAGCCAGGTGTTCCAAGGGGTGCAAGGTAGGAGGTCATTCTAGGCATGGAGGAGGGGGGAGAATGTGCAAAAGCATGGAGATGGGAGAAGGAGAATAATAGCTAGCAAGACAGTTTGACTGGAACTAGAATCCATGATGAGAAAGAACATGCAATAAGTCTGAAAAGGTAGACTGGAGCCAGACTGGAAAGTGCTTTAAATGCCAGACACTGAGGACTGTATTTCATCTTAGAAGCAATAGGGAGCTATTGACATCTCTTAAGCATGGGGGTGACACGACCATAACTAGGCTTTAAGAATACTGATTTGGCCCATGCCTAGTTGGAGGATTGGTGAAGGGAGAGTTTAGTCTGAAGGAGGAATTCATAAAAGGAAAGCCTGGAAACAGGAAGGTTAATTAGTAGGCTGTGGCATTGTCCAGGCAAAAGATAATAGACCAAACTGGAACAATGGTTATGTTGAATGGAAAGGAGATGAATTTGAGACATACTGGGGACCTAGAATGGAAAATGGTTGGCAACCGATTGCCTAAGTGCTGGCTGGGAGGAGGGCTGGTGAGGAAAAGGGAAAAAATTGAGGATGACTTCAAAGTTACTAACACAAATATAGTAAAAGGTCATTAGACACCATCTGTTCTTTTTGGTTTTTCCATTGAACTCTTGAAAATGATATAGAAAAAAAGGAAAGCGCTTCCCCTCCACTATAAAAATCCCTTACAGATTTGAGGTAGCTATATTCCATGCAAGACTTGGTATCATTCAGAGAAAAGCAACTAGGTCATTGTAGTAGCAATTTAGATTTGAAGATCTTTCCCACCCATTCATAGGCCATGTGACCTGCTTAGGTCACAGGAAGCCTAAGTCACATGTGGTGGGAGGAGCTTCCTGACAGGAAAAGGAAGTTATGTCACAGGAAATGCTGAGAGAGAGAGAGAGCAGTTATGGCTGCTAATGGCTGCTAATGGCCGCCCTCGATGGTTAGAACTGAACAGGCTGACTTAGCTGTACTGTGAGTTTGTCTTTGGAAAGACCCCCGCAGTGGGTGGGAGAGGTTGGGGATGGCAAGGCTCCAGGTTATTATTGTGTGCAGAATGTTTTACTGTTCTCGTAGATTGCATGAATGGCTTGTGGGTTACGGTGTCTGAATAAATGGTTTACTTCTTCTACCTTCTATGTGGAGAGTCTTGTATACTTTGCAATACAGAACCACAGAGGCATTTTGACAGTTATCATCTACATTGTTATTATTGCCTTACTGATACAGTGATGTATGAGGAAAAGCAGTAGCATTTTTAGCAAGCTTCTGAAAGCACTTAAACATGGCTCTATAAAATACCCTTATCCACCGAAAGACTTTTTTTTAGAATTCTTCTTTACTCAGACTTCATAGTTTGTAGATATGTCAGTAGTTTTGTCTCTCTGCAAACATACACACACACCCTCCCTAAGCTTCTTTAAGAAAAGGAACAGGAGGAGGTCAAGGTCTCCTATCTAAAGGTCCTAAGGCTGACAGTGGTAACTGACTTGGCAAAGGGAGAGAATTTATGACAGTGGCCAAAGTTTTTATCTTTCACTAGAAGAAAGATACTTGTGCCTGCAAGAGTAAGAAAGAAGGAAGGAAGGAAGCTTCTTTACTCGATCATTCAACAATAAATAAGCAGGACTTTTCCAACAGAAAAGTTGGGAATTTTTTTGCCACTAGCAAAAGGTGGGGGGGATAAATCAATCTAACAGGAAAGGTATTATTTCTGAAACTGCTTTGCCAATTCCTGTTCATAATCCTATCTATGTTAAATGAATTCCTGGGTTTTCACTGACATTAATGAACAATTAGCAAGCTTCTGGAAGCAGTTAAACTTAAACATACTGGCCAATAATTTGGTTGCATTCAAAAAGCATTTATTGAATATCTGAAATGTGACAGACATTTTTGCTTAGACACTGAGAATATGTACAGAAAAAATTTAAAAAATAGTCCCTTCAAGGAATTGAGGGTTTTATTTGAGCATACATGTGTTGTAATAGAATGTAAGCTCCCTAAGGGCAAGGACTATTACTTTCTAATGAGGGGATGTAATGTGTATATGTGTGTGTGTATAAAATGAGTTTTTCTATATGTATGTGCATATAATATATATTCATATATGCATAATATGCTATGATGAATATGATATATAATATATGATGTTACATATTGTGGTATACTATATATATGTATATGTGTACATATACGCACACATATACATGTTTGTTTCCCCTCAGTGGAATATAATCTCATTGAGGGCAAGAACTGTTTAGTTCTTTAATTCTGTGTATGTGTCTATGTATGTTTACATGTGTGGGTATATGCGTTTATATGTGTATACATACATACATGCATACGCATATATGTAACTTGCACAAAGTCACACAGGTAGCTAGTGTCAGAAGCAGGATCTGAACCCAGGCCCTCTTGCCTGCGAAATCAGTGCTCCTTCAGGTGTATCATACATTCCCCCTTTCTGTCATTAATTCCATTTATCATATTCAATAGGAGTTCTGCAGGGACTTTCTCACAGTAAAACCCTACAATATAGCTTTCCATCACATATATATCTCATTTTTAAAAAATTTATAATTAATTGCTATACCCTCTAATGACTCTGCCCTTTATAAACATCTCCCAAGCTTCTTCATCACAGAGGGTAGTTTACTCTTCTTTTGTGGTTTTTTGGATGGGTATTTCTTTGTTTATTCATTTGCAAGAATTAACCTATCAGCTGAATAAAGATGATAGTGAACATAACAGAAGAGTAATAATATTTATAGAGGATAAACCACAGTGGGCAGTGGATTAGAATAAGTACTCATTGAGAGCAGGCTCACCCTTTATCAGGGTGAGGCAGCCATTACTAGTTATTCTACATCATATCTTACCACAATTTGTTCTGTGCCTCTTTGTGACAGGAAGGACAGAAGAAAGAAAGGAAGGATGGATGGAAGGAAGGACAGAAGGAAGGAAGAGAGGAGGGAGGAAGAGAAGGAAGGAAGGGAGGGAAAGAAATAAACTTGAATCCTATCTCAAAAGGGGTGTAAATTGACAACCAATTTAATTCATTTTAGTAAAGGGCTTTTACTATATGCCTAACCAGAACCAACAGGCCCTTGAACAGTAGGTCAGATAACATATATTTATCCTAACAAAAAGGATTTTTAAAATGTGATTCAGGTTTCTGGTGGGGAAAAAGAAGAGAGGGAAAGATCAGGAGGTGCTTTTCTTTTGTTAAATTTTACAATAAATTAACAATGAGATTCAGTTAGTGTTTCTCAGAGAACCAAAAGGCTGGGTGAGATAATTATACAGCCTGGTTGATATATGGGTCCCGAGTGACAGAAATGGGCTGGAGCCCCCAAGCACAGCATTCCAGATTTTCAGGCCCCTCAAAAGAATTCCATTCACCCACACCCACTATGTGACTTCCTTGGAAAAAATGGGCCTCCCAGTCCTGAAAGAGGGCAGGGCAGGGCAGGGTCAGAGAAGACCCTACCTTCTTCTAGCAAGCATTCAAATAGAGATGTCCTAGGAACAAAAGAGAAAGCACTGAGGAGGAGGGTGAGATTATGGTAAAGAAGTGGACCTGGAGATCATCTGAAGAAAGAATGGCATTTTTAGACAGTTTTCTTCTAAAAGGGATATGAGTGTCCAAATCCAACAAACTCAAGGTCTTTCTGGTCCTGTTACCTTGACTTCACTAATCCTTTGTGGCTTCATTTTACAAACCTAAATCTACAATCTTCACTGACCTTCATTCTCACTATGTTTGTAGGATTCTTGGAGGAAGATGAAGACCAGAAGGAACCAAAAACAGCACTTTTAATGTCCACATTGATATTTTATTGAGTCCAAACACATTCAAAGTAGATCATAGAATTTGCTGTTTATGTAGAACATTCGTTCTTCAGTTGCTTTTCAGTCATGTCTGACTCTTCGGGACCTCATTTGGGCTTTGCTTGGCAAGATACTGAAGTACTCTGCCATTTCCTTCTCCAGCTCATTTTACAGATAAGGAAACTGAGGCAAACAGGGTTAAATGACTTGCTCAGGGTCGCACAAGTAGCAAGTGTCTGAGGTCAATTTTGAACTCAAAAAGATGGGTCTTCCTGACTGACACTATCTACTGCACCACCCAGCCACCTATGCACCTTAGAGAAGACTTAGAATACAGGTAAGCAAGCAGTGACACATGCCTCAGGTACCTCACAAGATGCAGCCTGAGGCTCCTGAGTGCTTATCTTTTTATAGCTACAAGCCCAGAGTATATTATTGCTCTTGCAAAACTGGCTGAATGGTGCTTTAGAATGCATACATATAATACCTTAATAAGACCTGTATTTAGAGAGAGCCTTTCATCTGAGAAATTCAAAGCACTTTACAGCAAAGATTCATTCATTCCAACACTCTTGGGAGGTAAGTAGCTGACCAAGGTCATTATTCACTTCTCACTAATGGAGAAACTGAGGGAGAAGGTGACCATACAGAATACCTTCTTTTAAAGTATGCTTTTATTTTGAAGATGAGAGTGACCTTCAAATATCTATAATAGCACACCCTAATTACAGGCAAAAGGAAATCTTTACATTATCAGCCTTATTTCCACAGATTTAATCTGAACTCAGAATTAAAGTATGTGCCATAGAAATCTATAACTTGTAACTGCTTTGCCACCAACAGGGCTGTCAGTCATCTATGCTGAGTCAGCCCCAAAGGGTTATCATTAAATGTGAGGTACTATTTGCTCACAAAATGTAAATGCCACTACACCACATTTGAAAAGTGGTGGAAAAAACAGCTTTCCCAAATGGAGTCAAGCTTTCATACCTTCGACAGGCAGAATTTACAGAAGGGATTAGTGCATTCTTTCTAAATCTAATCAAGTAATACAGAGCATGTTTGTGGAAGGGAGACAAGCTATAAGGGCATGAAAAGCTCAAGAAAAAAACATACAGAATTAAACAACAAAACAGGATAAGAATACAAGGGATGCCAGGAGGCAGCCTTCAATGAAATGCCAAAAAGCAGTACAGACAGTATATACTATGAGTTCAAAAGAGAGAGTTTACTGTGGTCTGGAATTAGCCCAGAGGAAAAACTTGAACTAAGTCTTGATGAACGGGTAGATTTGAATAGATTTAGTTATCTTTTCTTACATGTATGCCATGTCCCAGGGGCGGCTAGGTGGCGCAGTGAATACAATGTGGGCATGGAGTCATGAAGACTCATCTCCTTGGCCTCAGATATGTACTAGCTGCATGACCCTGGGTAAGTAACTTCATTCTGTTTGCCTCAGTTTCCTCATCTGTAAAATGAGCTGGAGAAGGAAATGGCAAACAGCTCCAGTACCTTTGTAGCCAAGAAAAGCCCAAATGGGATCATAAAGAATTGGACACAACTGAAAAATGATTAAACAACAACAAAATATGGCTTACTTTTTGGTTGACATACTAGTACATATTCAGCTAATATCAGATTGTGTGATCTCCCCCTGGGATATAGGCCAAACTTGAGATCTGCTTAATTATCAGATCTGGAAAGTGTTTCTGCTCCCTTTCTCTTCTGGAAAGGTGTGTTTTGGTGTGTTTCTCTTCTGGAAAGGAGTTTGGAGGGTAGCTTTAAGAGAAGGTGGTACGGTTGAGATAGATTAGTCAAACAATGACATCAGAAAGAATAGACCAAAAAGAAACTTAGAAACTGTTCTCACTCCATTATCCTCCCACATAACAATCTGATGATGGATTCATTTTTCTACAATCTCAATAGAAAATTCAACAATTACCCCCACTCCTGAGAAGTACCTTAATGGGGTGCACACTACATAATGTCATCTCAAGTGAAAACAGAAGGAAAATGAAGAGAATAGCATTCAGGACTTGAAGTTCACTTTCTCCCCCAAGTTCTATATTGCATACTGATGCTGTTTTCCCAAAAGGATCACGTCAAAATGGGATCAAACCACAAAGAAATAATTAGCCTCTTTTCCCCCCTAGGCAGAGCTCTCCCTTCTTTTTCAGTTCTTCCCTGGCTTCTCCTCCTCCTCAGCATGCCAACATTCACCCAAGCATTTCTCCAAAACATTAAAATGGCTTATGTGTCGGAAGGTGCAATCTATTCCTCTTCCCAGGAGGAATCCAGAGCTGTTTTTCCACCTATCCCATCCTAGTTACACTACCAGATTAATCTCCTCCACACAAAACTTAAATAAGACACCACCACCTCCTGCCTTCGTTGCGTCTTTATGATCAGTAGTGTCCAAAGAGGATTGGTCCTAGGAGGCCAAGGCATGACCTCAAGGGATGTATGATTAACCAATCAAAGAATGAAAAGATGGGTTGCCTTTCACCATCCTCACAGTAATGTTTCAAACAGAACTATACCAACCCCTTCGCCCTTTACAGCTCAAAAGCTTTTCTCCTCAGCTACTTTCCACCAACAGTCTAGCCAAGCAGCTAGGTTCCTACAGTCGCCATTCAGAGCTGACCTCAGTTGGTGGGCTCTGTGCTCCAGGTCAAAAGTTTGTGAATGAGACACACACACACACACACACACACACACACACACACACACACACACACACGTTGTTTATTTCATGGGGGAGACCAAGGACCACAGCATCAGCAGCATGATTGGGTTACAATCTGCAGGTTGCTGGTCTCAACTTTCTTCTTATTCCCCAAGAATACACTCATCTTCCAAAGTTCACTACTTCCCTCAAGGATACCTTTATCCTTTCAGGATCCCAGGATCTCAACTTTTTCACTATCCTTGACTCTTCATTTGACTGAAACTACATTCAGGATTGATAATATATGAAGTGCCTTTTCCAGGTACAGCAGCCAAAAAAACAAACATATCAAAATAAACTGCACCTATTATAGAATGAGGCCTACGAACAGCTGTACCACAAAGTATTAAATCAGGATTTAAAAAGTTTTTAAAGCACATTGCTTTGACTAGAAATAACATTATTGACAATAATATTTTAGTGAGCAACCATTTATTGTGTCTTTGATTTCTATTTTTGAGTAAGTTTTGCAATGTACATAATTATTAGCATAATACTACCTGGGTATAATTCATAAATAACTAAATATACATATATTCAGGATGTGTGCTCATTTTTGTATTTATAGTGTTGTATGATCAAAGAATTTCGAAATCATTGTTTTAGAAAATAATTTGCATTTACATAGTAGTTTGAAGTTTATAAAGTTCTTCCTTCACAATGCTGTGCAGCAAGTAGTACTATCTATATTTTATAGATGAGAAAACTATGCTCCGAATAGTTAAAGATTTGCTTATGATCACATAGCTGCTAAATATTAGCACTAGCATTTTTCAAAAGTTTTATTGACTTTTTAAAAAGTACATGCATTTACAATTTACTCCTACTTTGTGAGAGGTTTTTTTTTCTAACAAAGTAAAACAGTTAAGAAAACTAATATTACAGAGATATCAACTGAAAGGGCATGCAACATGTCATAATTGTGGCACAATCCGCCTCTATCTTTTAAAATAAGTTTTTATTGATGTATTCTGTTTTTTACATCATCATGATTATCCCTAGTATCTCTCCCTATCTTCGTCTTAAAGAACCATCTCATATAAGAAACAGCATTTTTAAGAGACCAAAAAAAGATGAAAAGAGGAAAAATCAGCACAATGGATGAATTCATTGAAAATTCAAATGAATTCTTAATTCAAATGAAATTTGAAATCGAAAATGAATTAGAAATTTTCAATTCAAATGAAAACATAAATTCAAACAAATTTAAATGGAAAAATCCAAAAAAAGTATACTGTATAACACCTGTGGACCACTTACCTCCACAAAGGGGTGGGTGGGAGGGATCATCTCACATCTCTTCATTTGAGTCATGGCTGGTATTTATAATTTTGTTACATTCATCTTTTTGTTGGTATGTGATTGCTTTGTCCATTTACATTATTGTAGTTACTTTATATACTGTTTTCTTGGATCTACTTACTTAACTTTGTATTAGTTTATGTAGATCGTTCCATGCTTTCTGTATTCATCATATATATTATTTCTAAGAGCACAGCAATAGCCAATTACATTGGTGTACAACAATTTGTTTAGCCATTCACCAATCAACAGACATCTGCTTTGCTTCCAGTTCTTTGCTATCATAAAAAGAGCTACTATAGGGGGCGGAGCCAAGATGGCCACATGAAGGCAGTGTCTTACCGGAGCTCTCTCACAAGGTCTGTCAGATTCCTATAAAAAAGTGAATTTGAGCAGATTTGAGAGACTCAGAAACCGCGAGCAGTCTGCGTGGGGCAAATTTTCGAGCCGGGAGAGTCTGAAAGGCCGAAGGCACGAATCTGTAGCCTCGGAGAGGGCTCAGCGTGGCGAGATACTCCAGACCAAAGTGGAAGCAGCCGGCGAGGAAATCCACATGGGAGACAGGCTGGTAGAAAGCTGGGCGCCTGAAACCGGTGGAGATACCCAGGCCTCCCAACACAGGACGGTAGCCTGTGGAAGCGAGGAGAAGCAGTGTAATGCCACCAGCCGTGAAAACATCTACTCCTGAGGCTTGCAGCATGAAGGAATGAAACACGGCTTCTCAAACTTCCGGAAGACATAATTGCCAGGCAAACGGCTCTAATCCCTCTGCCGCTCACCCAGAGAATTCCTCAGGAAAAAAAATAAAAAAACGCTGGAACAGAGGAGAAAAAAGTGGGGCTTCAGTGGTCAAATAGTAGAAGTTCATCAGTCCCAGAGGGGCAGAATTGGCAGGGGTCAACACCAAGAGCCCAGACATAATTTTGCTCCCCCAGGGGAAGTGCCAGAGATCAGCTCAAACAACAAACAGCTGAGACCATTGCTGAAGAGCAACAGTGCTAGAGAGCACCCATAGGGAGTGAGACGACAGGGAGCCAGACCCCTCCCCCACACCTCAGGAAACTGAAGGATATAATTCTAGACTCTCAATCCTCAGAATAAGAAAGCTGGGACAGAGAGCCCTGACCCCCAAAGGCAGAAATTTGTTGTAAAGCCAGGAAAAGGCAAACCAACAAACATGAAGAACACAAAAAAAACCGAGGATAATAGATTCTTTTTATGGAGACAGGCAGGATCAAAATACCAATTTGGAAGAGGACACCAGTGACACTATAGATCCATCTGATACCTCAAAAGATAATGTGAACTGGTCTCCAGCCCAAAAAGCATTGCTGGAAGAGCTAAAGGAGGATTTTAAAAACCAAATTGGGGAGGTAAAAGAAAACATGGAAAAATGGAAAAGTCCCTAAAGAATAAGATTGGCGAAATGGCCACGGAGATTCAGAATCTAAATAGAGAAAATGACACCCTGAGAGGTAAAATCAACCAATTGGAAAAGGGGACTCAAAAGCAAAATGAAAACACTAACTCATTAAAAATTAGAGTTGAGCAAGTGGAAGCTAATGAATCTAAGAGGCACCAAGAAGTAGTAAAGCAAAATGTTAAGAATGAAAAAATAGAAAAAAATGTGAAATATCTGATTGGGAAAACAACTGACCTGGAAAATAGATCCAGAGAGACAATTTAAGAGTTACTGGTCTACCAGAAATCCACGATGTAAAAAGAAGCCTTGACATTATCTTCGAAGAAATTATCAAAGACAACTGCCCAGAGGTCCTAGAACCAGAGGGCAAAATAATCATTGAAAGAATTCACTGGTCAGCCCCTGAAAGAGATCCCAAACTGAAAACACCAAGAAATATTATAGCCAAATTTCAGAACTATAAACTCAAGGAGAAAATACTGCAAGCAGCCAAAAAGAAGAAATTCACATATCGTGGAACTACAGTCAGGATCATGCAGGATCTCTCAGCTTCCATATTAAAAAACAGGAGAAATTGGAATATGATATTCTGAAGGGCAAAGGAGCTGGGACTACAACCAAGGATCAACTACCCAGCAAAACTAAGCATAATTTTTCAGGCAAGGAGATGGACATTCAATGAAATAAGGGAATCCCAGACCTTCCTGATGAAAAGGCCAGAACTCAATGGAAAATTTGATCTCCAAATACAAAACTCAAGAGAGACATAAAAAGGTAACCAGGGGGAAAAACCCCACAAAACTTATTAACCAATAAGGGCAGGTTGTTTGCATCTTTATGTGGGATTATATCATCTTATGTATGTTTTATATATATATACATATATATGTCAGTCTTGAGAATGATACAGCTATTATGACAATTGAAAGGGGTACACATAGATTGTGAATGCCTGTATAAATTAACTGATGTAAAGATAAAAAATACAACTAAGAAATATAAAGGGAGGTCTATGAGAGAAGCGGTAAGGAGATAATAGAAAAGGGTAAATTACACCAAATGAAGTGGCACAAAAACATATTATAGTAGAAGGAAAGAAGGGAGGGAGAAGAGCAGTATTTGAGCTTTACTGTCATCTGATCTGGTTCAAAAAGGGAATAACATACCCTGATAAGTTTAGAAATCTAACTTGTCCTACAGGAAGTAGGAGGGGAAGGGGGGAAAAGGGAGGGGGGTGGTCAGAAGGGAGAGGAGAAGTAGCCAGTGGGAAACGGTAAGATAAGGGAGGGGAAAAAAGAGGGAGGGTAAACTGAGAAAGGCGGCATCCAAAAGCAAAACTTTGTTGAGGAGGAGAAAGGGAAAGAAATAAAAGCATAAACAGGGGGAAATAGGATGGAGAAAAAGACATAGATAGCAATCATAACTCTGAACGTGAAGGGGATGAACACCCTCATAAAACAGAAGTGGGTAGCAGAATGGATTAAAAACCATAATCCTACAATATGCTGTTTACAAGAAACACATTTGAAGCAGGGGGATACACACAGGGTAAAGGTAAAAGGCTGGAGTAAAATATATTGCGCCTCAGCTAAAGTAAAAAAAGCAGGTGTAGCAATCCTAATGTCAGACAAAGCAAAAGTAAAGATAGATTAGATTAAAAGACAAAGGACATTATATCCTGCTAAAAGGCACCATAAACAATGAAGCAATATCATTGTTTAACACATATGCACCAAATAGTAAGGCATACAAATTCTTAGAGGAGAGGTTAAGGGAGTTACAGGAAGAAATAGACAGCAAAACTATAATATTGGGAGACCTCAACCTCCCCCTTTCTGAACTTCATAAATCTAACCTCAAAATAAATAAGAAAAAAGTTAAGGAGGTAAACAGAATTTTAGAAAAGGCAGGTATGATAGACCTCTGGAGAAAACTGAATGGGGATAAAAAGGAATATACTTTCTTCTCAGCGGTACACGGCACATACTCAAAAACTGACCATGCACTAGGGCGTAAAAACCTCACAATCCCATGCAGAAAGGCAGAAGTAGTCACAGATCATGATGCAATAAGAATTATTTGTAACAAAGAACCATGGAAAAATAAGCTAAAAATTAATTGGAAACTAAATAATCTAATTCTAAAGAATGAGTGGGCCAAAGAACAAATCAGAGAAACAACTAATATCTTCATTCAAGAGAATGACAATAATGAAACATACCAAAACTTATGGGATGCAGCAAAAGCAGTTCTTAGGGGAAGTTTTATATCCCTAAATGCTTACATGAATAAAATAGGGGAAAAGGAGATCAATGACCTGGGCATACAGCTGAAAAAGCTAGAAAAAGAGCAAATTGAAAACCCCCAATTAAATACCAAATTAGAAATACTGAAAATCAAAGGAGAGATTAATAAAACTGAAACCAAGAAAAATGTTGAATTAATAAATAAAACAAAGAGCTGGTTTTATTAAAATAACCAATAGAATTGATAAACCTTTGGCCAATTTGATTAAAAAAAAGAAAGAAGAAAATCAAATTACCAGTATCAAAAATGAAAAGGGTGAGTTCACCTCTAATGAAGAGGAAATCAAAACAATAATTAGGAATTATTTTGCCTAATTGTATGCCCATAAATTTGACAACCTTAGAGATATGGATGAATATCTACAAAAACATAAACTGCCCAGGTTAACAGAAAAGGAAGTAAAATTTCTAAATAACCCCATCTCAGAAAAAGAAATGGAGCAAGCCATCAATGAACTCCCTAGGAAAAAAATTCCAGGGGCAGATGGTTTTACATGTGAATTCTATGAAACATTTAAAGAACAACTAATTCCAATACTTTGTAGACTATTTGGGAAAATAGGTAAAGAAGGAGTCCTACCAAATTCTTTTTATGACACAAATATGGTACTAATACCCAAACCAGGTAGAGTCAAAACAGAGAAAGAAAATTATAGACCAATTTCTCTAATGAATATTTATGCAAAAATTTTAAATAAAATATTAGCAAAAAGATTGCAGCAACTCATCACAAGAATAATACACTATGACCAGGTAGGATTTATTCCAGGAATGCAAGGCTGGTTCAATATTAGGAAAACTATTAGCATAATTGACCATATCAACAACAAAACTAGCAGAAACCATATGATCATCTCAATAGACGCAGAAAAAGCCTTTGACAAAATACAACTCCCATTCCTATTAAAAACACTAGAAAGTATAGGAATAAATGGAACCTTCCTTAAAATTATAAATAGCATCTACCTAAAACCATCAACAAGCATTATTTGTAATGGGGATAAGCTAGATGCATTCCCAATAAGACCAGGGGTGAAACAAGGATGTCCATTATCACCCCTATTATTCAATTTGGTACTAGAAACATTAGCTGTAGCAATGAGAAGAAAAAGAAATTGAAGGGTTTAGAATAGGAAAAGAAGAAACTCAATTATCACTTTTTGCAGATGATACAATATGATGATTTATTTAGAGAATCCTAGAGAATCAAGTAAAAATCTACTTGAAATAATAAACAACTTTAGCAAAGTTGCAGGATATAAAATAAACCCACATAAATCCTCAGCATTCCTATACATTACTGACAAAGCCCAACAGCAAGAGATAGAAAGAGAAATTCCATTCAAAGTTACTGTAGACACTATAAAATATTTGGGAGTCTATTTGCCAAGACAAACCCAGGGCTTATATGAACATAATTGTGAAACAGTTTTGATGCAAATAAAGTCAAATCTAAATAAATGGAAAAATATCAGTTGCTCATGGTTAGGCCAAGCTAATATAATAAAAATGACAATTTTACCTAAATTAGTCTATCTATTCAGTGCCATACCAATCGAACTACCAAAAAATTATTTTACTGAGCTGGACAAAATAATAACAAAATTCATCTGGAAAAACAAGAGGTCTAGAATATCTAGGGTATTAATGAAAAGAAATGCTAGAGAACGTGGCCTAGCCATACCAGATATTAAACTGTACTACAGAGCAGCAGTCATCAAAACTACCTGGTACTGGTTAAGAAACAGACAGCTCCAAGGGACTCACGATGGAGAATGCTATCTACATCCAGAGAAAGAACTGTGAAGTTTGAATGCAGATTGAGGCACACTACATGCTCGCCTTTTTTTCTTCTCTTTTGTTTTTCGGTTTTTTTTTTTTGGTTCTATTTCTTCTTTCTCATGATTCATTCCATTGGTCATAATTCTTCTCCACAACTTGACTAGTGTATAAATTAATTCAATACTAAAAAAAAGAGCTACTATAAATACTTAGGTTATATGAGGACTTTCCTCATATTGTTGGCTTCTTTGGGAGAAAATCAACTTGCTTTTCAAAATGATTGTACCATTCACAGATCCACCAACAATGTAATAGTATGCTTATCATTCACCCCTCCAACGTTAATTATTGAGATTTTTTTGGCATCTCTGAGAGTTTTCAGGGTGTAAGGTGAAACCTAAAGCTTGTTTTGATTTGCATTTCTCTTAGTGATTTAAAACATTCTTTCATGTAGTTGTGAATACTTTCAAATTCTTCTCAAAATTGTTTGTTATATCCTTTAACCACTTATCTTTTTGGGAATGATAATGTCTATGTCTACGCATATACACAAACACACAGGTATGTGTCTGTATGCACATATATACACACATAAACATACATACACATACACATATATGTCCATATATACATATATCTTATGGAGGGATGGATTTTTTCAGTGAAGAAGCTTTTCAGTTTCCTGTAATAAGTTACTACTTTATCTTTCGTAATTGCCTCTATCTCTTGTTTGGTTAAGAATAATCTCTTACCCATAATTGTTAGAAGCTCATAATCTTTTCTTTGTTTTGAGCTTTAATATAAGGTCACATATCCTTTTAGAATGTCTTGTGGAATATGGGGTAAAGTATTAGTCTAAGCCTAATTTTTGCCAGACTGGTTTCTAGTTTTGTCCTAGGTAATTTATGTTGTCTACTTTACAAGCATTGGATCAGTGAGCTCCCAACAATAACAATCCATTGTTTCTAATTCTTCCTCATCTAATCTGTTCCATTGATCTATCTCTCTATTCTTTAGCCAATACCAGATAATTCTGATGATTCTTGCTTTATGATATAGTTTGATTTCTGGAAGTGAAAGTAAGCCTTCACCCCTACTTCTTTTCATCATTCCCTTTATATACTAGATTCTTTGTTTTTCCAAATGGATTTTGTTATTATTGTATCAAGTTCTATAAAGTATGCTCTTGGTAATCTGAATAGTTTAGCATTAAGAATATAAATTAATTTTGGTAGTATTGTCACTTTTATTATATTGGCATACCCTAGCTATGAGCACTAAATGTTCCTCCACAGATTTAAATTTTTTTTTTCTGTAAGGAGCACTTTGTAACTGAATCTATATAAGTGTTTAGTTTTGGTAAGTCTGTCCTGAGAAATTGTATGAGTTTGGTAGATATTTAGAATAAAATTTCCCTTTTATTTTTTATTGTGTTTTGTTATTATTATACAAAAGTGCTTTTGATTTTTTTAGGGTTTTTTGTAGCTAGCAAATTTGCTGAAGTTATTGTTTCAATTAGTATCTTTGTTAATGTCCTAGGATTTTCCAAGTATGTCATCCTATCATCAGCAAATAGGAATAGTTTTATCTCCTCTTTACCTATCATTATATCTTTAATTTCTTTCTCTTGTCTTATTGTTGTTACCTGCATTTTTAGAACTATATCAAATAATAGTGGGGAGTATGGGGATCTTTTCTTCACTCTTGTATTTAATGGAATAGGTTCTAGTCTAGTATATCCCCTTTATATGATGCTTTCTTTTGGTTTTAGATAAATGCATTTTATATTTTTAAAAATGTCCTCTTATGCTTATATTGGGGGGGCAGGGTGCAAAGTGTTTTTCTGCATTTATGTATTAGTTTTTAAAATGATTATGTTAATTGCTTTCCTAATATTGAACTATCCTTGAATTTCTGATGTAAATACAACTTGGCCACAATGAAAGATTCCCTGGACCAATTACTATAATCTGTTTGACAGGATTTTGTTTAAAATTTTTGAATTAATATTCATTAAGGATAATCGATAGTCTTTTGATAGTTTGAGTATTTCATATTTTAAATGTATCTCTTTATTTTGTGTTCTCAGTCTTGTTAGCATATAACTGTATATAATATGTAATGACTGTTCTTTTTGTTTCTTCAGGTTTTGTTGTGATTCTACTTTGCTCATTTGCTATTTTATTAATTTGATTTTCTGAACTTTTTAAAAATATCAAATAAGCTAAAGGTTTATCAATTTTATTAGACTTTTCAAACAGACAGATTTCAATTTTATTTATCATTACAATGGGGTTTTTGTTTCCAATTTATCTAATTCTCTTTTAACTTTTATACCTTTTTGTGCTTATTTTAAGTTTATTGGGTTTCTAAATTTTTAAATGCATATTCAGCACATTAATCCTCTTTTTCAAAATGTATGTTGGTAGGCATTTGATTTTTACCCCTGTGTACTGCTCTGACTCCATCCCAGAAATTTTCAAGTCTTATTTCATCATTACTTTTCCTATGATTTCTTCTTTGACCAACTTATTATTTAGGATTTTTTTGTTAAGTCTCCATTTGAGCCTGTATCTTTCCTTTGTGGTCCATGAATCAATGACTATTTTTATTTTATTTTGATCCATGAAAGATGAATTTGCTGTTGTTGCCTTTTTACACTTGTTTGCAATATCCCTGTTCTCTTATACATGGTCAATTTTTGTAAAAGTTCCTTGCAGTACCGAGATATATGTATATTCTTTTGCAATCTGATTTATAATATACTATAAGTCTTTTGGCTACAGTTTCTCCAACAATTTTTTTCAGTTCCATAATTTCCCTTTTCTTTATCTTTCTTTTAGACTTATTCAAAACAGAGAAGAAAGTTAGTGTCTTCTATTACCCTTGTGTGACTGTTTTCTTATAGCTCAGTTGATGGTCCCTTCCTGAATTTGGATGCTA
The DNA here is from genome assembly GCF_011100635.1 of Trichosurus vulpecula. Taxonomy (NCBI): domain Eukaryota; kingdom Metazoa; phylum Chordata; class Mammalia; order Diprotodontia; family Phalangeridae; genus Trichosurus; species Trichosurus vulpecula. The sequence continues at coordinate 190,579,003 of NC_050573.1, read as the reverse complement.
AGGCATTTGGAGCATATATCTTTATTACTGATATTATTTTGTTATCCATGTTTCCCTTCAGCATATTAATAGCTTCCTTGTTTATTCCTTTATTAAAATTTTTTGAATATTTGTTACCTTGTCAGACAGTTGTAATGGCAAGTAAAGCGGGACTTTTTGTTGTCTTGTGTTTTGGAGTGCTTTTCAGCACGAAGGCAGTAAAGTGCCTTTGAGTCTTACCTTTGTTTCAATCGTGAATCTTTTATTGAATCAAGAGTCTTTGATGACCTGCTTTGGTCACAGGAAGGCTTAGGTCACATAGGTTTGAGTCCCATGGTTGTGATGCCTTCTTACCTTGAAGAAGTATATGTGTACTCTGAGGTCAGCATTTTGCCTGGGGCTCACTCACTGGAAGAATGTCATGTGATCTGACCAGATAGGGTCAGAATGGGTAGCCATTGAGAAGTCCTCTGACCCAGATGTTGGTGCTTCTCTCTTTGGTAACTATGTGTGTAATGTCTAGGTCAGACAGCTAGAAGCCTGTCTGTTGATTTGGGTTATTTTGCTCTGTTTATACAATTTCTGTTTGTGTTTTCTCTGAAGTGTAGGGTGCTGACTTTTTCCCATGAACTAAGTGAATGAAATATGTATGTTTAATTAAAGTAAGATTATTAACCCATTAAAGTTGCTTTCCTTGGAAAAGCAGATCGCAGAACTTGTGCTATAGCCCTCCTGTGTGCTGGTGTTATTGGCCAAAGTAGCAGCAAGTAGCATTATTGTTACAACAGTATGATTGCAACTCCAACTTTTGATGCATATTATATTGTTTTCAATCCCCTCTATTTCATTTTGTGTATGTCTTTGTTTTTAAAATGTGTTTCTTGTAAGCACAAGATTGCAGGGTTTTGTTTTCTTGTCCAATGTGTCACTTGTTTTTATTTTTTTGGATTGACATTTAAAGTTATAAAAATTAGGTTTATATTTTCCTCCATTTTCTTAAAAAATCAGTTTTTATCAAGTTATATATATTTTTTCATCTTCTTGTGTAAATAAAGTACCATTTCTCTTCAGTTACTTTTGTTTGATCTTTTTTTTTAAGTGGCCCTATTCACATTGGCTCTCTTCCCCTCAACTCTAAGCTCTCTTGCCCATTTGTTATCACTTTCCCTTTGGAGCTTTGCTTATTAATTCCTTTTTCCTTCCTGCTTTTATTTAGTTATTTAATTTTCCCTCTCTTTTTTCCTTCTCAATTAGTCAAGTAGATTTTCACTTCCTCTCTTAGACTCCTTCAATTAGTCATGGATTTTTTTTGGGGGGGCGAGTTATTTTTTATTCTACTTTTCATTTTTGTGCCCCTTTCTAGAGAGGATTTCTCTTACTTTCTTCATTGTACTCTTTGTCTACTCTAGATTCTTATTCTTTGGTTCATGATCCTATAATTATGTCATCCCTCCGTAGTCTTTGTATTCCTCATGGAATCAAAACTTCTGAAGTATCCATTCTGGGGCTTGCCCCATGGGTTCTCCTTTTCCACTGTGCCTCACTACCTGGGCAATGTCAGATTTGCAGGTAACAGAGAGGACACTGTCCCAAGGTATAACTTCCCCTATATCCCTGATTGTGTAGCCCACCTCTGATGTATACGCTCCCCTTGGTTACCTTTCTTGCTCATTTGCTTCAACATCTTTTTCCCGGATCCATGTCCTCCTACTCTCCCATGTACCAGCTGCTTCCAGGGATTCTCAATCCCCTCTTTCGGAGGTGTGAAAAGTATTCTTTTTTAAGCACCAAATCCGCTACACAACACCCAGCACAAGGTCCTCATCTCCCTTCACATTGTGAGCATTTATAAGTAGAATTCCTTCCCAGCACCAAAACAAGGCCTCCCTCTTTCTTTCCCTTTTTCAATCTTTCCTATGTCTTCACCTTCTCACCTGCAAGATTTTCTCTTCCTTAGAGATTACAGGTATCACCTTTCCCTCACTGACTGCCCTTGATTTGATGATATCACACACTCCTCTCTATTTTCCATTTTTGCTCCCCCTTTTCAGGCAATCTCCCATTTTGTAAAGGAGAGGGAGGGAGCGAGGGAAGGAGAGAGGGAGAAGATGGGAGGGAGAGAGGGAAAGACAGACAGACATATGTGCACCCAACTTTCACTTATCTCCTTAAGTATTTCTTCTAAGGAAAGCTCTCACTGGCTGTCACTTTATTGTTGTTCCTGTCATTGTTCTATTTGTTCACCCTTCTTGTATTTGTGTTTTCTGGGGTATTCAAGAAGCAAATAAACTCTTCAGGTCTGGTTTTCCTTCTAAGAATATTTGAAATACCTCTTTATTATTGAACATCCACCTTTCTTCATTTATAGTTAAGCTCAGGTTTACAAGAGGGTTACTCTGGACTTCATCCTGAGCTCTACAGGTCTTCGGAATATGTAATTACATTCTCTCCTACATTTTCTGCTATGTACAGAATAGTTTTGTGTTCTTTGAATTTCCTTTCCTTTGTATTTGAAGGTCTTTCTAATAGTTACTTGCAGAACTACTTGTTTCAGAAGTGAATTGTTAAATTTAACCTCTATGTGTCTTAGAGTTTGCATAACTCCCTATTAAAAAAAATTAACAGAAATTTATTTTCTTTCTTTCCCTCCTCTACCCCACTGAAAAAAGAAAAGAAAAACACATTTCTTATAACAAATATGTGTGGTTTTAATGGCAATTTATATTTGAAGATCTTTCCCACCCATTAATAGGCCCATGTGACCTACTTATATCACAGGAAGCCTAAGTCATATGTGGTGGGAGGAACTTACTAAACAAAAGGAACTGGAAGGGTGGAACAGGAAATAGAGCAGTTAGAGCTGAAAGAGAGAGCAGACTGTGCTGACTGTGCTGTGAGTGATTGTTGGTGGGAAGGCCCCAGCAGGGGATGAGGTTATGCAATGGTTTGGCTCCCTGTGGTGAAGTTGTGTTTTAGGTTCTCTGCTGTTATTATAAAGTGGACTTACTGGTTCTGGAATTTGCTTGTGCTTGGATGGGTCAGACTTATTGGTTTTGGGATCTGGTTCTTTGGTGTCTGAATAAATGGTTTACTTCTACCTTCTATACAGAGTCTTGTCTTTTGTGATACAAAGCAGTACATAGGCATATTTACAATTATCATTTATTAAGTGACAACTATGTGCCAGGAACTGTACTAAGCACTTTACAAATATCTCATTGGATCCACACAACAACTCTGAGAGGTAGATGCTATTTTAACCCCATTTTGCTGTTGAGGAAACTGAGCTAAATAGAGGTTAAGTGACTTGCCTAGGGTTCAACAGCTAGTAAGTGTCTGAGTCCAGATGGGAACTTAGGTCTTCAAGACTCACAATTCAATTCACTGAACCAAAGTGCCACAGGAAGTCATACAGTGGGAAAGAGGACCAGACTGACAATCAAGAGGGCAAGGCTTGAGAAACTGACTAGGTGAGTTTCTATGGGCCAGTCAATTTTAATTTACTATTAATTAAATATCATTCATTAGTGGAATCCACTACATACTAGGAGAGGACAACTATACAAATGAGAAGAAGTTACTGTGTTCTTGGAGCTGCCTCAGACGAGTCATGTTGAAATCTTTCTTACTGAAGCCTCCACCATCATTTCCTATTCAATGGTACAAGAAAAAGTGTGAGGGGCTTTTTGTAGAAAGGGTAGTTATAGACTATACTCCAAATAGGATGAAAAGATGAGGGAAAACCAGAAAGATAGCATCAAAGCTACGGAAAACCTTCAAAAAAAAGTTTAAGCACTTTGCAAAATCAACATTACATTTCCCATTATTTTAGTATGATTTTAATGTAATAGAACATTCCAAGAATGTTGATAAGCAGATTACTATGAATACACATTTATAAAGCACCTATTATTTGCCAGACAGTATGCTTTTGCAAATATTCTCTACTCCACAACAGAGAGATGTTATTGCATTCCATGGAACAAGCAGAGAATTACACAGATTCAATAGCTCTATGGGGGTATAGCAATTTACTTGGTGCTGTATATAAAATATACACATGCAGTAAAAATAGCTAAAATCAATGCCCCTCTGTTGGTTCTCCTTAATAGAAGGCAAACACCAACATGTTCCCCGCTTCTTCATTCCTTCTCATTTAGTAATGTCTCATACATCCAGAAACAAATTTAGAAGGCCCCCATAACTAAAATCTCAGTGGTCTTGAAGGGCCCTTCCCACTCCAAAATTCAATCTCTTTGGCCATGCTATTCCTTTTCAGAATTTCATTGTCTCATCTCTTCATGTCTATACATTAGAAAGTAAAGTAGAGATCAGCAAATATTCAGTTCATTCTCTCCATATACAACACCAAAATGGAACCCTCAAGTTTTCTTTAAAAAACATCTGTTTTATAGACTGGCTGTTTGCATTAAGCAAATTTCCTGGATTATTTCCAGATTTCCACTCGAATATTAGTTGTGTAGGCAGCTAGGTGGCAAAGTGAATAGAGTGTTGGGCCTGGAGTCAGGAAGACTCATCTTCCTAAGTCTAAATATGGCCTCCTCAAACACATACTAGCTGTGTGACCTTGGATAAGTCATTTAACCATATTTGCCTCACTTTCCTCATCCATAGAGTTGAAGAAGGACATGACAAAGTACTCCAGTACCTTTACCAAGAAAACCCTAAATGGGGTCAAGAAGAATACAACACAACTGAAACAACTGAACAACAACAAATCAGTTGTGTAGGTAAAAAGCTTACCCCAAGATAAGAGTGACAGGAAGGCTTAGCTACTGGCTCCTAACCTTGCTTGTAAAATCAGTGAGATATTCTTTACAAGGTTCTGTTCCTTCAATTGAATTATTTTGATTTCCTCCTTTTTCCTCTCCATTTAAAAATCTCTCTGTCCCCAGTGTCTGCTGAAGCACTCAGGAAATGTGCATACAAGTACTTCTATAGCCATATGGATAAGTACCAGCTCAGGGTGCCCACACTTGGAAGAAACAACTCCAGAAACAGTACAGGAATGCCAGACCCAGAAGTCTGTAAGGAGCACAGCAGGTGGCATTTTTGAAAGTAAAATTGCACTTCACATGATGGGTAAATTAGATTCTACCAATAATACTTGACGCTGGAACAAAGTGAATATCCTAATAACCTTCTTTCTATTACACACAGTATGGAAAACCAGAAAGATGACAGCTAAGCTAGGAAAAACTTTTTTAAAATGTTTAAGTATTTTGCAAATTCAGCACTACATTTCCAATTATTTCAATATGATTTTAATGTAACTGAACATACTCATCAAGAATGCTGATAAATAGGTTTCTATGAATGCTCAAAATAAACTATTTAATACCTAAAATTAACATCACATGTCAGTTTTATCATCTTTGAACAGAGCGCTGTGTGCTGTTTCAACAATCTGGCTAGCAGCAGCTGTGGGGGTGTAAGACCAACAATGACCAGCTCACAGAGCTGCAAGCCCACATTCTTTTGATCTTCTTTACTAAGGAAAGCAACTAAGGGGTTAACAATCTTACTTTAATCCAGCATACAAACACCATTCACTTAGCTCAGGGGAAAAAGCCAGCACTGCTGAACTTCAGAGCAAATACAAACAAATTACAAACATCAACAGACCAAATACAATTCATAGTTACCAAGAAAACCATCAACTTCTGAGTTCAGCCAGAAGGCCCTTACAGCAGCTGCCCAGAGTCCTGCACCTACAGGAGTGAGAGCCTTAAGCAAATAGCTCTGTTCTCCCTTTTTATACCATTTCAGACATCATCAACCGTCATCTGAGCAACCAGAACTTAGGCTTCTATGATTGGCTCTGGTGCTAGCACCTCCCTTCATTGGCCCCACCTTAGTTACCAATTCACACCCACATAGGCTTAGCACCAAATAGATAGGGGTTTGGGCCTAGGGCTTAGCACCTAGTAAGACTCAATCAAAGACACTGAATTAGTCAAAGGAAATAAAGGCCAAACTCTTCAAGGATCCCCAACACATGTGCTTATGTGTGGGTGTGTATCTCTGTGTGTGTGTGTGTGTGTATATGTATACATATATGTGTGTGCATGTGTGTGTCTCTGTGTGTGTATGTGTGTGTGTGTGTGTTTCTTTTTTTTTGCCTTCCAATGCTTTTATTTTTTTGAATTTATTCAGTATTTAGTTCTTTCCCAGTTACATGTAAAAACAATTTTTAGCATTCATTTTTAAAACATTGGGTTCCAAATTCTCTCCCTTCTTCCTTTCCCACCTCCCCTCATTGAGAAGGCAAGCAATTTGATATGGGTTATACATGTACAGTCATGCAAAACATTTCCATATTAGTCATGTTGTGAAATAAAACATAGACCAAAAAAAGAAATAAAGAAAACCTCAAGAAAAATAAAGTTAAAAAAAGCATGTTTCAATCTATATTCAGACATCATCAGTTCTTTCTCTGGGGACAGATAGTGTTTTTCATCATAAGTCCTTTGGAGTTGTCTTGAATCATTGTATTGCCAAGAATAGCTAAGTCATTCACAGCTGATCATCTTATAATATTGCCGTTACTTTGTACAGAGTACATTTCACTTTGCATCTGCTCATGTAAATTTTTCCAGGTTTTTCTGAGAGCATTCTGCTCATCATTTCTTACAGCACAATAATATTGCAACAAAATCACACACCACAATTTGTTCAGACATTCTCCAATTGATGGGCATCCCATCAATTTCTAATTCTTTGCCACCAGAAAAGAATTGCTATAAATATTTTTGTGCATACAGGTCCTTTTCTGTTTTGTTTTTTTTTTTTCTCTTTTGGGATACAGACCTAGTAGTGGTATTGCTATATTAAAGGGTATGCATGGGTTTATAGCCCTCTGGGCATAGTTTCATATTGTTCTACAGAATGGTTGAATCAGTTCAAACTCCACCAATGGTACGTTAATGTCTCATTTTTCCCACCTTTCCTCCAACATTGGTCAATTTCCTTTTCTGTCCTATTAGCCAACCTAATAGGTATGAGGTATTACCTCAGAGTTGTTTTAATTTGCATTTCTCCAATTAATGGTGAGTTAGAGAATTTTTTTCATATGACTATAGATAGGTTTGATACTTTCATCTGAAGACTTCATTTCTTATCATTTGTTAATTGGGAATTGGTTCTTATTTTTATAAATTTGATTCAGTTGTCTATATATTCGAGAAATGAGGCCTTTATCAAAGAAATTATTTCCTTAAAATTTTTTTCACAGTTATTATTGCTAACCGTTATTTCCTTCCATCCAACCCCCCCGCTTATTCTATTCTCTCTCTTCTTTCACCCTGTCCCTCCTCAAAAATGTTTTGTTTCTGACTACCCTCTACTGTAATATGCCCTCCCTTCTATCACCACCACCCTCTTCTCTTTTCCCCTTCCCCTACTTTCCCAAAGGGTAAGATGGATTTCTATATCTAATTGAGTGTTTATGCTATTCTCTCTTTGAGTCAATTCTGATGAGAGTAGGGTTCATTCACTCCCCCTCACCTTCTCCCTTTTCCCCTCCACTGTAAAGACTTTTTATTGCCTCTCATGTGAGATAATTTACCCTTTCACTTTCCCCTTTCCCTTTCTTCCAGCACATTCCTTTCTTCTTCAATTTTTTTATATCATCCCTTCATATTCAGCTCACAGCTGTGCCCTCTGTCCATCTATCCTTCTTCTAACTACCCTAATAATGAAAAAGTTCTTATGAGTTACAAGTATCATCTTCCCATGTAGGAATGTAAGCAGTTTGACCTTATTAGGTCCCTTATGATTTCCATTTCCTGTTTACTTTTTTATGCTTCTCTTGCGTCTCGTATTTGAAAGTCAAATTTTCTATTCAGCTCTGGTCTTTTCATCAAGAATGCCTAAAAGTCTTCTATTTCATTGAATATCCATTTTTCCCCCTGAAGGATTATACTCAGTTCTGCTGAGTAGGTTATTCTTGATTATAATCCTAGCTCATTTTCCCTATGGAATATCATATTCCAAGCCCTTCAGTCATTTAATGTAGAAGCTGCTAAATCTTTTGTTATCCAGACTGTGGTACCACAACACTTGAATTGTATTTTTTTCTGTCAGCTTGCAATATTTTCTCCTTAACCTGGTAGCAACTGAATTTGACTATAATATTCCTGGGAATTCTCATTTTGGGATCTCTTTCAGGAGTAATTGGTTGATTCTTTGGATTTCTATTTTACTTTCTGGTTTTAGAATATCAGGAAAATTTTCCTTGATAATTTCTTGAAAGATGAAGTCTAGGCTCTTTTTTTGATCACGGCTTTCAGGCAGTGCAGTAATTTTAAATGATCTCTCCTGGATCTATTTTCCAGGTCAGTTGTTTTTCCAATGAGATATTTCACATTGTCTTCTATTTTTTCATTCTTTTGATTTTGGTTTATTGTTTCTTTTTTTTTTGCAGGACAGAAGGCAGGGCAATTGGGGTTAAGTGATCTGCCCAAGGTCATACAGCTAGTAAGTGTGTCAAGTGTCTGAGGCTGGATTGGAACTTGGGTCCTCCTGACTCCAGGGCTGGTGCTCTACTCACTGTGCCACCTAGCTGCCCCTGGTTTATTGTTTCTTGATTTCTCATAAAGTCATTAGCTTCCATTTGCTCAATTCTAGTTTTTAAGGAATTATTTTCTAAAGTGAGTTTTTATACATCCTTTTCTATTTGGCCAATTATACTTTTTAAGGAATTTTTTTCTTCAGTGAATTTTTGTGCCTCTTTTTCCACTTGGCCAATTCTGCTTTTTAGGGCATTCTTCTCCTTATTGACTTTTTGGACCTCTTTTGCCATTTGGCCTAGTCTGTTTTTAAGGGTTTTTTTTTGGGGGGGTGGTCTCCTTTAGCAAGCTGTTGATTCATTTCTCATTATTTTGTTGCATCACTCTTATTTCTCTTCCCAATTTTTCCACTACTTCTCTTACTTGATTGTCAAAATCCTTTTTGAGCTCTTCCATGGCCTAAGACCAACTCATATTTTTTTTGGAGGCTTTGGATGTAGAAGCTTTGACTTTGTTATCTTCTTCTGAGTATGTGTTTTGATCTTCCTTGTCACCATACTAACTTTCTTTGCTCAGAATTTTTTCTGTTTGCTTATTTTCCCAGCCATTTTTCAACTATAAACTCTATGCTAAAGTAGGACTCTGCTTCCAGGGTAGAGGGTGCACTCTCCCAAGGGGTTTTATGTAGCTGTTTTCAGAATTACTTCTGGGGACCTATATGTTTTCAGTTCTTCCAAGGTGGATGATCTAAGGAGAGGTGCTACTCTCCTGGCCTGTGCTCTAGTTTGTGAGCTACCACAAGCACTGTTTTCTGTTCTGGAACTGTGAGAAGGGTCCCCGCTCCACTGTACCCACAAACTCTGGAGTGCTAGTACTCCTTCTCACCCTGGGTGCTACCCAGGACTATCACAAAGGTCCAAGTATGGGCCATCAAAGAGACCCCTCTAATCTCCTTCTGATCAGTTGTTCAACCCCCTTACCATCTGTGGGTTGAAGGCTCTGGAAGAAGCTGGTGTTGCTGCTGATGCAGTGGCTCCCAAGGCCTGCTCTTGGTTTGCTGGGGCTGGAGCTATGCTGGCTTGGCCTGTGTGGGATTGTGCTCCACTTTTAAGTTGTCTTTGGCTGGAAAATTATTTTACCCCATCCTTTCATGGGTTCTGCTGCTCCAGGAATTGTTTTATGGGATTATTTAAAAGTGTTTGGAGGGCTTTTGGGGACAGCTCAGGTAAGTCACTGCCTTTTCTCTGCCATATTGTGTATATATGCATTTCTTGGGGACACAGGATAAGCTGAAGGTTTTGTGGACCTATAACTTATTAGTCAATACAATAAAAACCTACCTTAATACACTTTTCCCTAGCATAGAATCTATTTCAAGACAATTTCATCTGGGAACTCATCTGAGCTGCTACAATTACTGAAGTACCAAAAGGATTTAATTATGAGGGTGTTATCTTTCCATAAGGCAGTCCTATAGTATAGACCCTAAGGATAGCATTATATGGAAACACTAATTCATTATAAGGGAATAATAACAGTTCCTGTCCCTCTATATTGTTACTAATTGCTTTCAATTATCTAAAAATGATTATAGCTCTCATAGCATATTACATATAAATGCCCCAAAATGCCACAGATACTATCCTAATATCACAGCAGATACAGAAAGAGGGTCAGCTTCATATGGGAATACATTTTAGTTCCTTAAGGAGAATACAGGAGTACAAAGAAAATCTTATCATTTGAAACCATCTGAATTTTATTTTGTCTGCTTGACCCATAAAATCAGAAGTCCAATCCCAACTAAGATCATCCTAAGTGAAATATATATATGTGTGTGTGTGTGTGTGTGTGTGTGTGTGTGTGTGTATTAATCAAAAGGCAAACTATGAATTTTTGAAACTTAATATAGTTATTGTTCTGTTAAAAAAATTCCCAACATAAAGATCATTTTTCTAACTATCAAGCCAGAAGGCCAAGTCACATTATGCTAATAGGGCCTGAAGACATCTCAAATTCAACATGTCTAAAGAAGAATTCATTATCTTCCCCACCCTGTCCTGACCCCAAAAAACCTCACTCTTATTCCAAAACTCCCAATTTCTGCTGAAAGCAGAATTATTCTTCCAGTCTCCCAGGTTTATAAACTTGGCATTATACTCTACTTTTTCAATCTCCTTCATACTATATATTCAATCAGTTGCCAAATCTTGTCATTTCAACCTCAACAAACAACTAAATAGTGGATAGAACACTGGATTTGGATTCAGGGAGACCTGAATCAGAGGGGTAGAGAGTACTGAGGAGATGTGAGTACCAGGCAGATTCAAGGAAGAAATGATGGAGATCTCCAAGGAAGTCCAAAAGCAATATATTATCATTCAGTTACATCCAACTCTTCGTGATTCCTTTTGGTGTTTTCCTGGCAAAGATATTAGAGTAGTTTGCCATTTCCTTCTCCAGTGGATTAAGGCTAAGTGACTTGCTCAGGGTCACACAGCCAGTAATTGTCTGAGACCAAATTTGAACTCAGGTCTTCCTGACCCCTCGCCTAGCACTCTATCCACTGAGCCACTTAGCTACCTCAAAAGCAGTATACCTGGTGGGAAATGGGGAAATGTTCATGATAGAATATATCACCATAGGACTTACCCCCTCACCCGCATTGGTGAGTTCCTCCTGGAGCTCTCACTTTGTGGACAGGACCAGAATAGCCTCCTCTCATTCCATTCCTACCTTCTTCTTGACTTTCTAGACATCAAACCATATCCCTTTGCCTGGTACCTTCACTTTCACCCATTCCACCATGCTCCCTAAGTTTTCAGCTCCATTAGCACAGAGCCTGGCACATATCACTTAACAAGTCCTTCCTCAAACTTCTGGGCATGGAGCCAAGATGGCAGAGTAGAGAAAGCACTCAGCTGAGCTTTCCCAACATAGCCCTTTAAACTATTTAAAAATAATTTCTCAAACCTCTGGAGTGGTAGAGTCAACAAAAAGTTGGAGTGAGACATTCTTCCCACCCAAGGCAACTTAGGAGGTCTGTAAAAGAGATTAGTGATAATGGGATAGAGGCTATCTAGGAGCCCACATTGATGAAATACCAGTGGTGAGACCAGGAAGTGAAGATACAAGCATCAGCAGCTTTGGAAGCTCTCAAGCCAGAGACAACAAGGGGACATGGCAACTGGTTAGAAAGAGATCAGAGGGCACCCTTGTGCTAGCACTGGATTCAGGACCATACACTGTTTGGAAACTCCATTGCCCATACCCAGTTCTGGATCATAGTTCAAGGGTGAAAGGGAATATTTTCAGTCAAAAGGGAGTAGAAGCCCTTGGGGAAATATCACTTCTGGTCTCAAGGGAACAGGGATCTTGGGAATAGTATCATGTCTAGTCTCAAAGGGACAATGGTCCTGAGAAACAGAATTCATTGATATTCTAAGGGATCAGTTGCCCTTCCTGGATAAAGACTAGAGCACAGACCATGATAGCAGTAACCACTCCCTCCCTGGATCATACTACCTTGGAAGTACCAAAAACTCACAAACATCCAGAACAAGCTTTGAAAACAGCAATGGGAAAAAACCTGAAGCTTGAGACAAAGAAAAGTCCAACTTTGACATAAAGTTTGATATCAAGAAATGGAGTGGAAAAATGAGCAAACAACAAAAAAAGAACCTGATGACAAAAATCCACTCTGGTGACAAGGAAAAGCAAGATAGAAACTCAGAAGAAAACAATGGAGTCAAAATAGCTATAAGCAAAGCCACAAAGAAAAATGTGAATTGGAAACAAATCCAACAAGAATTCCTAAAAGAGCTAAAAAAACTTTTCAAAATAAAATAAGAGCACTAGAGGAAAAGTTAGGTCAAGAAAGGGAGGCAAAAGAAAAAGACAATTAACAGCTTAATAAAAGAGGCACAAAAATACCAAAGAAAATATTACCTTAAAAAACAGAATTGGCTAAATGGAAAGAGAGGTACAAAAATTCACTGATGTAAGCACATTAAAAGCAGAATTGACCAAATGGAAAAAGAGGCACAAAAGATAATTAGGAAAATCATTCCACAAAAATTAGAATCATAGAAATGGAAGCTAATGACTCCAAGAGATAGCAAAAAACAATTTTTTTGAAAAAAAACCAAAAGACTGGAAAAAATGGAGAAAAGTGAAATATCTCATCAGAGAAAAAAACTGACCTGGAAAGTAGATCAAGGAGAAATAGTTTAAGAATTATAGGACTACCTAAAAGCCATGATGAAAGAAAGAGCCTAGATATCATATTTCAAGAAATTATCAAGGAAAACTGCTCTAATATCACAGAATCAGAGAGTAAAAATAGAAATTGAAATAATCAATAACCACCTGAAACAATTCTCAAAATGAAAATCCATGAATACTATAGCCAAATTCCAGAACTTGTAGGTCAAAGAGAAAATACTTTAAGCAGCCAGAAAGAAACCATTCAAATACCATGGAGCCACAGTCAGAATTACACAAGATATAGCAGTTGCCACATTAAAAGAATAGAGGGCTTGGAATATGATATTCCTAAAGGCAAAAGAGCTGGGATTACAACCAAGAATAACCTAACCAACAAAACTGAGAATAAACCTTAAAGGGGAAAACATGATATAATAAAAATAGAAGACTTTCAAACATTGCAGATGAAAAGACCAGAACTAAATAGAAAAACTGACTTTTAAATACAGGATTCAAGAGAAGTATAAAAAAGGTAAATGTAAAAAGAAATCACTAGGGACTCAACAAAGTTAAAATGTTTACCTCTCTATATGGGAAGATGATACATGTAACTTCTAAAACTTTATCATTATTAGGGAAGTTAGAAGAATTCTACAAAGAAAGAGGGTGTGTGAATGAGTATATTATGTTGAGATGGTATAAAAAATGGATAGGTGAGAAACAGGGATGCTATGGAAAAAGGGCAAGGAAGAATGGGGAAAATTATCACACATAAAAGAAACACAAGGAAGAACTCTTACAGTGAAGGAGAAAATGGGAGTGGGTGCAGGCAATGTATGAACCTTACTCATATGTAAATTGGTTGAAAAAGGGAAAATATAAATACATACTCAACTGGTAATAGGAATCTATGTTAACCAACGAGAAAGTAGAAGAGAAAGGGGATAAGAGAAAAGGGGTGGGGATAAAAGGGGAGAGTAACCAAAGAAGTAATGGTCAGGGGACAGCTAGGTGGTGCAGTGAGTAGAGCACCAGTCCTGGAGTCAGGAGGACCTGAGTTCAAATCCCGCCTCAGACACTTGACACACTAACTAGCTGTGTGACCTTGGGCAAGTCACTTAACCCCAATTGCCCTGCCTTCCCCCTTCCAAAAACAAAACAAAAACAAACAAAAAAAGAAGTAATGGTCAGAAGGAAAACAGATTTTAGAGGAGACGCAGGATAAAAAGAGAGAGAGAAGGATAAAAAGAAGAAAATAAGACAGAGAGAAATACACAGTTAGTAATCATAAATGTGATTGTGAATGGGATGAACTCACCCATGAAATAGAAGTAGACAGCAGAATGGAATTGAAACTAGAATCCAACAACATGTTGTTTACAAGAAATATACTTGCACACACACAGTTAAAATAAGGGGCAGGAGTAGAATCCATTGTGCTACAGCTGAAGTAAAAAACAGAAGTAGCTATCATGACCTCAGGCACAGCAATAGCAAAACCAGACCTAATTAAAAGGAAACTACATCTTGCTAAAAGGAAATATAGACAATGAAATAATATATCAATACTAAATATATATGCACCAACTGACAAAGCATCCAAATTCTAAAAGGAAATGTTAAATGAATTACAAGAGGAAATAGATTGTAAAGCTATACTACTGGGAGATTTCAATTTTATCCTCAGAGCTAGATAAATCTAACTATAAAATAAGGAATAAGTGAAGGAGATGAATAGGATCTTAGGAAAGTAAAATATGATAGACCTCTGGAGGAAAATGAATTGGAATAGAAAGAAATATACTTTTTTTCTCAGCTATACATGGCAGTTTCACAAAAACTGACCATGTATCAGGACATAGAAACCTTACAACCAAACACAGAAAAGGAAAAATACTAAATGCAACAAAATCATATTTAATAAAGGGCTTTAGAAGCACATATTAAAAATGAATTGGAAATTAAATAGTCTAATCCTAAAGAATGAGAGGGTGGGACTTCTGGGAGTCAAGATGGTAGAGTAAGCCGTCATTTGCCATAACTCTCCCATACTGACCTACAAACAACCATGAAACCACACCCTAAGACAAATCATGGAACAGCAGAATCAGCAAAAAAGATAGGGTAAAGCAATCTTTTAGCCCAAGACACTTGGAAGATCAGCAAGAAAGGTCCATCTCACTCAGATAAAAGGGGAGTGTATTTCAGGAGAGGAAGCATCCTACCAAGCCCTACCCTCAGCAAACCTACAAGAGATCCTGAGCCCCAATGTGGTGGAGCAGGCAGACTCCATCACCAGGACTTCCCCATATGTCTTAATATAGCCAGGGGAACCAGCAGGCTCCAGATCTGTAATCACCATGTGCTTCAGCACCACCACATGTTTCAGTGTAGCCTCAGGCAAACAGGCATCTTCCAGCTGTCAGACCTCTACATGCTTCAGTGTAGCCCAGAGGAAATTTAGAACTACACCACCAGGCCTCAGCACACACCAGACACCACCACTAGGACCCCAGTTTAGCAACATGTAAGCTGTCAGACCCCTACAGGCTCCAACAATGCCAGCCACTCCACCCCTTGTCCCCTCAGAACAGCACCAGACATGAGGCAACCCCAGGGTCTCAGGGCAACAACAGCACAGCACCGGGTAAATATCAAGGGCCTGCAGCCACTGTCACAAGAAGCCCAAGACAGTGTCTCTTCCATCACAGGTACAGAGCTCAAATTTAAAAGAAAGGAAAAGTGCCACACCCCCGCCCCCCCAAAAAAGATGGGCTAAAAACAACAAAAAATAATCAGACCACAGAAAGTTATTATGGAGACAGGTAAGACCAAGACACAAACTCAGAAGAAGACAACAATGTCAAAACATTTATGTGAAAAACCCCAAAATAAAATGGTAAGTGCTCTCAAGGCCAGAAAGAACACACAGAAGAGCTCAAAAAGAGCTTAAAAATCATATAAGATGTAGAAGAAAAAGTGGGAAAAATGAGAGTGATGCAAGAGAATTATGAAAAAAGACTCAACAGCTTGGAAAACTGCTTTAAAAGTAGAACTGGACAAATGAAAAAGGAGATACAAAAATCTGCAGAAGGGAAAAAAACTCCTTAAAGAGTACAATTAGCCAAATAGAAAAGAAACTACAAAAGTTAATTTAGGAAAATAGCACCTTAAAAGTTCGCATTGGGCAAATGGAAGCTAGTGACTCTATAAGACAACAAGAATCAATCAAACAAATTCAAAAGAATAAAAAAAAATGGAAGAAAATGTAAAATACCTCATGGGAAAAACAACTGACTTGGAAAATACATCCAGGAGAGACAATATCAGAATCATTGGACTACCTGAAAGCCATAATCAAAAAGAGGAACTGGACAGCATATTTCAAGAAATTGTCAAGGAAAATTTCCTGTTGTCCTGGAACCACAGGGCAAAACAAGCATTGAAAGAATCTACCAATCACTCTGGGAAAAAGATCCCAAAATAAGAACTCCAAGGAACATTATAGCCAAATTTCAGAACAATCACGCCAAGGGAAAAAATACCACAAGTAGACAGAAAGAAAGAATTCAAATATCGGGGAGTCATAATCAAGAACACACAAGACTTAGTAGCTGCAACATTAAAGGATCAGAGGTCATGGAATATGATGTTCTGGAAGGCAAAGGAGGTAGGACTACAATGAAGAATCATGTACCTGACCAAATTAATCATAATACAGGGTGATCCAAAAATCTGGACAGATAGGCAAAAATGCATTTTTTCAAGAAATGAAATGAATGAAATTTTCAACAACATCTTATTTAATTGGAATATTAAGAAATAGCATCTTCAATATGATTTCCATCATTTGTGATGCAAAGGTTGATGCACTTCGCAAGACTGATGTGAACTTGATGCAATAACTCCACATTGCCATTAATTTTAGCACATTCATTCTTTATGTGTTCAATCAAGTATGTTGCATCTGTGATTTTCAATGAGTACACCTTCTCCTTTAGCATACCCCAGAAAAAGAAGTCAAGGGGGCTAAGGTCTGTTAATATTCCAAATATTTCAAAATATGCATTTTTGCCTGTCTGTCCAGACTTTAGGGACACCCTGTACTTCAAGTGGAAAAATAGTCATTCAACAAAATAGGAGGATTCCAAACCTTCATGAGATGACAAGAACTAAACTTAAAATTTGACCTCCAAAATCAAGACCCAAAAGAAACATAAAAAGTTAAAAGGTAAAAGAAAACATAAGGGATTCAATAGAGCTAAACTGTTTGCATCCCTATGTGGGAATTTGATACTTGTAACTCTTAAAAAATTATTTCACTAACACTACAGATATAGAAGGAACATACATAGAGAGTATGGGTATAAGGCGAATTATGAGGGAGGGAGAAAAATACAGAAATCAAAATCTTGTCAAAATTAATACTAAAAATTTTGTTGACATATAACTGTGAGAAAAATAAAATATTATTTTTTTAAATTTTTTTATAAATTTATTTATTTATTTTTAGTTTACTACACATGGTTCTACGTAATTTTGAGTTCCAGATTTTCTCCCCTCCCTCCCCAAGATGGCATGGAATCTCATATAACTATCATGTATAACTTCGCATTGAATTAATTTATACACTAGTCAAGTTGTGGAGAAGAATTATGACCAACGAAATGAATCATGAGAAAGAAGAAACAGTACAAAAAAAAAAAACAACCCAAAAACAAAAACAAAAGAGAAGCAAAAAAGAAGCAAAAAAGGTGAGCATGTAGTGCATCTCAATCTGTATTCAAACTTCACAGTTCTTTCTCTGGATGAAGATAGCATTCTCCATCGTGAGTCCCTTGGAGTTGTCCTTGCACCTTAGGTTGCTGAGAAGAGCGAAGTATGTCAGGGTTGGTCCTCATGGAATCCATATATCTGTGGCTGTGCACAATGTTCTCCTGGCTCTGCTCCACTCACTCAGCATTATGTCGTGTAGGTTTTTCCAGGTTGTTACGAAGTCTGCATCATCCCCATTTCTTGTGGCACAATAGTATTCCATCTCCTTCATATACCACAGCTTGTTCAGCCATTCCCCAACTCATGAGCATCCCTTTGATTTCCAATTCTTGGCTACCACAAAAAGAGCCACTATAAATATCCTTGTACATATGGGCCCTTTTTCCGCTTGTGTGATTTCTTTGGGATACAACCCTAGAAGTGGTATTGCTGGGTCAAAGGGTATGAACATTTCTATAGCCCTTTGGGCATAGTTCCAAACTGCTCTCCAAAATGGCTGGATCAGCTCACAACTCCACCAGCAATGCAACAATGTTCCAATTTCCCCACATTCTTTCCAGCATTTATCATTTTCCTGTTTTGTTATTTTAGCCAATCTGACAGGAGAGATGTGGTATCTAAGAGTTGTTTTGATTTGCGTTTCTCTAATCAGTAGTGATCCAGAGCATTTTTTCATATGCCTATAGATAGCTTTAATTTCTTCCTCTGAAAACTGTCTGTTCATATCCTTTGACCATTTCTCAATTGGGGAATGGCTTGTATTCCTATATATTTGGCTCAGTTCCCTGTATATTTTAGAAATGAGGCCTTTATCAGAGATACTAGTTGCAAAGATTTTCTCCCAGTTTTCTGCTTCCTTCCTAATTTTTGTTGCATTGGCTTTTTTGTACAAAAACATTTCAATTTGACATAATCAAAATTATCCATTTTGCATTTTGTAATGCTCTCTATCTCTTGTTGGGTCATGAATTCTTTACTTTTCCATAAATCTGATAAGTAAACTATTTCTTGCTTTCCCAAATTACTTATAGTATCAACTTTTACTCCTAAATCATGAACCCATTTTGATTTTATTTTGGTATATGGTGTAAGATATTGGTCTATGCCCAGTTTTTGCCCTACCATTTTCCAGTTTTCCCAACAGTTTTTGTGAAATAGTGAATTATTAGCCCAGAAGCTAGCCTCTTTGGGTTTATCAAAGAGTAGATTGCTAAACTTGTTGATTTCTCCTACTTGTGTACCTATCCTATTTCACTGATCCACACCCCTGTTTCTTAACCAGTACCAGGCAGTTTTGATGACTGCTGCTCTGTAGTACAGTTTAATATCTGGTATGGCTAAGCCACCTTCTCTAGCATGTCTTTTCATTAATACCCTAGATATTCTAGACCTCTTGTTTTTCCAGATGAATTTTGTTATTATTTTGTCCAGCTAAGTAAAATAATTTTTGGTAGTTCGATTGGTATGGCACTGAATAGATAGATTAATTTAGGTAAAATTGTCATTTTTATTATATTAGCTCGGCCTAACCATGAGCAAGTGATATTTTTTCCATTTATTTAGATCTGATTTTATTCACGTGCAAAGTGTTTCATAGTTATGTTCATATAGGCCCTGGGTTTGCCTTGGCAAATAGACTCCCAAATATTTTATAGTGACTTCAGTAAGGTTGTCAAATTTATGGGCATACAGTTGGGCAAAATAATTCCTAATTATTGTTTTGATTTCCTCTTCATTAGAGGTGAACTCACCCTTTTCATTTTTGATACTGGTAATTTGATTTTCTTCTTTCTTTTTTTAATCAAATTGGCCAAAGGTTTATCAATTTTATTGGTTTTTTCATAAAACCAGCTCTTTGTTTTATTTATTAATTCAATAGTTTTCTTGGTTTCAATTTTATTAATCTCTCCTTTGATTTTCAGTATTTCTAATTTGGTATTTAATTGGGGGTTTTCAATTTGCTCTTTTTCTAGCTTTTTCAGCTGTATGCCCAGATCATTGATCTCCTTTTTCTCTATTTTATTCATGTAGGCATTTAGGGATATAAAACTTCCCCTAAGAACTGCTTTTGCTGCATCCCATAAGTTTTGGTATGTTGTTTCATTATTGTCATTCTCTTGAATGAAGTTATTAATTGTTTCTCTGATTTGTTCTTTGGCCCGCTCATTCTTTAGAATTATTTAGTTTCCAATTAGTTTTTAGCTTATTTTTCCATGGTTCTTTATTAAAAATGATTCTTATTGCATCATGATCTGAAAAGGATGCTTCGACTACTTCTGCTTTTCTGCACGGTATTGTGAGGTTTTTATGCCCTAGTACATGGTCAATTTTTGAGTATGTGCCATGTACTTTTGAGAAGAAAGTATATTCCTTTTTATCCCCATTCAGTTTTCTCCAGAGGTCTATTATATGTGCCTTTTCTAAAATTCTGTTTACCTCCTTAACTTTTTTCTTATTTATTTTGAGGTTAGATTTATCAAGTTCAGAAAGGGGGAGGTTGAGGTCTCCCAATATTATAGTTTTGCTGTCTATTTCTTCCTGTAACTACCTTAACCTTTCCTCTAAGAATTTGTATGCCTTACCACTTGGTGCATATATGTTAAGCAACGATATTGCTTCATTGTTTATGGTGCCTTTTAGCAGGATATAATGTTCTTCCTTATCTCTTTTAATTAAATCTATCTTTACTTTTGCTTTGTCTGAGATTAGGATTGCTACACCTGCTTTTTTTACTTTAGCTGAGGCGCAACATATTTTACTCCAGCCTTTTACCTTTACCCTATGTGTATCCCCCTGTTTCAAATGCATTTCTTGTAAACAGCTGTAGCCATAATGGCTTTTGTTTTCTTTGAATGGCTCAGCTTGCCTCATTGAGCCTCTGGACACTGTGGCTTGCTCTTCCGGGGCAGGAGGCCCGGGGAGCATGCCGGGAGGCAGACGGCTTCCTGTGTGGGGAGTCATGGGGCTGGCTGAGGGGAGGTGTTAGCTCCAGAACCTGGTCTACCCTAGGGGGAGGAGCCAAGTCAAGAACCAATCAGCCCTGGTCATTTGGGCGGAGCT
This sequence comes from Trichosurus vulpecula, assembly GCF_011100635.1. NCBI lineage: Eukaryota > Metazoa > Chordata > Mammalia > Diprotodontia > Phalangeridae > Trichosurus > Trichosurus vulpecula. Next base: position 190,558,451 of record NC_050573.1, on the reverse strand, counting down.
TGATGATGTCAGAAACCCTATAAGAGGGGAGAGGACAGCTTGAAGATTCTTCCTCTCTTTCCTTTTCCGGTTGGAGCCAGAGGCAGTTACAACGACCGTTACAGAGGCAGTTACGACCGTTACATCGTCAGTTTCAGTTGCAGCTTCAGTTTCAGAAACAGACACAGCTGAGGCAGGAGCTGCCAGCAGCAGAGCTGATCTACGGGAGGAAGCTGAACAAAGACTTCAGTCCAGTGGGTAATCTTATTACCATCAAGGGGGAAACATGATTTTGCTTTACGCAATCATGTTTCTCTGTAGCCTCCTGGTTACTCTTTCAAGGCGTACCTATTGGGCCTGGAAGATTATGACCAACATATCAAAATGGGGCTTCTGGTTCATGGGTTGGTTACTGTGGAGCCTAAATAAATGTTTTGATTCTTCTGCCTTCTACTTTGAGAGTTTCTTCTATCCGGCGATTCCGAACCTTTCAGACATGTTTATGATCTTCTTTGAGATTATAAACTCGGCCCTCCTGATACATTTGGCGTCACGAACAGGATCGCTAGGTATAAGATCTCTATTTAGAAGCAGAACAATTCCAGAGGAAGAGATAAATATCCCAGGATGGGAGGATCCATTTTATTCCTCCCTAGCAAAAGAATTGGCTAAAAAAGCTGGACCCTGTGAAAACTGGGAACCAAGGCTACGGAGAGGAGATCCTAGGGATTTAGAAAAGTGTTTACGAGAAGTTGGGATTCAGTCAGGGGCATCACTATCTAGGCAAAGCTGGATAGTGTTATCAGCCTACCGGCTAGTATACGAAAGATTGAGATTAAGTGAAAGACATGGGGGCACTCCTACCCCACAGGAAGAAGGGGAATCTCAGATAGCAGGAGACCAAACTGACTCAAATGAGAACTTTTCTATTAATGCGGCTAAGAGCAACAGGAGACCAAAAAAGCCCAGAGTGCATTTCAACCCAGCCCAGAAAGAGCCGGCTGAGGCACAAAACACTACTGGGGTTCAGGATGTGCCTCACACAGAGAATAGGAGATGGTTAAATGATCAGACAAGGGCTCGACCCATACAAAGGAGGAAGACAGAAACCCGAGGTGAAGATTCAGTTACAAGGGAAATTCAGGAAGATTTCTCACCGCAAGAGGTCACAGATATTTTGAGTAGATTCAGCCAAAGAATAGGAGAACCATTGATATCTTGGATGGTAAGACTCAGTGATCAAGGGGCCGGTGGAATATCAGTAGATGGGACAGACTGCATGAGATTCATAGGTATCAGCCATGATCCTCTAGTTCAACAAGCTTTTAGGGAACATCATCAGCAAGGAGATGGTGATAGCAAGACTACTCTGTTGGCATTAGCCGCTGTGGGATGCAATAAGAGATATGATACTGATTCTATGTGGCCCACTGAGCACAGACCCTGGTATTCACTTAGAGATTGTATCATGAGACTAAAGGAGGAGGTAATGAAGACTGCCATTATGATAGGAACTGCACAACTAATTTTGAATTTATTGCTTGGAGAAGTAGGGAGCCGTCTTACAACAGTGATAAATAAGATTTTACAGTTATATGACTTAGGTGACTGGGGAAGGGATAGATCTCCTCGAGAGAGAAGAGTGAATAACCAGCAAACTTGGCGCCAAAGGAGAGTAACAAGGAAAGAAATGTTTACTACTTTATTGAGAGCAGGGGTAGGTTTTGAAATGATAGATGGAATTCCAACCAATGAATTATACAGAATGTATAGAGGACTTGATAACACGAGAAATAGGGAAATAAGAACTGCTCCTGCAAGCCCACAAGCCACTCAGAGTGAAGGTGACCTTGTGTGATTAACGGATGAAAACTTGTACATTTGGGGAAAGGCTGGGAGGACAATCTTAGTCTATATCTAGGGTGGGATCCTCTTGGCTTCCTCATTATGTTCCTTTTGAAAAGAAACATTTCCCACCTGAGTTTGGCTCTGATGTTGGATCTTTGCATAACTGAAATCTCAACCAAACTTGAGATGATTTTATTTGAAGAATTGTGGTCCATACTTGTCTATTCTTTTTGTCCTTTGTTTTGGCTAACCTTGTTGCTAGTTTTGTTTCCTTCAGGCTTAAGCACCCTGCACTTTCCGGTGACTGCCTAAGCATGTAGCATTCTTGGAATTCCTGCCAGCTCGTTAAAGAAATGACCTCTGGAATGGGACTTTTTGGGGGCAGGGCCATCTCTACATCCAATTTCAGCATGAAGAAGCTATGGAAAATGAGACCTTCACCCCTCACCCCAAGATTTTGAGCCCCAATCGTTCAAGGGGGGTGGAAATGATGATAGTGTTCTGTTTACTTATTTTGTGTTATCCTTGCTGTGTTGTTTTATTGTTATGATATTATTGATCCTATGTAATGGATACAAGGATTTAGGGGTGGACATTTGAATTATTAATAATTATTTTGGGGATGATTGATTGAAGAGATTATCTTGCTGGGACCTAGGGGTGGATCGCATTTGAATCGTTAAACCAATGTTTAGGAATGTCACCAAATGATATGTTTTGCTTTATAATGAATGATATGTTTTAGTTTCCTTTGTAATTGAATCACAATGTATGTTCTAGGATACATGGCTGATTAGATTATGTATCCTATAACAAGGGGTGAAATGTAGCCATAATGGCTTTTGTTTTCTTTGAATGGCTCAGCTTGCCTCATTGAGCCTCTGGACACTGTGGCTTGCTCTTCCGGGGCAGGAGGCCCGGGGAGCATGCCGGGAGGCAGACGGCTTCCTGTGTGGGGAGTCATGGGGCTGGCTGAGGGGAGGTGTTAGCTCCAGAACCTGGTCTACCCTAGGGGGAGGAGCCAAGTCAAGAACCAATCAGCCCTGGTCATTTGGGCGGAGCTTGATGATGTCAGAAACCCTATAAGAGGGGAGAGGACAGCTTGAAGATTCTTCCTCTCTTTCCTTTTCCGGTTGGAGCCAGAGGCAGTTACAACGACCGTTACAGAGGCAGTTACGACCGTTACATCGTCAGTTTCAGTTGCAGCTTCAGTTTCAGAAACAGACACAGCTGAGGCAGGAGCTGCCAGCAGCAGAGCTGATCTACGGGAGGAAGCTGAACAAAGACTTCAGTCCAGTGGGTAATCTTATTACCATCAAGGGGGAAACATGATTTTGCTTTACGCAATCATGTTTCTCTGTAGCCTCCTGGTTACTCTTTCAAGGCGTACCTATTGGGCCTGGAAGATTATGACCAACATATCAAAATGGGGCTTCTGGTTCATGGGTTGGTTACTGTGGAGCCTAAATAAATGTTTTGATTCTTCTGCCTTCTACTTTGAGAGTTTCTTCTATCCGGCGATTCCGAACCTTTCAGACATGTTTATGATCTTCTTTGAGATTATAAACTCGGCCCTCCTGATACAACAGCATATTGTAGGATTATGGTTTTTAATCCATTCTGCTATCTGCTTCTGTTTTGTGAGAATATTCATCTCCTGCATGTTCAGGGTTATGATTTCTATGTGTGTCTTTTTCTCCATCCTAAATCCCCCTGTTTATGCTTTTATTTCTCCCTTTCCCCTTCTCCTCCTCAACAAAGTTTTGCTTTTGACTGCCGCCTTCCTCAGTTAACCCTCCCTCTTTATTCCCCTCCCTTATCTTACCGTTTCCTGCTGGCTACTTCTCCTCTCCCTTCTGACCACCCCCCTCCCTTTTTCCCCCCTTCCCCTCCTACTTCCCGTAGGACAAGTTAGATTTCTAAACTTATCAGGGTATGTTATTCCCTTCTTGAACTAGATCAGATGACAGTAAAGCTCAAATACTGCTCTTCTCCCTCCCTTCTTTCCCTCTACTATAATATGTTTTTGTGCCACTTCATTTGGTGTAATTTACCCTTTTCTACTACCTCCTTACTGCTTCTCTCATAGCCCTCCCTTTATATCTCTTGCTTATATTTTATATCTTTACATCAGTTAATTTATACAGGCATTCACAACCTATGTATATCCCTTTCAATTGTCATAATAGCTGTACCATTCTCAAGACTGACTTATATATTGATATATATATAACATACATAAGATGATATAATCCCACATAAAGATGTAAACAACCTGCCCTTATTGGGGCGGAGCCAAGATGGCCACATGAAGGCAGCATCTTACCAGAGCTCTCTCACAAGGTCTGTCAGATTCCTATAAAAAAGTGAATTTGAGCAGATTTGAGAGAGTCAGAAACTGCGAGGAGTCTGCATGGGGCAAATTTTCGAGCCGGGAGAGTCTGAAAGGCCAAAGGCATGAATCTGTAGGCTCAGAGAGGGCTTGGTGTGGAGCTGCTCCAGACCAAGGTGGAAGCGGCTGGCCGGGAAATCCATGTGGGAGACGGGCTGGGAGAAAGCTGGGCGCCTGAAACCAGCGGAGATACCCAGGCCTCCCAACACAGGACGGCAGTCTGTGGAAGTGACGAGAGGCAGCGCAACGCCACCGGCCGTGAAATACCGACTCCTGAAGCTTGCAGCCCAAACGTATGAAACGCGGCTTCTTGAACTTCTGGGAGTTCTTAATGTCCAGGTAAACAGCTCTAATCCCTCCCCTCCCCACCCAGAGAATTCCTCGGGGAAAAACAACGCTGGAACTGAGCAGAAAGTAGTGGGGCTTCAGTGGTCAAATAGTAGAAGTTCATCAGTCCCAGAGGGGCAAAGTCAGCAGGGATCAACCCCAGGAGCCCAGACATAACCTTGCTCCCCCAGGGGAAGTGCCAGACATCAGCTCAAACAACAAACAGCTGAGACCATTGCTGAAAAGCAAGTGCTGGAGAGCACCCATAGGGAGTGAGAAGCCAGGGAAGAAGACCCCTCCCACACACTTCAGGAAACTGAAGGCTATAATTCTAGACTCACAACCCCAAGAATAAGAAAGCTGGGACAGAAAGCCCTGAGGCTCAAAGGTAGAAATTCTTTGTAAAGCCAGCAAAAGGCAAACCAACATGAAGAAGAACACAAAAAAACCGAGGACAATAGATTCTTTTTATGGAGACAGGCAGGATCAAAATACCAATAAGGAAGAGGGAGGTAATGATACTGTAGATACATCAGATACCTCAAAAGGTAATATGAACTGGTCTCCAGCCCAAAAAGCACTGCTGGAAGAGCTAAAGGAGAATTTTAAAAACCAAATTAGGGAGCTAAAAGAAAATATGGAAAAAATGGTAAAAAAATTCACTGATGAAATCAAGTCCCTAAAGAATAAGATTGGCGAAATGGCTACAGAGATTCAGAATCTAGAGAGAGAAAATGACACCCTGAGAGGCAAAATCAACCAATTGGAAAAGGAGACTCAAAAGCAAAATAAAAACACTAACTCATTAAAAATTAGACTTGAGCAAGTGGAAGCTAACGAATCTATGAGGCACCAAGAAGTAGTAAAACAAAACATAAAGAATGAAAAAATAGAAAAAAACATGTGAAATATCTGATTGGGAAAACAACTGACCTGGAAAATAGATCCAGGAGAGACAATTTAAGAATTATTGGTCTACTGGAAATCCACGATGAAAAAAAGAGCCTTGACATTATCTTCGAAGAAATTATCAAAGACAACTGCCCAGAGGTCCTAGAACCAGAGGGCAAAGTAGTCATTGAAAGAATTCACCGATCACCCCCTGAAAGAGATCTCAAACTGAAAACACCAAGAAATATTATAGCCAAATTTCAGAGCTATAAACTTAAGGAGAAAATCCTGCAAGCAGCCAAAAAGAAGCAATTCAAATATCGTGGAAGTACAGTCAGGATCACGCAGGATCTCTCAGCTTCCACATTAAAAGACAGGAGAAATTGGAATATGATATTCCGAAGGGCAAAGGAGCTGGGACTACAACCAAGGATCAACTACCCAGCAAAACTAAGCATAATTTTCCAGGCAAGGCGATGGGCATTCAATGAAATAAGGGAATTCCAGACCTTCCTGATGAAAAGGCCAGAACTCAATGGAAAATTTGATCTCCAAATACAAAACTCAAGAGAGACATAAAAAGGTAACCGGGGGGAAAACCCCACAAACCTTATTAACCAATAAAATATTATTTAAAAAATAAAATAAAATACTTCCTAGTCACCAAGAAAAATAAAAGAATGACTGAGTCAAAGAACAAATCATAGAAATAACTGATAATTTCACTAAAGAGAATGACAATAAGGCAACATTCCAAAATTTGTGGGATTTCAGCCAAAACAATAGTTAGGGGAAATTTTATATCTCCAAACACATGCATCAATAAAAGAGTGAAGATGAGATCAATGAATTAGGTATGCAAATAAAAAACTAGAAAAAGAACAAATTTAAAAATCCCCAATTAAACACTAAAATGGAAATCTTGAAAATCAAGGGAGAGATTAAGAAAATTGAAAGTAGGCGGTAGAGCCAAGATGGCGTCATGAAAACAGGGACTTGCTTGAGCTCTCCCCCAAATGCCCCTAAACACCTGTAAAAAATGATTCTAAACAAATTCTAGAACTACAGAACCCATTAAATGAAAGGGTGAAACAAGATGGCCTGGATGGTCACTGGGAAGGGTTTATCATACCATTCTGGGAGCAGAGTGCAGCCCAGCCTGGGCCGCGCCAAGGCAGATCAGGCCAGAGCAAACCGGATGGAGTAGGTCTCAGGGTCCTGAATCACTGAGCTATGACAGTTTCCAGATTTCTCAATGCACAAACACTAAAGAAAACATACCAGTTCAGTGGGAAAACCATTGGACCTGGGTGAGACAAGGGCACAGTCTGGCCCCAGGTCCACAGTGATGGAGGTGGCTGCAGCAGGAGCAGTGGCAACTCCATCCAGAGCTCCAGGCCCACAGATGGTGGGGGGAATCAAGCAATGGATCAGAGTGGGAGTGCAGGGATCTCTTTGCTGTAGCTGAGGTAGGACTATCTTGCTTTGTTGTGCTTGGATCTGGTACCAAGTCCTGGTTGGCAGTCCTTGGGGAAGGACCAGCACTGGGGTGGCAGAGCTTGTGGTGGCTGTGAAGAGGAGTCCTGTTGGTAGTTACACAGCAGAAAGGAGTGCTTTCACAGACATTCACAGACTAGAGTACAGGCCAGGAGAGGATTATCAAAGCACCTCAGAATAGAAGTAGCTCTGAAAACAGCAGTGCAAAACCCCTGAAGCTTGGGACACAGCAGGGTCCACTCTGAAAACAGTCATACACTGACAAAAAGCTCAAAAGTCAAGTAATTGGCTAGGAAAATGAGCAGAAAGCATAAAAGGACTCAGACTATAGAATCTTTCTTTGGTGACAAAGAAGATCAAAACCTACAACCAGAAGAAGCCAACAAAGTAAAAGATCCTACATCAAAAGCCTCCAAGAAAAATATGACTTGGTCTCAGGCCATGGAAGAGCTCAAAAAGGATTTGGAAAATCAAGTAAGAGAATTAGAGGGAAAAATGGGAAGAGGAATGAGAGTGATACAAGAAAATCATGAAAAACAAGTCAACGACCCCCCAGAAGACCCAAAAAAATACTAAAGAAATTAACAACTTAAAAAATAAACTAACCCAAATGGCAAAAGAGCTCCAAAAAGGCAATGAGGAGAAGAATGCCTTAAAAGGCAGAATTAGCCAAATGGAAAAGGAGGTCCAAAAGACCACTGAAGAAAATACTACCTTAAAAATGAGATTGGAGCAAGTATAAGCTAGTGACTTTATGAGAAATCAAGAAATTATAAAAGAGGACCAAAAGAATGAAAAAATGGAAGATAATGTGAAATATCTCATGGGAAAAACCACTGACCTGGAGAATAGATCCAGGAGAGATAATTTAAAAATTACTGGACTACCTGAAAGCTATGATCAAAAAAGAGCCTAGACATCATCTTTCAAGAAATTATCAAGGAAAACTGCCCTGATATTCTAGAACCAGAAGGTAAAATAGAAATTGAAAGAATCCACCTATTGTCTCTTGGAAAGGATCCCAAAAAGAAAACTCCTAGGAATATTGTGGCCAAATTCCAGAGTTCCCAGGTCAAGGAGAAAATACTGCAAGCAGCCAAAAAGAAACAATTCAAGTATTGTGGAAACAATCAGGATAACACAAGATCTAGCAGCTTCTACATTAAGGGATCAAAGGGCTTGGAATATGATAATCCAGAAGTCAAAGGAGTAAGGATTAAAACCAAAAATCACCTACCCAGCAAAACGGAGTATAATACTTCAGGGAAAAAAAAAATGTGGACTTTCAATGAAATAGAGGACTTTCAAGCATTCTTGATGACAAGACCAGAGATGAATGGAAAATCTGATTTTCAAATACAAGAATCCAGAGACGCATGAAAAGGTAAACAGGAAAGAGAAATCACAAGGGACTTAGTAAAGTTGAACTGTTTACATTCCTATATGGAAAGATGATATTTGCAACTCATGAGACCTTTCTTAGTATTAGGGTAGTTGAAAGGAATATATATACATATACATATACACATATGGATAGATAGAGAGCATAAGGTAAGTTGAATATGAAGGGATGATATCTAAAAGAATAAAATTAAAGGGTGAGAGAGGAATATATTGGGAGAAGGAAAAAGGGAAAGATAGAATGGGGAAAATTATCTCACATAAAAGTGGCAAGAAAAAATTGTTATAATGGAATAGAAGAGGGGGTAGGTGAAAGGGAATAAGTGAATCTTGCTCTCGTTGGATTTGGCTTAAGGAGGGAATAACATACACACTCAGTTGGATATCTTACCCTACAGGAAAGTAGGGGAGAAGGAGATAAGGGGGGGGATGATAGAAGGGAGGGGAGATTGAGGGAGGAGGTTGTCAAAAGCAAACACTTTTAAAAAGGGACAGAGTCAAAGGAGAAAACTGAATAAAGGGGGACAGGATAGGAAGGAGGGAAATATAGTTAGTCTTTCACAACATGACTATTATGGAAGTGTTTTGCGTAATGATACATATATAAGCTATATTGAATTGCTTGCCTTCTCAAGGAGGGTGGGTAGGAAGGGAAGAAGGGAGAGAATCTGGAACTAAAAGTTCTAAAAAGAAATGTTAAAAAAATGTTTTTTTACATTCAATGGGAAATAAGATATGCAGGCAATGGAGTATAGAAATATATCTTGCCCTACGAGAAAGTAAGGGGAAAGGGGATGGGGGTGGGGTGGGGTGATAGAAGGGAGGACAGACTGGGGAAAGGGGCAAACAGAATATATGCCATCTTGGGGTGTGGGGAAGGGTAGCGATGGGGAGAAAATTTGTAACTCAAAATCTTGTGAAAATGAATGTAGAAAAGTAAAAGTAAATTAAAAATTAAAAAATAAACCAAATAAATAAATTAATTGAATATGAAAAAATAAAATTGAAAGTAAAACCAAAAAATGCACTAATAAATAAAACTAGGAGCTGGTTTTATAACAAATCCAACAAAATAGATAAACCACTAGTTAATTTTATGACAAAAGAAAACCAAAATGCCAGTTTCAAAAATGAAAAATGTGAATATACCACCAATGAAGATGAAATAAAACTACTATTAGGAATTATTTGTCCAATTATATGCCAGTGAAACTGATCATCTAAAGGAAATGGATGAATATTTGAAAAAAATAAAAATTACCCAGCTTAAAAGACAAAATCAAATACTTAAATAATCCTATCTTAGAAAAAGAAATTGAAGAAGACATCAGTGAGCTCCCTAAGAAAAAAGTCTCCAAGACTAGATGGATTTGCAAGTGAATTCTACCAAACATTTAAGGAACAATTAATCCCAATACTCTACAAACTATTTGGAAAAAAAAACCAGGTAAGAAGGAATATGACCAAATTCCTTTTATGACACAAATATGGTTTTAATACCTAAGCCAGAGAAAGCAAAAACAGAGAAAGAAAGCTATAGACCAATTTCTTTAATGAATAATGATGAAAATTTTTAAATAAAATACTAGCAACCAGGTTTAAGCAATATATCTCAAAGTTTTATTTACATCAGGCATACAGGGTTGGCTCAATATTAGAAAAACTATCAGCATAAATGACCATATCAATAACAAAACAAGAAAAATCATTTGATTATATCAATAGATGCAGAAAAAGCCTTTAACAAAATATAATAGCCATTCCTATTGAAAAAAACACTAGATAGCATAGGAATCAATGGAGTCTTTCTTAAAATGATCTATCTAAAACTAAGAGCAAGCATTATCTGAAACAGGAATGAACTTGAAGGCTTCCCAATAAGATCAAGGAGTGAAGCAAGGATATCCATTATCACTACTATTATTCTATATTGTATTAGAAATGTTAGCTATAGCAATAAGGCCCCCACCCCACCCCCCACCGCCAAAAGTGAAGGAATAAAAAAAGACAATGAGGAGATAGGATTGTCATTCTTGGCAGATGAGATGATGCTTGGAGAAACCTAGAGCATCAACTAAAAAACTAGCTGAAACAATTAACAACTTTAACAAAGTTACAGGATATAAAATAAATTGATGTAAATCATCAGCATTTCTGTATACTACAAGACCCAGTAGTAAGAGATGTAATTAGAAATTCCTTTTAAAATAACTGCATACAATATAAAATACTTGGGAGTCTACTTGGGAAGACAAACTCAGGGGTTATATGAACACAATTACAAAATATTTTTCACACAAATAAAGACAGAGCTAAACAATTCGAGAAATATTCATTGGCCATGGGTAGGACTAGCCAATGTAATAAAAATGACAATTCTAGCTAAGTTAATTTGCTTATCCAGTGCCATACCAATCAAACTACCGATGAATTATTTTATAGAACCAAAAAAAATAATCATAAAATTCATCTGGAAGAACAAAAGGTCAAGAATATCAAGGGAATTTATATTCCTTCCCTCCTTCCTTTCTTTCTTCTTTCTTACCTCTTTCCTTCCCTCTTCACTTCCTCCCTTCCCTTTCTTCATTCCTTCATTCATTCCCTACCTTCTTCATTCCTTTGTTCCTTCCCTCCTTCCTTCTTTTCTTCCTTCCATTTGTTCCTTCTTTTCTTCCATCCTTTTCTTTTTTCCATTTCCTCCCTCTTTCCTTCCTCCCCTCCTTCCTTCTTTCCTTCTCTTTTCTTCCCTCCTTTCTTCTTTTCTTTCCTCATTCCTTTTCTTCCTTCTTTCCTTCATCTGCAGATGAGGCAACTGAAGCACAGAAAAGCTAATTTTCCCAGTGTCAATAGCTAGTTTTATATCTGAGGCACAATTGGAACTGAACTCTTCTGTTTTCCAAGTCCAATATTGATCCACTATGCCATCTAGCTATTAAGCAATTGATGGATTGAGAGTAGAAGCCCAATTAAGCCTGTAATTTAAAAAAAAAACACGTCTATTTTTGGGTATTCTGCTAAGCTGGGCCATTTAAGTGGGCTTGGAGTCAGGAAGACCTGAGTTTAAGTCCAGTCTCAAAAACTTCCTAGTTACCCTGGGTAAGTCACTTAACCTCTGTTTTCCACTGGAGAAAGAAATGGCAAACCACTCCAGTATTTTGCAAAGAAAATCCCATGGACATAGGTCCATAGGTGTTAAGAAAAGTTAAGCAGAATGGAAACGACTGAACAGCAACAACTTTTCTAAATACTGGAAGTACAAAGAAAGGTAAAAAATTATCTCCCTCCCTGAAGGAGACAATGCAAATAATTAGGTGATTACAAGAGATTTTGAGAATAGATGGAAGGAAATCTCAGAGGGGAAGACAGTTTCTGGGGCGACTGGGAAAGGCTTCCTAAATGGTGGAGAGGAGGAGGGAGTCCAATCCAGGCACAGGGGAGAGCTAGGACAAAGGAATGGAGTGCCAAGTGGGACAATTAGCAAGTAGGTCAAGGTAGCTACATAGAAGAGTAGGTAGATGAAAGGAAAGTGTAAAAAAGCTAGAATGATCCAGGTAATGAAGATTCTTAAATTCCAGAGGACTTCGTATTTGAACCTAGATGTAAGAAAGGAACCACTGGCATTTACCAAATAGGTGAATGAACGTTAGATTCATGCTTTAGGAAAAATCACTTTGGCAGCTGAGTGAAAGATGGATTAGAAACAGGAAAACCATTTAGGAAGCTATTGTATTAACAGAGCACCTGCCCTGGAGTCAAGAGGACCTGAGTTCAAATCTGGCCTCAGACACTTGACACACTTACTAGCGGTATGACCTTGGGCAAGTCACTTAACCCCAATTGTCCTGCCTTCCCCCCTCCAAAAAAAAAGAAAGCTATTGCAATTTCAGATGAAAGGTGATGAGGGCCTGAGCTACGGTGGTACCTATGGGAGAGAAAAGAAGGTGACATATATAAAAGGCATTGTAAAGGTAGAAACAACTAAGTTTGGCAATGGAATGGATATGTGGGGTGAGTGAAAGTGAGGATGACACTGAGGTTCTGAACCTGGGACCCTGGGAGGATAGTTAGAGGAGGGGAAAGTTTGGGGGAAGATAATTCTACTTCTTGAATTTGAGATACCTGTAAGATCCTCTAGGTTGAGATGTCCAAGAGGCAAAATTGGTGATGAATTATCTGCATCTATGAAATTTTTTAAAAACTCATTATGGATGAAAACCTGAGTGTAGAAATTTGAATATAATAATAGCTGACATTTATATATAACCTTTTAAGGTTAGCATAACATTTTACTTTCATAATCTCCCTTCATCCACACAACAGTCCTGTGAAGTAAGTACTAGGGATGTTGTTACACCCATTTTCCAGGTGAAAAAACAAATATTCAGAGCTGTAGGTGTCTAAAGCAGGAGTGGAACCAAGGAATTTCTGATATTGAGTGTACCATTCTTTCTCTCATACCACACAGCTTTGACAATGATGACCACTCATTTGAGCAGTGTTCAATGTTCTGTCGTCACCTAACATAACATAAATTATAGGGGCCCCTTAAACCTCAGACACTCAGTCACATACCTTATAAAGTAGTTTGGGAAGGAATTACTTGGAGAGGAGAAATAATGGGAAAGCACACTAGAGAAAGCATTTCTAAACTGAAATAAAATATTTCCAAATAGACATGAAATGAGCTAATAATGGTCAACTAATAGTTCTTGGTAGCTTCTGGCAGAGTAGCATTATAGCATTTGTCATGATGACAACTAATACTTGTCATTTCTACAGCCTGAGAAAATGAACCAGTTCAGAGAATAATCTATAATTAGTTCTTCTAGCTTCTTTGATGTCCACAACAACAGAAAGATATTAAGAAGCAAATAAGCACGGAAAGAAGAGCTGTAGCAAGTCAACTGAGTGCATGTTCTGATTGCATTGGAAACTATCGTGTTTATGGAAATCCTTGGGTAACTAAAACAGGAAAATTCTGAAGGTTGCTGCCACTTGCAATTAAGGGGTGTGTTAAGAGTACAAAAAGTTGTATTTTTACTAGAAGCCTTCTGAGTTTTATCTTCCTGTTTTGACTACAGGCCTCCTGACGAAGGGCCTGAGGTGTTATAAATTATCCCATTACTCACTCACCTCAGGTATCCCTGCTGGACAGAACAGGAAGGAAGTAAATCTTGGAGTCCTGCACTTAGATCCTTTAATCACATACATGCTTGCCCTTCAAAGTAGTAAATCATTGTCTTTTCCTGGTCTGCCATGATTCATGCCTGAAACAGAGAGGAGAGGAGACAAGCTCTCAGAAATGCCATACCAAAGGAAAAATAACTATATGTTTTTCAATAATCATTATGTACACCAATGCTACATGTTTTTCAAGTTGGCATGGTGAGTAAGTGTATCATTGCAAGGGCCAATAGCCCTTGCTATAGACATACTCCATAGATTGTTGCCTTACAAACTAGACATTTCTAGACTCAATGCCAATTTTTAAATTCCATTAAAGCTTAAACATCTATATCAAGTCACATAACTTGGAAATGTCTTCAATAAGCAAATCTGGCCCACTACAGATGCCTATTTTCTTACAAACATCACTAGGCAGAAATACAATCAATCATATTTTAAGATGCGATCCAAATCTTTAAAATACTGTGTTAAAATTATACATAGAAAAGAGTTAAGAACAAAGACGCAACAGAGAGATATATCTCTGAAAAAAATATCCTGAGAGTCTCTGGTCTTCTATTTATGATTTGTGATACATGGATATAATATATATGCTTAATGTAGATCAACTCTTCACAAGCATTTAAGTTCCCGCTATGTTCCAGACACTGTGGTAAGCACTTGGGGGTACAAAGACAAGAGTGAAACCTGTCCTCAAGGAGCTTAAAATCTAATGTGGATGTGTGTGTGTGTGTGTGTGTGTGTGTGTACAAAATAAATAGATATAACATCATTCTGTGGGGTTTGAAGAAGGGTGGATCAGCAAAGCCTTCTTCATAAGACACTCTAGTTAGGAAGTCAATGAATGGCAGAAAGACAATCACTCAACTAGCATTTATTAAGTGCCTACTGTGTGCCTGTGTGCCTGTGTGCTAAGCGCTGGGGATACGAAGAAAGGCAAAATACCATCCCTGCTCTCAAGAAGCTCATAGTATAATGAGAGAGGCAACATGCAAACAGCCAAGTTCAAACAAGGGAAGGAGGGAAGGCACTAAGAATATGGCATACGAGGAAAGACTTCCTGCTGAAATTGGGACTTTAGCCAAGACTTGAAGGAAGCCAGAAGGTAGAGATGAGGAGGGAGAGTATTCTATGCAAGAGGGACAGCCAGTGAAAACCTCAGAGTTTGGAGAGATAAAGTATTTTATTTGAGGAACAGAAAGAAGACCAGTGTTACTGGATCACCGAATAAATGAAGGAGATTAAGTTGTAAGAAGACTAGAAAAGTAGAAAGGGAATATGTCATAAAGGGCTTTAAAAACCAAACAAAAATTTATATTTTACCCTAGAGGTAATGGGGAGCCACTGGAATTTATTAAATGGCAGTACAGAGTGAGGGTCAGATCTTTATTTTAGGAAGATCATAATAGACTGAGATTAAACCCCTTCTTTCAGTTACAGAGGCACACATTCAAAAAATATTTACTGTTTTATGTGGATGGACATTTTCTTCTCCCCCTTCTCAATATGCAATGCACTAACTGCCTGGCTTCTATTTGTCTTGTCTGGTCAAAAGAGAAGTGCATGGTCAGTGGTTTTAGCCACATTTAAATATCTATAGTTCTAGAGATAAGAGCAGTTCCTAGTTCTTGCCAAGCAGATGCCCAAAGCTAAAGGAACAAGGCCAAGACTCCCTGCAAATTTTACAAAACTTTTTTTGTTGAGTTTGCACCATAACTATCAGCGGCTCTCCAAAACTGCCAACTGCCTTCATCGGATCTGATATTAGATCAATAACAGAATAATAACTATGCCATGGTCTCCCAGCTACAAAATTGGTGGGATTGATGAGTGAGTGCTAATGAGCACTGTGGCCACATGGTTTATGTTTGTTTTTTTTTTTGTATTTGCTTTTTTGACCTTAATTTTATTTCATTCCAGGGGCTGGAATCTAGTTCATTTTGGACTGAGAAATGCATTATGAAAACCTTTCAACAAGGACCAAACCAGGCCATCTCACTGTCTATATTAAGGCCCCTTTCAGCAAAATGACCACAATACAACACAAGATACAAAAATGACTGAGGGGAGTCATTTGGAGAATGTGGGAGAATAAACAGCCAGAGCATCTGGGAATATGTATATGACCACAGAACATTTAAAAAGAAACACTGTCCTCCATTTAGATAGTACAATGCAATTATTAAGGAAAAAATAAGTACTCTACTATTTTAACACTGTTGCAATACATATGGGTTTTAAAAGGCTCCTAATATGATATGTGTCTATATTTTAGGAAACAAAACTGTTTTAAAGAATATAATGAATTATAGCAGTGAGTTCAAATATCTAGGAAGGAATCTGTTATCTCGACTTCTTTAGAGATTCATTAAAATGAAAGAATGTCTTTTGACTTACCAGTTGTGCTCTAGAAATAAGATCTTAACTTGAATGTGTACACACACAAATATATATGATCGGCTATATCTACACATATATGCATGAGCATATACATATAGAAATGTTTGCTGGTAAGCCTATCTTAGCTCATGTTTGACATCTAGATGACAGCATATGAATATAAAACATTACCCTTTCTCACTGTTAATCATAAGAGTCCATAGTGATATGAATCCCACTATAAAATATGAGCCCTGCGCTACTCAGCCCCAGCAGTGCCATGAATTATTTTTAAGGGGCAGATTTTTTTTAACATACTAGTCTTGTTTTTACCACCAACTGTAAAATCTATATGAATGGAAGAAAATTAAGCATAGTCAATATTCCCCTAGCTATCACCAGGATTGGCAGCAAATTTCCCTAGACTCTAAGAACAATGCAATATAAGCCACAGATGACCGTGCTCTTCAGATCTAAAGTGTCCAAAGATTAAGTCATAGCAGTATATGCTTGAATCATATCCCAAGTTCACTTAAATATAAATTCAAGGAAGCATTTTAGGTTGAAAAAAAATTGTGTATGTCATAAAAATAGGTGACAGTCTTTTCAAAAATGCTCTTTCGGAAATCTCGGGGATGTGTGCTATCCCCGAGCAGTGGATACAAATTTCTAATGTTCTCAACACAGTAGACTAGTAAAATCTCTATAGAGAGCCAAGGAGCCCAGGAAATGATTCAAAGGGGGAGAGAGAAGAAACAGAAATCATGAGCCTTTCTACTGGAAATGGAATTGCCCTCTATTTCCAGGATAGAGAGGACAGCAGGCAGCTGACTTGTCCTGATCTTCCCTTTGCTCTATCTTGTAAACTTCCAGAGGAGAGTAGTATGGGGTGTGGGGAAAGCGGCAGAGGGTGGGTGCTTGAGAGAAGGGATTCCTCCATTTCGTTTCACCAGAAACAGTTGATGGCAGCTCATAGTAGATGTGCATGGGAGAGTTAGACTCAAGTCCTGAGAGGAGAGATACTGAAGGCACTTTTCTAGTCTAAGAAACAGCTGGGACACTGATAGATTTTCTGCAGAAGCACATGGCATAAGCTGACATCTATACTAACATGGTCCAAAATGGGAAGTTCATGGACAATGCTCCTGAACTTCAATATCCTGTACTGAGAAGGGACAGGTCTTCGTCCATGGGCTTCATGGTCCCACAATTTAACCTAGTCCAAGAAGATGGCTAGCATCAGCCTTGAGGGTTTGCCTTGATGGTAGCCTCAAGTCTGAGAGTCTACAAATTGGAAAGCATTCGAGTCCAAGACTTCAGAAATCCAAAATCTGGGAAAAAGAAGATGAATGCCTGAATGCCAAGCAGCATCCTTCTCAAGAAAGGAGAGGTCCATACACGTAGTTATTGAACAGCATCCACCCTTGGAGAAAGAGCGTTGCTCATGTATGACTACTGCATCTGAAGAGCTAAAGCCACAGCAGGCATGTTGCAGAAGCCAGAGATGGGCCTTTGCCACTCAGTCTCATGGAGTTATTTCAACCCCACATGGGGTCACAGCCCACAGTTTAAGAAGCGCTGAAGCGGTCATGAGTGGAAAAAGTTTAAGAAAACCTAATTTTGAGAGAGGGGATCCCAGAAGAAGGGGTACTACAATTTAGGAGCTCCAAAAAATGCATCTTCTTCTACATAGTCCAGGACCTCAACAGGTTCTCTGTGGAGTTAAAGGGAGAATTACTAAAATATTGGAATTACTATATGTGAGTTCATGTGTGTGTGCATGCACATGTGTATATTTGTGTGTGTGTGTTTTAAGCTATCTATAGGCTTCTATGAGTCCTTGTGTACTGTATGTGTTTTCTCTGTTTATGTGGTCCACTGAGTTCTTTGCATCTTCTACAATTTCTATGGGTTTCAATAAAGGTTATCTTATCAACATACATTAATTACATTGAGTGTTTACTTGGGAGGTTGGGTTACTGTTTATGCATGTTTGGAGAATCCTAGACACAAGATATTTTACTTCAGAGATTACCCCAGAACAAATACTAAGGTTGTGGAATAATTGCTGAAGACAGAGGACAGCCCTCTGGGTTTGGCCCATGAGACTTAAAATAATCCATGAGAACCCAGAATCTTTGAGGGGGCCTGGGCCTCAGGTGAAATTAATTGAAGCTTATTCTCATTAGTCAGAAGAGTTCCATTTAGCAAAGTGATTAAGGGTATTTGGCATCCAAACTTAAAATGGAAAGAATTAAAAATCAGTTCTATTTTATATTTTAATTTAATAGCTATAATGAGTTTTGTAGGTATGAACAGAAGAAATCAATATTTTAACATGTCTTATCACTCACTTGTGAATATCTATACATAATGATAGCTCAAATTTATGTTGTACATGAAAAGCACTTTCCTCACAGTCACAAGGGAAGACTACAAGTACAAAATGCTCTGTTTAGCATTCAAAGACTAGCCCCCAACTACCTTTCCAGTCTTCTAACACCTTACTTCCCAACAAATACTCTTCAATCCAGTGTCACTGGCCTCTGGGCTGTTCCGTGAACAAGACACTTCATCTCTTGGCTCTAGGCATTTTCTCTGGCTGTCCCCAATGACTTCCATGACTTCCTTTAAGTCCCAACTAAAATCCCATCTCCTACAGGAAGCCTTCCCCAACCCCTTGTTGCTCTCCCTCTTTTAATTCTTTCCTATTTATCCTATATTAGTCCATTTTGTATAGATTTGTTTGCATGCTGGTTAGACTGTAAGCTCCTGGAGGGCAGGCACTGTCTTTTGTCTAGTGCTTAGCCAAGTGCCTGGCACGTAGCAGGCATTTAACATATGTCGATTGAATTGAATGGAACTGAATTGTCCTTGTCTTATAGACAAATAAAATTAGCCTGAGATAGGTCAAGTGACTTCTTCAGGGCCATATCTAGTAAGCAGTAGAATAAAACCCAGGTCCAAATTCCTTGCTCT
Source organism: Trichosurus vulpecula (assembly GCF_011100635.1). Classification (NCBI taxonomy): domain Eukaryota; kingdom Metazoa; phylum Chordata; class Mammalia; order Diprotodontia; family Phalangeridae; genus Trichosurus; species Trichosurus vulpecula. Next base: position 190,539,571 of record NC_050573.1, on the reverse strand, counting down.
TTCTATGACGTCATGCTGGTTTCTACATACATGAAGCCATAAATAATAGAAAAGATTTAATATCATTATCATCATCATCATCAGACACACTAGATTTATTGCACTTCTCTGGAGTGTACAGAACTGTGGGGATACCACAAAGTCACCAATTATGGCTAAGATGTATCTTTTGTCCTTGAGTCAGCTGACATTTAATCAGAGACATAAGATGTACTACTAGATAACCTAGGGCAATGAGATGGCATAGTGAATAGAGCGCTAGCTCTGCAATCAGGAAGATCTGAGTTCAAATCCAGCCTCAGATACGAGCTGTGTAACTCTGGGCAAGTCACTCAACCCTGTTGGCCTCAGTTTCCTCATATGCAAAATAATCTAGAGAAGGAAATGGCAAACTATTCCAATATCCTTGCTAAGAAAACCCCAAATGGGGCAACAAAGAGTTGGACACAACTGAGCAACAACAACTAGATTACCTAAACAGCATAAATGTACAAGTACTCAAAAAGTATGCAGATAAGGATGGAGTCCACAGAATGAGAATTAAAAGCTGATTTCTCTCTCTCTCTCCCTCTCTCTCTCTCCCTCTCTCTCTCTCTCCCTCTTTCTCCCTCCCTCTCTCTCCCACACACACACACACACACACACACCTCTGAAATCAGAGCAAGAGCATTGAGTCTTGAAGTTACCAAGATTTCAACCCAAAAATTTGTGGTTTTCAATACAGCGGTTTGAGAACTCATTCACATTTTTTACATAAACAAAATATCCCAGATAATGGTCTCCTGACACTGAGGAGTCACAGCAGGGGCAGTGACCTAAGCCAAGTGCTCTACTGGTCTATTAATCTACTAGGTCTTTTTCCCCTCACACAAAGTACTTTAAGGGTTTAACAGGTGAAGATTTTTTCCTACCATGTGGTTATCTGGCTGCACGCACCCAGATAACTACTGTTGATTTAACGGTGAAATTGCTATACCTCAAACTACCATCGGATGAACAGAGAAGCATAGGTATTTAAAATAAATGAGAAAGCTATGTCTTCTAATATAACACCTACATAGCTCAAGCACTGGATCCTACCTGAGACTACTCTTCCAAGAAAAGCTGAGAAAGAGCCAGACAGAGAAGAAAAGATGGGTAAGAGGCAATTATAAAGGAATAACCAAGAATGCATATACACAGGAAAAGTATTCTCTTCACTGAATTCAGGTCTGAATGTAGACCAAAAGCAAGCCTAGAAGTTTTTAACCCCAGATGTTAAAGATCACTATGAAATGCTCTTACCAGTTAAAGGGAACTCCCTCTGGAAATTATCATAGTCTGCCTCACAGGCACTTTGTGTGAACTGCCAAAAACAGTTCAAAGTCCAGCTGCCGCCACTATAGTTGTGAGAGACTAACCAAAAATACAGAGGGAAACTTTAAAAAAGTCTGTGGCTGGTTGGGAAACCAGAAACTGAAGGAGCAGTTGAGTTCAAATAGACAATTCTCTATGCTAGAGCAAAAGTGTTGTCTACATTACAACTCTAGTCTCTCAACTTAGGGCAATGAACAAATGAGAAAACTGAGCCTATATTGACTTGGCTCTCCAACCATCCAAGGGTGTTCATAAGTATAGTTTGCCTGTAGAAACAGGAGTCAACCCAAGGACAATTTATAGATGTCCCTGGCCCAACACCATCAAGAGACTGAACAGAGCATCCAATGGTAGAGATGGGACTACACACAGAGATAGAGTTTCATACAGACATGGTTAGCATATCATTTTGTTTAAAAAAAAAACAAACCAACCCACGATATCAAAAATAAAACCAGTTATCATATAAGAGAAAAAATGAGAAGATAGCAAATTTCATTCATTCATTTCATTTGTCCTTTTTCTTTCTGCTCAATTCAATTGAACAAGCTTTCAAGAGCCTACTATATTAAGGGTACTGCTCTAAGGTTCTCTCCTTCCCTTGTTTTCCCTCCCCTTTAATATTATATGTGGGGGCCTATGAAAGAAATTATTATATACATTAGTAGAACACAAACAGAACATTTTGCTTGGATTTAGGGGGTGTTTTTGTTTTTTGGTTTTTTTATTTGTTTTTAGTTTAGAGTTTGCTTTTCATTTTCTAGCTTATTTAGCCATACACATCCAAGTTTTGTTTTAGAGATTTCTTTAGAGTTTTACACTGGGGTGGTGGCAAAGCCAGAGAAAGAATGCGGTTCCTCTGTAGTCAGGAATCCTAATATTGAAACCAAGCCTATTTGAGCCCTAAGCTTTCTGGAAATCCACTTAGGCCACAAGTATTATCTATATTTTTTGTATGTTTATATGCATAAAAAGGCATTCCCTGATAAAACACAAGCTCCTTAAGAGCTGGAACTATTTCTTTTTTTGTCTTCCATGCCTAGCACAGTGCCTGGCATATAGCACATTTAATAATTGCTAGCTGATTGTTAATCTCTAGCTTCCATTAAAGTCCTACTTTGCTACTTCCAGACAACACAGGTTCTCAAAGTCTATGCCAATGGAACATGAGCTATGCCACCTCCCTCACACTGGGAAAGACTTAAGTATGGACCTGCCAATCATTCAGACAATAAACATGTATTAAGTACCTACTATGTGCCAGTCACTGGGAATACAAAGGAAGGCAAAAGACAGCCCTTGCTCACAAGGAGTTTAATGGAGTAGATAACACGCAAACAACTATGTACAAACAAGTTATATACAGAATAAATTGGAAATAAACAACAGAAGGAAGCCCCTAGTACTGAAGGGGATTAGGAAAGGCTTCCTATACTAGGTGATTTTAGCTGGGACTTGAAGGAAGCCAGGGAATCCAGAAGGTAGAGATGAAAAGGAAAAGTATTTAAGTCATGAGAGATAACCAATGGAAATGTTGAGGTGGAAGATGATGCATCTTGTGTGAGGAACAGGAAGGAGGCCAGTGTCAATGGATCACAGATGTTTATCAACCAAGAGCCCATGTCAAAGGGATAAATTTTTGGCCACAACAACAAAGTCCATCTACTAAGTTAGAGAGAAAATGTGATCTATAGCAGTGTATGCCATACATACAACACCCCCCTCAAAACCACAGATCCTTCAAGTATATTAAAGTGTATAATCCTGCAACTCTTATTTTCTTTCATAATATTCCTGATATCAACCTGATAGTCAACCTCTCCTATAATTAAACACTATCCTGAATTGGTCTCAGTGTTACAGTAATTATTTAAAAGTCTTTTTCTCTCCAAACTCCCAAAATTCCTTGATTTCAGGAACCACATCATAATCTTTTCCTTTTATAATGTGATCATAGTACTAGGTGTATAATAAGTACTCTATAAACATTGTTGGATTCCAGTGAAAATTATCTACTATATTCATCCTATTAGTTCAAAATTCACCTGATATCTGGCATTTATACTGAGTCTTAAGGCTTATATGGCACTTCATATATATATTATTTCATTTGACTCTCACAATAACCCTATGTGGGAGGTGTTAATTTCATCCCCATAATTACAGATACAGAAAACAAGCCTTGGAGAGACTGAAGGACTTTCTCGGAGCTGAATTGATAGCAATTGTCTGAGTCAGAATTTTAACCCAGGTGTTCCTGACTGCTGAGATGAGTGTGTTATCCACTGCAAACCTCAAGAGACATAGCAAGAGATAAAGAGCTAGGATCTGTCAGAAAGATGTGGATTCGCATATACTTGCCTTTACACATACTAGTTATGGGACTGTTGTCAAGTCACTTAACTTCTTCATGCCCCAAGCAACTAAGGCTATACCTTACAGACCAGTTGCCAATCTGCATCAGCGGAGGTAGTTTCCATATGCCAGTAAAGTACAAGGTCCAGACGCATCCCCCACCTGCCCCTAAAAGTCACAGAGCTATCCAGTTCTATTTTCATTTACCAATACAAGTAACTCAATACTTAACAACTATGTAATCGAAAACTTCACTTTTGTTACCCGTAAAATGAAAAAAAAATGATATTTACATTACCTACCTCACAGGACTATTATAAGCAAGTGTTTTTTTTTTTGTAAAATCATTATCTATGTCTTACTGGATTTTGTGCACATATGATTACTTTAAGAATACCCTTATCTTGAGAATCATTGCTTTGAAGGTGAAAGGTACCTCAATTGTAATTTAAACCAATGACTTCATTTTGTACATGAAGAAACTAAGACCCAGAGAGTTGAATTTTCTTGTCTAAGGGCATATAGTGATGGAGCCAGGATTCATATGGAAGCAAAGAAAAAAAAAACACATCATTTACTGATTATATATCCAGCATTGAGAATTTGCTAAAGCTTACAGGGTCTAAAAAACTCACCCCTCCCTGTCCTCTTTCAGTCATTGAAGTTTAGGTTGGGTTGAGTTGTGTGGGTCCCTGCCTCTGTTTGAAGTAGGATCTCTTTTTTCATTTTCCTTGCCTCATTAAATCTTCCACATTAGCTCTCAGGGCCCAGTTTCAACTATAGTTCCCAAGTGTATCTCTTGCTCTCAGAAAGGAGGGAGAGTATAAAAGGGCACATAATATGAATCCTCAGTTATGGGATATTCCTAGAGAGAAATAAATACTAATGTAGATGGAACACAAAGCCCATTAACCAAATTAAACAAATTAAAAGCAGATGACTAATTTAGCTATATTTATTAGGTTCTTTATATTCTGATGGTATTTCACCTCTCCGTAAAACCCATCAATTTTGAGGTAATTCTTTTAATTATGGACATCCACTCTTTTACTTTCAGGTTTCCGAGGAACTTTGGTCCTTTCAAATGAACACAGTCAGTTACAGTATTTGCTTAAGACTAGGAAAGAAAGACTTCATATGTACAATGAGTATCATATTTTTGCCTTCTCAATGAAGGAGGAGGTAATGGATGAAGGAAGACAATTTGGAAATGAAAAAAAAAATAAATGGATGATTGGGAAAGATTAGAAAACAAAAGAAAAACACAAAATAGAGGTAGCCAAGTGCTAGTAGCCATATGGAGGCTGCATGGCAGACAGGGCCATTGCCCCTTCTCTCACTCTATTTAAGGGAAGTAGTTTGAAATGCCATTCAGAAAGAAAGAGAAAAAAGAGAAGGACAGATTGGTGCCTTTTATGCATGTAGTAGGGTAGGAAGCATATTTTCCTGCTTATTAGCCAAATAAGAGTCTCTTTCCTATTTGCTTATTGTAAGGACTTTATTAGTGAATCATACAGATAGCAGCAACTCCACAGTTGTACCCAAACTTCAAAGTCATCACATGAAATTAAGAATATTGAGTGACTGCATAGGCTTTATGTGGAATGTGGGAAGAACCCCAATTACATAAAGAATTAAGTATTTATTGCCTTGATTCTCTGTGACAGTCTTGGAAGCATTTGGTCATATGTATACGTTTCTAAAATATGCTCCAAATGTTTTCCTTCTTTCTATGTAAAAGTAATAGTACATAAAATTTAAGTAAAATGTATCAAATAAAATTCTTAGTTGGGTAATAGATGTGCTATAAAAATTTAAAGAAAATCTAAATGCATGGGTTGTATTTTAATATTAAAATATTTAATACTAATACAAAAAAATACCCTTATCTCTTACTCCAAATACAAAGGAAGATAAAAATGACAATTTTACCTAAATTAATCTATCTACTCAGTGCCATACCAATAGAACTATCAAAAATTATTTTACAGAGCTGGATAAAATAATAACAAAATTCATCTGGAAGAACAAGAGGTCTGGAATATCTAGGGTATTAGTGAAAAGAAATGCTAGGGAAGGTAGCCTTGCCATACCAGATATTAAACTGTACTATAAAGCAGCAGTCATCAAAACTACCTGGTACTGGCTAAGAAACAGAGGTGTGGATCAAAGGAATAGGATAGGTACACAAGATGCAGAAGTCAATGACTATAGCAATCTATTCTTTGATAAACCCAAAGAATCCAGCTTTTGGGCTAAGAATTCACTATTTCACAAAAACTGCTAGGAAAACTGGAAAATGGTAGGGCATAAACTGGGCATAGACCAATATCTTACACCACATACCAAAATAAAGTCAATATGGGTTCATGATTTAGGAATAAAGGCTGATACTATAAGCAATTTGGGAGAGCAAGGAATAGTTTACCTATCAGATTTATGGAAAAGAAAAGAATTCATGACACAACAAAAGATAGAGAGCATTACAAAATACAAAGTGGATAATTTTGATTATGTTAAATTAAAAAGTTTTTGTACAAAAAAAGCCAATGCAACAAAAATTGAAGGAGGGAAGCAGAAAATTGGGAGAAAATCTTTATAACCCGTGTCTCTGATAAAGGCCTTATTTCTAAAATATACAGGGAACTGAGCCAAATTTATAGGAATGCAAGTAATTCCTCAATTGAGAAAAGTCAAAGGATATGAACAGGCAGTTTTCAGAGGAAGAAATTAAAGATATCTACAGGCACATGAAAAAAATGCTCAAAATCACTACTGACCAGAGGAATGCAAATCAAAACAACTCATAGGTACTACATCTCTCCTGTCAGATTGGCTAAAATGACAAAACAGGAAAATGATAAATGCTGGAGAGGATGTGGGAAAATTGGAACATTGTTACATTGCTGGTAGAGTTGTGGACTGATCCAGTCATTCTGGAGAGCAATTTGGAACTATGCCTAAAGGGTTATAAAAATGTTCATACCCTTTGACCCAGCAATACCATTTCTAGGGTTGTATCACAAAGAGATTGCTCATGTGGGAAAAGGACCCATATGTACAAAAATATTTATAGCGGCTCTTTCTGTAGTAGCAAAGAATTGGAAATCAAGGGGATGCCCATCAATTTGGGGATGGCTGAAGAAGTTGTGGTATATGAAAGTAATGGAATACTATTGTGCTATAAAAAATGGGGATGATACGGACTTCATAATAACCTGGAAATCCTACATAATATAATGCTGAGTGAGCAGGGCAAACTAGGAGAACATTATACACAACCACAGATATACGGATTCTGTGATGCCTAACTCTGATAGACCTTGCTCTTCTCAGCAATACAAGGTACAAAGACAACTCCAAAGGACCCATGATGGAGAATGCTATCTCCATCCGGAGAAAGAACTATGGAGTCTGAATGCAGATTGAGGCACGCTTTATGCTCGCCTTTCTTTCCCCTTTGTTTTTGGTTTTTTTTTTTGGTTTTGTTTCTTCTTTCTCCTGATTCATTCCATTGGTCATAATTCTTCTTTACAACTTGGCTATTGGGTAAATAAGTTCAATGCGAAGTTATATGTAGAAGACGTATTGGATTCCATGCCATCTTGGAGAGGGGCGGGGGGAGGGGGGAAGGGGAGGTAAGAAAATCTGGAACTCAAAATTATGTAGAATTATGTAAACTAAAAATAAAAAAATCTCCAAAAAAAAACCAAATACAAAGGAAGCATAAACTTAAGGAGGGCAGGAAGATTCACCTTCCTGAAACCTCAGACCTTACTAGCTGTGTGACCCTGAGTAAGTCATCTCACCCTGTTTGCCTCAGTTTCCTCATCTGTAAAATGAGCTGGAGAAGGAAATGGCAAACCACTCCAGGATCTTTGCCAAGAAAACTCCAAATAGGGTCATAAAGACATGGACACAACTGAAACGAATGAACAACAACAAATTTAAGGAATCCCTCTAAATTTAAGGAATTCATAAGTGACATGACAAATTTACTCTAAAAATAGCATATCTTATATTAACAGGATTTTGAGATCCTGAGATATGATCTTTCACCTGTCTTTTGTTTCTATGACAATTATCAACTAGAGAGCCAGGCCCAACTCTACACAACCTGACTAAACCCAAGCTAATGTCCAAACTAATCATCACATTCTCAAGCTTTATAAACTCACTAACAGTCCCTCCCCCCAAAAAAATACCAGATTTTTGAAAAGAAAAAAAAACCCAAACACAACCAACTAAATACTGATGGTATCAGAAAATCACACTTCAGACATTTAACTACACATCTAAGCTGGCATTCAGGCCAGACTCCATGGTTTTATATGAGACTATTTCCTCTCTTCCAAGGACACTCTACATAACAAATTATATAGTTGTGACCTTGCAAAGATTACAGGAAAGAGACCAATGAGTTCAGATGATAGGAAAGCTTCACAGAAATGAAATCACATTTAATGTAAAGTTAAAAGTAGAACAAATCTCACACCAAAGCGCCATAGCATATGGACATATAAGGTTGTAATTTGAGGAGGCAGGAAAGACCTAAATGCCTATTACTGATCATTCTTTTGGGTTAAAAAGCAGATGACTATTAAAACTCAAATATTTTATATGTGAAAGGTAGCATATTAAGTCATTATCACCCATTAACACCTTTACACAAATGAATTTATCAGTTAGCTTGCCAGTCACCAAAGCCCTGAGAGAATGAATCAAGGAACAGATAAGTTTTAATGAGGGTAGAGGCAGAGAAAGGTACAGATGACAGGAAAGTGCTGAGGAGTGCATGCCTCAGCTCAGTATCATCAGCAGAGGTACCCCAGGAAGCCAGAGGCAGTACGGGGATATTAGGTGCCCTGAGGAAAGCTGCAAATCTTGTAAGTATCTTATACACAGATGTGGAATTAGTAGTAAGGGCAAGTTCCTACTAGTAAGAAAGGGTATGATGTGATTAGGATTTAAAGAGTAAGATGCAAAGACTTCAATGCAACATGATGATCAGAAGTGCCCAAAATTGAATAGGAGGAAAGCAGGATGAATAACATTTGGGAAATTCAAGCCTCCTTTCTGTTCCACGAATGAGACACTATCTCTAGGCTCCAAGCATTTTCTCTGGCTGTCCCATGTCTGCAATGTTCTCCCTCCTCATCTCCACCCACTGGATTCCCTGGCTCCCTTTAAGTCTCGACCAAAACACTATCTTCTATGGAAAGCTTTTCCCAACCGCTTAGCATAGTGCCTAACACTTATTAGGAGCTTAATAAATGTTTACTGACTGACTGAAATTTCCCAAAATAATGAATATTTTCTTGCCAGGCACCACTTTCCACCTCCCCCCAAAGAAACCCTGCACAGATGATGTTCTGCATTTGACTCAGGCCATGCAGGCTGCCATCAGCTTAGTACTGGCTAGAGGGCAAGAAGAATAGAGCCTTAGAGGATCTGAGAGGCAATGTGGTAGTGTTGGAAATACTATGTGGCTGCAAATCATTTAGCTTCCATCTCAAGAGAATCAAAGTGACCGGTGACCAAAAGAGTGAGTCAAAGTTGTCTCCACCCATGTTGCCATTTCATGATTATTTCTTGCATATCCTATCCCTATCCAACTGTACCATTTTCTTACTCTGCCCCACCACACTTCTCAAAAAGTTTTAAAAATATAAATAAGGATTCTGAAAAAAAATATCAAAATAGTTATTTTTGTGTAAATTGGATTTTTCCAAGCCCGCATTTTCAAGATCCTCTATTTGGGGAAAAGACTGATAGGCTCATCTTGCCTGCTAATCCTATCCCAGGAACTATTTAGTGAGGAAAGAACCCAAGACTATTGATCCTGGGTCTAGCATTTTATCCATTAGGTTCTGGCTGTTTATCTACAGCTCTTGTATTACAAAAGTCATTTCTTGCTAAGACTTTCATTCCAACATTTTAAAACTCGCCTAAACATTGAAATACTGACTTTTTGAATTAGATGAAATTCAATCAAAGGAGAGATTGGGTTGAGAATAAATTCTGACCAGATCTTGATGTCATTATGCAACTGCAAGGAGCATTTAACTTTTTTTTTGTATCAGAACTACATAATTCCTATGCTGTTGATTTTTTGTAAAATCAATGTATTTACATTACAACTGTAAATAATTTTGTAATGATAAATCAGAGGAGATCAGATGCCCAATTTAATTCTTTTGTCCTCTGTGAACAGCTATTTACCCTTCATCGGGTGTTCTAATTCATAGACTCACACGATCTCAAGAGTTGGAAAGGGCTACATCTGCCCAACCTGCACCTGAGTAACAATCCCATCTACAGAACAGCCTCCAAGTGGTCAGTCACCTTTCTATTGAAGATCCCCGGAAGCAGCCTATTCTGATTTTGGATAGCGCGGATTTGCAGCATTTACCCATCAGCCCTGGTTCTACCCATTGGGACCAAGCAGAGAAGTCGAATACCTCTTATGGTCAACATGGTGTAATGAAAAGAGCAATAGATTTCAAATCAGAAGACCTAGATTGGTGTCTCAGCTTTACTACTTACCTACTGTGTGATCTTTGGTGAGTCATTTTGCTTTTTGAAACCTCAGTGTTGATGTCTATGAAATGGAGATAATAACATTCACATAAGCTAAGTTGCTTTGTAAGCTTTAAAACACTGTATAATTGTGAACTATTAAAATTACTCCTCCTCAACAGTTCTATTCTAATGCTTCATCATGGCCTGGAGATTACTTTGGTGACCTGAAGGTGATACCAGTTTAGCGCGAACTCCAAAAGGTCTAACATGTTATAAAGAATTCAAGTTTGAGAATAACAATAAAACTTAGGTCTTTGGTTGAAAGACCAGCCTAGCTAAAGTCATAAAGGCTTATAAGCAGGTTTGCTGCCAGACAATGAACTTTTTACCTAGGGTAATTCATGAAAGCCATGACATGGCCTGTGCTAGTCAAGGGAGAAATGACATGGATATTACCTCACAGGAGAACTGTGAGCAAAGTGCTCTGCAATAATGCTTTAAATATTCTATAAATACGAGCTATTATTGCATGAGCTGTTCAACTAGAAAGCAGAATGCATCATCTTTTTCCCCCCAAAGTGGCAGGAGAAAAAATGATGAGAAAATACAGTGCTATTAGGATGATTGCAATGGATTCTCAAATGGGCTCCCTGCCTCAAGTGTCTCCCCATTCCAGTCCATCCTCTCGCCAGCTGCCAAAGTGATTCTCTTTAAGCACAGATCTCATCATTTCAATCTCCCACTCAACAAATATCAGTGGCTTCCTATTGCCTCTGGGAGAAAACATTAAAAATCTTCCGTTTAGTTTTTAAAGCTCTTTGCAACCTGGCCCCAACCCATCTTTCCAATATCATTGAATATTCCTTCCCCCCAATGCCTGCATTCTATGATCCAGCCAAACTGACCAGTACTCAATCTCTCATCCCTGAACCTTTGCATTGGCTGTCCCTTGTGCTTGGACCACACTTTCTTCTCACCTCTGACTCATAGAATTCCCATCTTCTTTCATTCAGATCAAGATTCAACTCAAGAACTATGTTCTACATGTAAGACTTTCCTTATCCCCCACTTAGTTGTAGCACCTTCGGTCCCAAACTACTTTGTATTTAACTACTTTGAATTTAATCTCTTTACATTTATTCTGTATGCATGTTCCTATGTACCGTTTGTATATGTGTGTGTCTCTGTGTGTGTATATATATATATACATATTTGTGTATATATGTATATGCAAATATATGTATACACATGCAAATATATGTATACACATGCATGCATACACATTTTGCACAGATGGATATATGTACAGATACATATATTTGTTCATGCATGTATAAATGAATATATGTATATGCATGCATGCACACACAGGCATCTGTATACACACCTTATATTTGTACATATGCACACATATGTGCATAAATGTAGACATACCTGCACAATGTATATACATAATGCATGTGTGTATGTACACATATGTGTATACATATATTTGTGTGCATATGTATACATATATGCATATACTCACATATGCATATATAAATGATTGTCTTCTCTATTAGAATATAAGCTCCTTGATAATATAAATTGTTTCATTCTTTCACTTATATATGCAACATTTAGGACCCTGTCTGGGATGTACGCTTAATACATACTTGTTAATTGATTAATGATTAAGAGAACATTGAGCTCAAATAATCTTTATTGCAATTTGGAAGTCATTTATTAATGCCTATCACCAAGAATGAAAGAGCCAGTCAATATCATCCAAGGAGACAAAACTTGGAAGAGACAAAACAGAGCCCCATCAGGTGTCCAAGGTCATAAACCAAAGCAACAGACCCCAAGGAACTGGGCAGCATGAAGAGGGAAAGTATATTGGGGGCAGTGGTTTGCTGAGGTCAGAGGAATGGTAGTGTCAGTGTTGGGAGGGTTTGGAGGAAGGCTTCAGTTCTGGAGTCATTTATTATGTGTAGGTACTAACCACTGGTTATTAAAAAGAAAAAACCGAAGGCCAAAACAGTCTCTATTCTCAAGGATTTCACATTTGCATAAAGGAGACAACATTGAAAAAACAATCAACATGGCAGCTCCCTGAGTAGGCCATGGCCTCAAAACCTTTTTTTTCCTTTTTCTATTCTTTTTCTCTTTCTGCTCAGTCCTTTCTCCCTTCCCCCGCTTTTCACACCATATAACTCACCTGCCCTACCACATATAGAATTCCACTTCAGGGTAACATAAACCTGGACATTTTAGAGAGACCTAAAGTCTTCATGCCTCAATTGTAGAGAATAACACAGCTTTGCCAAGCTTCTACACTTAATCCCTTTCTCAGCTGCTTGAGGCCAATATTCCTTCCTACAGAAATCATTATTCTTACTTAATTAACTCAAGCTCTAATTTTAATTGGACATAGCACACTTTCTGTGTCAGCTAGGTGACACAATGTGTAGAGTGGCTGGGCTCATCTTCATGGGTTTAAATCTGGCTTCAGACATTTACTAGCTGTGTGACCCTGGGCAAGTCACTTAACCCTGTTGGCCTCAGTTTCCTCATCTGTAAGATGAGCTGGAGAAAGAAATGGCAAACCACTCCAGTATCTTTGCCAAGAAAACCCCATATGGGGTCACAAAGAGTAGCACACCACTGAAATGACTCAACAACAGCAGCGGCACACCCTCAGCTGGTAGTTTGGCAGTGGAAAGGAAAGCATGTTAAGTCACAGGATTTCAGTTAGAAGGTACCCTAATGGTCACATAGTACAATCCATATTCCCCATCCCCACCAAAAAAATCCCCACTACAAAACCCTGACAGATGGCCATCCTTCCCTTGCTTAAAGATCTGTGGTAAGGGGGAAACCCTCTATTTCCTAAGACAGTCCACTGCACTTTTAGATAGCTCTAATTGTTAAAAAGCATTTCCTGACATCAAGCCTAATTTTTTTTTCCAACTTCCACTCACAGCCTGTAGTTCTTCTCTCTGTGGCCAAATAAAAGAATTTCAATCTTTCTTCCATGAGATAGCCCTTCAGATTCGTTAGCACAGCCTTTCTTCTCCAGGGTAAACAATCCCAGGTACTTCAATACGGCTTCATGCAGCATAGACTTGAGGCCATTCACCACCCTGGTCGTCTTCTCCTTGCCCCTTTCCATCTTATCAATGTCCTTCCTGAAAGGCAGGGCCCATAACTTTGTTGCCTACTGGTACTCAAGTAGTATTTTAAATTTACTTGTTTAAAAATGTATATGTCTTTCAAAAGGTTAGCTAAAGTAACTATCAACACAAAAGAGAAGATCATTTCTTCTGTTTTCTACCACCACATATTGTTATGGAAGTTAGGGAGGAGTTGTCTAAACTGAAAGATTTCCAGCCTCAGTGAGAGGAAGGGAGATAAAAAGAAAAAGGAAGTGTGGATGCTCAGCAGGGGCCAGCCCCCTGGGGCTGATAGTTTGAACACAATTTAGTTTGCAGTTAACTCACAGCAGGACTTTTGTAATGTCCTCATCACCTATCAAGAAGGCTTCCTATTCCTCATTATCATTGCCCTTAACAAGACAAGAAAAGATGAAGTTGTACACAATAAAGAAAAAATGTTTTTATAGTCTAACATAACAGGGGCACAAACATGACATTTCCTACCAGCCTAAGTTTTAAAAAGGAGCTAGAGAGAGAGACTGTTCACACTGGAAAAATAACAATAATACAATCGACTGTGGTGCTGTGAATTTCGTTATCAATTTCCAACAAAAATCCTCCTTTTCCTCATTTATTCTCCTACCCACTCATGTTCTTCCTTTCCCCTCGTAGTGTCTTCCTTCCATGACCCATTTTGCTCTCTTTCAGACATAAAATAATGGCGAATGTGCCCAGGACCTAGGAGAAATGTTCTCAGGCTTTAGGAAAATCAGACTTCAGGGCTACTAATAACACAGCAACTTTCAATTTGACCCCTAATTCCCAACACCTATCCCAAGGTCGTTTCATATACACATTCTGAATGAGTTAACTTTTGAGTTCCCTTCTTATTCTGAGATTCTTTGAGGATGTCACTTTTGTAAATAAATATTGCACAAAATGTGACCACTACCCAGACAGTCCATATACTCAAGATATTTTTCCCATGTATACTCCCATTTCTCTATTCGTCTTCCCTTCACATCCCTTCTCCTTTTCCCCTCTCTCTCCACTTCCGTACAATATGGTGGACCCACCCCATCCTACATGGAATTCTCCAACCAGTTATTAAAACTTAGAACACTCTAAAGATACAAGATGGCAGTTGGGTAACACGGTGGATAGAGTGCTGGATCTGGAGTCAGGAAGACTCAACTTCCTGAGTTCAAATCTGGCTTCAGACATTTACTAGCTGTGTGACTCTACGCAAGTCACTTAACCCTGTTTGCCTAAGTTTCCTTATCTACAGGATATTCCTAAAGTCTGGACATATAGACAAAAATGCATATTTTCAAGAAATGAAGTGAATGAAATTTTCAACAACATTTTATTTAATTGGAATATTAACATATAACATCTTCAATACGATTTCCATCATTTGTGATGCAAAGGTTGATATGCTTTGCAAGATTCACATGAACTCAATGCAATAACTCCACATTGCCATCTATTTTAACACATTCACTTTTTATGCATTCAATCAAGTGTGCTGCATCTGTGATTTTCATTGAGTACACCTTCTCCTTTAGCACACCCCAGAAAAAGAAGTCAAGGGGGCTAAGGTATGTTAATATTCCAAATATTTCAAAAGTATGTATTTTTGCCTATGTATCCAGACTTTAGGGACACCCTGTATAAAGTGAGCTGGAGAAGGAAATGCCAACCACTTCAGTTTCTTTGCCAAGAAAACCCCTAATGGGGTCGCAAAGAGTCAGACACAACTGAACAACAACAGAGATACCAGAAGTCACTTAACCACAATAGCCACAAATCAAATGAAGTTTTGCCAAACAACGGAGTTTTGACATATAAAGGATAATGAAATAGCACCATCCCCATTTGTAGTAGTATAAGTTTAAATGCTGGATCCAAAGGCAAAGTTTTGCAGAAGAGTACTCCCTTTATAATCCAACATCTCAGAAAAACTTTCACATTGTATTTGGTAGGAGGGAGAGTGGACACCATTCCTGGATTACGGAGGGTCACAGAGTCCCCTTGAATGACAATTGAAAGTGCAGCTTATATAATAACACCAACTACTCTCTGCAACCCTGGAGTTCAAGTCATAGCCATGACATCTTTTATATCAGTAATGATAGCCTTCAGCAGCTTAACGATCTTTCTGTAGCACTCATGATGTAGCTCCCATGCTATATTTAGAAGTATGTCCTTTCTGATGGTCTTTTTATATATAGTTTCTACCAAAAATCATTATCTGAAGAATAAATATATAGATACATATACACACATATCTATATGCACATACATACTATTATTACTAGTCAGCTTGTTGATTGGTTGCCTTTCCAGGTTTATGATTTCATTGTTCTGGGGAATTCCTATGGAGTAAACTCCCTCAGCCAATACAGAGTAGTATCTATTGGGGAACTTAGGGTCTTAATTAGAGTACTAAGCAGCTAAATGGTTTGTCCAGTTATGTCATTAGCTCTCACTAACTCTGAGGCTGGCACTCCAGACACTACAAGTCAGTAAT
Source organism: Trichosurus vulpecula (assembly GCF_011100635.1). NCBI lineage: Eukaryota > Metazoa > Chordata > Mammalia > Diprotodontia > Phalangeridae > Trichosurus > Trichosurus vulpecula. The sequence continues at coordinate 190,523,668 of NC_050573.1, read as the reverse complement.
GCAGTCAATAAATGATTATTAAGCATCTACTATGTGCCAGGCTCTGTACTAAGTAATAGAGATTTATAAAAGGCAAAAGACACCTCTGCTCTCAAAGAACTCATGGTCTATTGGGGAAGACAACATGCAAACAACTATGCACAGTGAAAAAATTGGAGATAGTCAACAGAAAGAGGGCATGAGAATTAAGAAGAATGGAGAAAGCCTACTTGTAGAAGAGGAGATTCCAACAGCAAGCTGAAGGAAGTCAAGAGGCAGAGATGAGAAAGGAGAGAATGGGGAACAGTCTCTGAAAATAGCTGGAGTTGGGAGATAGAAGAACAGAAAGAAGGACAGTGTCACTAGCTCTTAGGGTATGTTGGCAGGGTGGGATAAGGTAGAAGAAGACTGGAAAAGTGGGGGGGAGGAATAGCAGAACATGAAGGTCTTTGAACACCAAACAGAGGATTTAAATTTGCTCCTGTAGAGGAGCCACTGGAGTTTAATGACTGAGGGGTAGGGTTTGGCATGATCAGACCTGCTACTTTAGGAATAGTGATACGACAAGAGAATAAGAGGAAGGGAAAACTTGAGATAGGGAGGCCTACCAGAAGGCTATTATAATAGTCATTAGGTGATGAGAGCTCACTTCAGGGTGGTGTATCAGTAAGGCAAGATTCACGACCTTGAAGATAACCATGAACATGCCCATATAGTTCAGAGTTGCAAAATGTAAGAGATTCTCTAGGTAGAAGTCAGGGGAAGTATAACATTTATTTAGACACCGGAGGATCAAATCCCAAAACTAGTAATTCCAATTCAACATACCAACAATTGTATTCCAAAACAGTAAGTCCACCTCAATATAACAAGGAAATTATAACACAGTATTACAGCAAAGAACCAAGTCATCCTGTAACCTTCCCCCCTGCTGGGGCCTTCCCGTAAACACTCACAAATCCCAATTATCTGCTTGTCTGCATTCTCTTCCCCCTCAGTTCTCTGGTCTCCACTCTGCTCTGCACTCTCTCCACAGCTCTCTGAGTGCTGTAGCTGACTAGCCTGCATATTCTCAGCTCTGTCGCCTCAGAGTTCTTACTTCTCCTTGGGCTGAATTCTGAATTCTTAATGGCTACCTTCTGAGTATATACACTGTTCTTAGGGCCCACGGGCCTCACATCCAATCAGTGAAAGGGTGCAGGCCTGGGCCTTAGCATTTAGTAAGTAAAGGCTGTAGGCCTGACTCTAATCAAGCCCCGTTTAGCCCCACCTGAGGCCTATTGAATGGGGGGGGGGGTGGATCTTAATCACCGATTGGCATCACAGGTGGTGGTACTATCAGAGGAGAAAAGGGACTATATACCAGAGATATCACAAAGGTAGAAACAACAGGATCTGGCAACAGATATGGGGAGAAGGGGAGGTTGACAGAGAGTGAGAAGTTGAGGATGACACCTGCATTGTGAGCCATGAAGACTGGGAGTAACAATGCTTTCTGTCCCATACATCACTCGGTTTATATATTTCGTGTTAATGTCACCAAAAACCTTCCTGAGTTTTCTGATTCCATCTATCTTTTTCTATTTAAAAAGCTTAGGAGGCACAGTAAGAGAACATAAAAAGGGACTAGAAAGAAACCTGAATGGTCAAAAGGACCAGTTTGACCAAATGAAAAATTTCAGAATATAGCATATTGTCATATCCCATGCCTACCAAGATGGCAAAATAATCTGAGATCTGTTACCTTCTTTCAACTTCATTACCTGTCTTAATTGTCTTGTCTCTGTTCAAAAAGATATTCCATCTAATCACTTTCTGGATCTCTTAGTCTAAGCTTCACTTCTGATCCTTCAGCTCCCAAATATGCTTTTCTTGGTTCTATATTCATCCTAATGGAATGTTAATAGGGTGTTAGGGTTTGCACAGCAGAAGTCAATGAGGGTAGACCCTGCTGGACAAATATTCTAGGAAGGGGGAAAGGAGACAGTTATTTGGCTGCAATTAGGGCACCATTTAGATAACAAGTGCTCTAGAGAGCTAAAATGTACTCAGGAGCTAAATGAATTCAGAGCTCTTTTAAACTGGCTTGCTGAAATCCAGGAAATGGCTCAGCTAGTTTCCACACATCATAAAAACTGGATAGAATAACCCAACCAACCCAGTCACTGGTCCTACAAGCCCCAAGAATTAAACAGAGATTGTTGATTATTGGAAATGGTTTGTTTTACTTTGTTTTCCCTCTTTTTAGTCTGAAAAAAAACAAAAAAAAATTACAGTACATGTACAAAACCCCCAAGTAGATCAGGACTGAACAATAAAAGAAAAACTGGAGGATAAAATGACAACCTTCAAAATCAAATGCTGGCAGAAATTATATCTCACCAGATGAAAGGGTCATTCTTTGATAAAAACAAAGAGTCCCATCTAGCTGTGTGATGTTACAAAAGGTGACCTGGAAAGGTATTGATTTTCAAGATTTTCTAAAAGACCATCTTGCTTTTGAAGAAGAAAAAAAAAAGAAAAAAAAACTGTGTGTCAAAGAGAAATTATTTCCTTTTTACTAGGGTTGTTTTGGTACTGTGTATTTTAGGGGTTTGCTACTTTTTGTTATTTTAAAATAATCCATATGTGTGTTTCCATATCCCAAAACTACCAGCCTCAATATTCAGTGATACAATCTCTGCCTTGACCATTGTCCTCAGTGGTAGGGATAGAATAAATCTCACACGCAGAAGAGCATAGCAAAGTCTCAAGAGCTTCAGTCCCCACTAGAAAAGAGAATATTAATATAAGATTAAAGCCATGGAAGGTCTGTCCATTAACTCACATGACCAATTGAAATTCCCATACCATGAGTAAAAAAGACATGGGGGTTTTGATTCATGAGCTGATAACTTTATAAATAGCAAAACACGAATCCAAAGCAGATTTGCCCACTGGACCCTTCACCAGGATTCTCATGGACACCTCAAACTCAACATGTACAGAACTGTACTCATATTCCTACCATTTCCCTCAAAGTGAACAAAAAAATCTTCACATTTCTAATCCACCCTTCCCACAACTATGAAAATAGTCTTCTTAGTGTTTGAGTCTGATCATGTAACCCATCTTCCTCAAAAACTTTCCCTGGCTCCCCACTTATTTAGAATAAGCTGCAAATTCCTTAGTCTGGCATTTAAATCCCTCCACAATTTGGCTTCTATTGAAATTTCAGGGGAACATCTACTCCAAGAACATGAAGACTTCCTCCTGGCAGAATGGGCAAATGACAACAATTTCTTCTGACAGCCATGAAGGTGGCTAAAGCCAGTCCTGTGAAGGAATTACAGCTTGGTCAGACATCGAAGAGGCCAAGGTCATCCAATGCATCCCAGGCCACCTCTAGCCTCTTGACTTTTGTCTTTCCACAGGACTGAAACTACTCTGGAAGAGAAAGTGAGGCTGACAACTTTGTGCAACTGTCCCTCACTTAAATCCAATTCCTGCACAAGTCAAGATTTTACCATATGATGTCATTGGTACTCTTTGAAAATGAAGGATTAAAAAATAACTATTTTTTTAAAAAAGAAAATGAAGGACGAACAAAAACTCAAATTTCAAGCCTCATTTTAACCCTACTGACAGTAGAAAAAATGCTAAATTTGTACTCAGCACCTTGGTACAAATACTAAATCTTCTATTTGGTACCTATATAATCCTGGACAAGTCACTTAATGTGTGACTCAATTTCTACAATTTCTACATCTGTGAAATGATACTGTTGGATTAGATCAGAGATATCAAACTCTTCAGCCACGAATAGTCCACAAAACTCCTGAATATAGCACAAATCACGTTAAAATGTACTTGAGAAATTTTAGCACAATAAATAGGAACAAAATATAAGGTAAATAATGTTCCTTTGTAGTTTCTAAGTCACTAGGCAACCATGGAGATCTATTTCTATGCACTAGATGACATCTAAGATCTCTTCTTGTTCTAAATCTATGAACCTATTCATCTTCACATTCCCTAATCCCCCCCAAAACTAAACTACTTCCAATTGTCTGATCTCATCATGCCTCTCCAACCTCTCATTCTTGGAATGAATTTCCTTTTTATCCAAATCTAGGGAATACTGAAATTCTCTGAGCAACCTCCTACAGAAACTTTACCCTTTTACTTTATTCGAATTTTCCCTTAGCACTTTATCTGCACCTTTCCCATATTTTATTGTGTTCCCTTTTGTGTCATGGTTATGTGCCCTGATTGTAATCCTCCCTCCCTCCCTGAGGGGAGAGAGGCTGTGTTGGTTTTCAGCTTTTCATCCTCAATACCTAGCAGAGCTTCTAGAATCTAAAAGGTGCTCAATAAATGTCTGAATGGGGGTGAATTGTCTAGGGTTAGCTACTGACACGTTAATTTAAGTGGTCTTTAATTAATAAGTGGGCAGAATACAGAGGAAATGGCCTCTTTTTCTCTCATATTTCTATCAATTCAGAATTTAGATCTAGGCATTCCTGAGTTCTTTTCCAACTTCTAACTGAAGATGTCACTTTCAAATCAACATATAATTCTCCAATTGCAATGTGAATATGATTTATCTACCTCTACAAAAGGTACCTCAACACAAATTTAAAGGCTTACTTTGATACTTCAATGGATCTGTAATGCCATCAATTTGGGTATTCCCTTCAATAATGTATAACCCAACCCATCCCAACTCTCTTATCAAGTCTCTCAATTGTCTATGTTCTCATATAAGTCCTCCAAACTCCCTCTAATACCTTGGGGGCCATCCTTTAGATACCTTGTCATTGCATGAGTTCAAATGCATATTCCTAACTCTCACTACAAGAATATTTATTCTCCTTTTATATATACATGTCATATATCATATATCTCTCCAATGTTGTCCTTTATGCCACTTTTCCTGTACGATTCTCTGTTGGCAATAAGATGAAATCTAAATGCACCTACCACACATCTCCCCATTAGCCGTTCAATGACCTACAACTTTAATTCTTCAGAGACCAACATATATCATAACTCACAAACATCCAGCAATGAAATAAACAAAAATCTATATGTTACCAGGGGAGAAGAGAATGATTTTGTCATATGGCCACACATTGATATTTCAATTCCAAATCCCTAATGTTTCTTGGCTTATCCACTAGCTAGCCAGCCAATGTACATTTAGTGTGTTAGCAACCACGAAAATCCATTTGAGGGGTTTTTTAGATGTATTAAATGAGAGCATATTTTTCATTTGGATTAAACTACTTAAATTCTTCCTATGTTCAGTTTTCATCTGTGTTGTTTTTTACTAATTACATTTTAAGCTTCGTAAAGTCAGGGAACTTACCCTATATCCTTGTTCCTGTCTTAATCTAGTACAGAGCTCCAGCTGGTACCATGCTTGTTGTATGTGTATTGAAGAAATATCTGTCATCTGACTTGTTCAAATACATCACTGGATTATTTTTATCTAGAAGATCTTAGGAGTTTAATAGTATTCTGGAGACCAAGGAGGAAAGTCCTATTCATAAAATCCCTGTCTAATCTTATTAAATCCATCAAAGTATTGATGTAAAAATGAACTCAGAATATTAGGAATAGGGCTAGTTTACTTCCCAGTGACCTGGACTACACTAGTGACATTTCCTTAGGACATATACACAATCATAATATCTACAGGAAATGCCACTAACAATACCACCACATTTAGACATAATGAAAAGGATACAGGAAGTATACTGAGAACCATCAATATCCTTCACAATTCTAACTGCCTCAGGTACCAATGGATATTGAAATATAGTCCAAAGGCATGGCCTTCACTACTCAAATACTCCAATGGATATTTGATCTCAGCACTGTTGGTATTCTTTCCAATGATGCAAAACATAGTACATCAATATTTTTCCATCCTATACAATTCTCCAACGTGTTCCCATAAGTTTGCCATATGTGACACACTCTGGGCTTTCTTTGCTTTCTCTTGATACTGTAAGGACACTAATATGGCAGCTAGATGTACAGAGGATAGAACTCTAGCCCTAGAGCAAAGAAGACTTCAAACACAAGTTCGAATCTAATCTGGCCTCAGACACTTACTAGCAAATATTTGTTTGCCTCACTTTCCTTATCTGTGAAATGGGGATGATAAGAACATCTACATCCCATGGCTACTGTAAAGTACTAAGCACATTGCCTGGTACATATATAAAAGTCAGTTATTATTATTATTAATTATAGATGCTATATAAATGTCAGTCATTATTGTTGTTGTTATCCAGAGGTTCTCCCTGCCCCTCCCTCCCTCTCACTGTATCATCAGCCCATCTTCTTTTAGTGCTCATCCATATTTTTATGACAACTTTTAATCCATCTCTTCTTTGTATTTTCTTGTAAGTGTTGCCACTTATACTCACCCTATGTGACTGCTAATACAGGGATTTAAAAAGAACAAGTCATTATGCTATCCGGTTTATTGCAAGAAGAATGGTGATACTATCTTATCCACAACCACATTGTTTTAACCTGGTCATATCATATCTCTCCATGTTAAGCTAGTCTGAAGGAACTTAGAATGTTTAGCCTCGAGAGAAGATTTAAGAAGGATGGGATAGCTGTCATCAAGCATTTGAAGGGCTGCCACATGGAAGAGCAATTGAACTTATTCCACTTGGCCCCAGGGGGGCAGAAGTAGAAACAATGGGCGGAAGTTGCAAAGCAGTAGACTTAGACTTGATGTCAGGAAAAACTTCCTAACAATTAGAGCTATCCAAAAGTGGAATCAGCTGCCTTAGGAAGGAGTAGACCTTAATGGAAGTCTTCAAGTAAAGGCTCAATGAATATTTGTTGGTTATACTGGAGAGGAGAACTTTGTCCAGACATGAGTCTGGTCTCCAAAGTCCTTTACAGCATTGAAATTGCAGGATTCTTCTGATTAATCATAATATAATCATAATAACCAATATGTATATCGTGCTAAATGTCTGCAAATTACATACATTATTTCATATGATCTTAATAGCTATAATCTTATAAGGTAGGTCCTTTAAGTGGTAGAATACAAATAACCTCCTCTGTGTGGCATTTAAAGTCTTCTGTAGTCTGATTCCAGCCTACCTTCCCAGGCTTTCTGCACATCACACCCCTTTATGCATGCTATATTCACACACTCCATGGTCTGGGTGTCCACAGTCACCAATCATGTATCAGGGTAGGATACAAACACAAGTTTTCCTGACTTCAGGTCCAACACTCTACCCAACACACCGCATTCATCCTTTGTGGGAAGCAGGGTCATTGGCCTTGCAAATTCATTCGAATACCTGACTATAAAGCTAACACATCCCTATGGGGCTTCCCTCCATCTTTCTAAACAGCTTTTATGGTGATAATAAAAGATATGCTCAAGGCCTCCCATTCTTGGGCTGACTATCTCACTAGAATGGCTTCTACTTAACAAATCACTTTATCCCAACTAGTTGTTTGAGCTATATGGGCCCTACACCACACAACCATGATAGTAATTTCAGAATTCTCCATTTTTTTTACCAACTAACCCATAGCACTCTTAGAAGTTTTGTGTAGAGGGGGGCTGAGCCAAGATGGCAGCTGGAAAGCAGGGACTTGAGTGAGCTCCCACCCAGGTCCCTCCAAACACCTATAAAAATGGCTCTGAACAAATTCTAGAACTGCAGAACCCACTAAACAGCAGAGGGAAGCAAGGCTACAGCCCAGGACAGCCTGGATGGTCACAGGGTAAGGTCTATCACACAGACCTGGGAGTGGAGCAGAGCAGAGCCCAGCATGAGCCAAGCCTGGACCAACCAGACCTGGAGCTGGGCGAAACAGGCCCTAGAGTCCTGAATCAGTGAGCTATGGGAGTTACCAGACTCGTCAACCCACAAACACCAAAGACAACAGAGAAGGTTAGTGGGAAAAGCTGCTGGGACAGAGTGAAAGGAGTTCCCAGTTCGGCCACCGCCCCCGGGGCAGCAGAGGTGGTGCAGCTACAGAACTACAGGTGCAGTTGCTCCTGGGCCCAGGCCCACCAGGTGGGAGAAATTAAGCAGCGGATCAGAGAGGGAGTGCAGAGTCTGCTTGGATCTCGGTCGTGATCCAGGTTGGTGGTTCTTGGGGGAAGAGTGCTGGTGTGGCAGAGCTTGCTGTGTAGAAGTAGCTCTGAAAACAGCAGCACAAGGCCCCTAAAGCTTGGGACAAAGTACTCTTTACAAGCAGTCATACCTTTACAAAAAGCTCAAGGGTCAAGTAATTGGCTGGGAACATGAACAGGCAGCAAAAACGGTGTCAGATTCAGGCACAGACTTTGGAATCTTTTTTTGGTGACAAAGAAGACCAAAACATACAGCCAGAAGAAGTCAACAAAGTCAAAGAGCCTACATCAAAAGCCTCCAAGAAAAATATGAATTGGTCTCAGGCCATGGAAGAGCTCAAATAGGATTTGGAAAAGTAAATGAGAGAAGTAGAGGAAAAATTGGGAAGAGAAATGAGAGTGATGGAAGAAAACCATGAAAAACAAGTCAATGACTGGCTAAAGGAGACCCAAAAAAATACTGAAGAAAATAATACCTTAAAAAATAGACTAACTCAAATGGCAAAAGAGCTCCAAAAAGTCAATGAGAAGAATGCCTTGAAAGGCAGAATTAGCCAAATGAAAAAGGAGGTCCAAAAGACCACTGAAGAAAACACTACCTTAAAAATCAGATTGGAGCAAGTGGAAGCTAGTGACTTTATGAGAAATCAACACATTATAAAACAGAACCAAAGGAATGAAAAAGTGGAAGACAATGTAAAATATCTCATTAGGAAAACCACTGACCTGGAAAATGGATCCAGGAGAGATAATTTAATTGGATAATTGGACTACCAGAAAGCCATGATTAAAAAAAAGCCTAGATATCATCTTTCAAGCAATTATCAAGGAGAACTGCCCTGATATTCTAGAGCCACAGGGCAAAATAGAAATTGAAAGAATCCAACGATCGCCTCCTGATCCCAAAAAGAAAACTCCTAGGAATATTGTCACCAAATTCCAGAGCTCCCAGATCAAGGAGAAAATACTGCAAGCAGCCAGAAAGAAACAATTTGAGTATTGTGGAAACATAATCAGGATAACACAAGATCTAGCAGCTTCTACATTAAGGTACTGAAGGGCTTGGAACACTATATTCCAGAGGTCAATGGAGCTAGGATTAAAACCAAGAATCACCTACCCAGCAAAACTGAGTATCATGCTCTAAGGCGAAATACGGATTTTCAACAAAATAGAGGCCTTTCAAGCTTTCTCAGTGAAAAGACCAGAGTTGAATAGAAAATTTGACTTTCAAATACAAGAATCAAGAGAAGCATGAAAAGGTAAACAAGAAAGAGAAATCACAAGAAATCACTTACTAAAGTTGAACTGCTTTGTTTACATTCCTACATGGAAAGATGATGTATATAATTCATAAGACCTCAGTATTAGGGTAGCTGAAGGGAATATACATATCTATATATACATACATATATATATATATGTATATATATATATATATATATATATATACACACACACATACACACACACACGTAGACAGAGGGCACAGGGTGAGTTGAATATGAAGGGATAATATCTAAAAAAAATAAAATCAAATTAAGGGAAGAGAGAGGAATATATTGAGAGAGGGAGAAAGGGAGAGATAGAATGGGGTAAATTATCTCACATAAAAGTGGCAAGAAAAAGCAGTTCTGTAGAAAGGGAAAAGGGGGCAGGTGAGGGGAAATGAGTGGATCTTGCTTTCATTGGAATTGACCTGAGGAGGGAATAACATACACGCTCAATTGGGTATCTTACCCACAGGAAAGAAGGAGGAAGGGGATAAAAAAGGGGGGATGATAGAAGGTAGGGCAGATAGGGGAAGAAGGTAATCAAAACAAACACTTTCAAAAAGGGACAGAGTCAAGGGAGAAAACTGAAAAAAAGGGGGATAGGATAGGAAGGAGCAAAATATAGTTAGTCTTTCACAACATGAGTATTGTGGAATGGTTTTACATAATGATACACATGTGGCCTATGTCGAATTGCTTGCCTTCTTAGGGAGGGTGGGTGGGGAGGGAAGAGGGGAGAGAATTTGGAACTCAAAGTTTTAAAAACAGATGTTCAAAAAAATGTTTTTTGCATGCAACCAGTAAATAAAATATACAGACAATGGGGCATAGAAATCTATCTTGCCCTACAAGAAAGTAAGGGAAAAGGGGATGGGGGGGAGTGAGGTGACAGAAGGGAGGGCTGACTGGGGAACAGGGCAACCAGAATACATGCCATCTTGGAGTGGGGGAGAGGGTAGAAATGGGGAGAAAATTTGTAATTCAAACTCTTGTGAAAATCAATGCTGAAAACTAAAAATATTAAATAAATAAATAAACAATTAAAAAAAAGTTTTGCATAGGTCATACTAAGGCCTCTAAGGCAGAGATGAAGGAGGGATGATAGAATAAGTATAGTTTAATAGTAAAAGAGATTTTTGAGGGACATTAAAAGGAAGAACAAAATGAAGAGTATTGCTTGATATTTATGTAAATAAGGGAGTGATGGGGAAAAGTATGTTGTTATATTATAAATATTATAATACAAATGTTAACTTATTTTATTTTATATTATAAATAAATACAATATAAATATGATTTGTAATATTGTAATATTAGGTCATAAATATCATGTGTTATAAATTAAATTATATTTTACTATATTATTCTATAATCATATTATCCTTTCGTCTTGTGGTAAATAGACCTCTCTTAGATAAGTCAATATATTTGAACCAACTAGTTATATAACTAGCCTAGATTACATATGCTGATGATTTGGATGGTATAATTACAAATCCTATAGGTTGTATTATTTTATATTAAAATGTTGCAATTTAAATTGACAGTGCCATTGAAAGAGAAGAGGAGTTTTAGATATGAACATTACAAAAGGATCGATAAAACCACACCCAATGTCCAAGGGCCCTCCAACAGAAAAGTTGGGGAGCCCCTACCTTGTCCCTCTCCAATGGACAGTAAAATAGCAAAGAGAAATTATGCCACTGACTTGCATTTACGGATATTTTTTCTCAGAAATAAATATGGAGAGCAATTAAATAGCTGAGAAGAAACAGATCCTTGCTTCAATTCCTTACCACAGTGGGAAGGTGACCATAGGTTCTCAGAGTTTATGAAAGCTGAGGGCAAACTTTTGAAGAACTTAGCAAATTAGGACAGACCTGAAAACAGGTCCACTAACAAGCTCTCTATTGTCCAAGGATCTGACAACTTTCTTCATCAGGTTTGCTGGAAGGTGATGGGATGGTTTGGGCCACAGCAACTCTCAAAGGTCATATAATAAGCTGTAGGAGGACTGCCATTTATAGCAGTGACAAAATCAGGACTTTTTAATATCCCGAAGGATGATGAAAGTACAAAGGGGGAGGAGCCTCAAGTTCACCAAAGCCTGCTTTTCTAAAACTCTTCTTGGTCATATACTTACTATACATAATCCCAGCTTTTAAATGTTAAGAAAAAAAAAAAAAAGGTTAGGGCTAGGGAGCCAGAGGGAGTTTGGGAGCAGAGTTCTATTTGCAGTCGTGGTATAAATCCAAAAGTCCAATCAGCTCCCACCCACACTTCAGTACCCTCTCCATACAACTTCTGCCAATTTGAGTCAGTTAGTTATTATTTAAGCTAAAATGGGGAGGAGGGAAGAAAGAAGATGAAATAAGGCAAAAAAAAATAAGGCTCTCCGTTAAGCACACATGTATCCGTCTAGCCATGCAGTCATGTGGTTTCTGTTGGCACTATTCCCAAGAAGGCATGTCCTCACAAGCCTCCTGTGATCTCAGTCAGGGGACCAGGAGGAAGGAACCAGGCAGGGCCAGGGCTGAGTGAAGCTGCAAGGCCAAGAGTATTATCCTGGAGTCAGCAAACGCAGTGCGGAGCCCAGACACAGCAAAGACTCCTCAAGGAAAAACCACCAAGTACAAAAGTGGTCCGACTTTTGGAGGACCTAGTAGTTAAAGGAAAGCCTTTTTTTAAACTCAGTGGAAAATGCACACATACACCAGGCACCAGGGTAATTACTCAGGCCACTGCACCAGTCTGCCAGGCAGAGCTGATGTGGCCTCTTTACCAGGTTTTATTCTTGGCTTCTGCTGCCTTCCTCTTCTTCTCTTCCTCCCACCACCAAAATCAACTAGCAGATATTTGCTTCCTGTTGTTATAACTGTTATGTATGGCACTACAATCATGGGGCATTGGGTGTGGAGGGGAGAGGAGGAAACTTCTTTTCTACCTGTTTAATTTCTCTGGTTCCTTTAGCATCTTTTTCCAGAAAGCTAAGCACCTGCAAGAGGAATCAAATCACTGCAAAATCCAAACATATTGTTATTTCTCTCAAGAAAAGTATAAATGCCTTACTTTTCCCTGAAATATCTGTGAATCACTTGAATTTTCCTGCTGAATGCAAAACTGTAGCAATCCTATGATAACAAATCACCAAATATTTTCCTAGCACCAAAAAGGACTTCAGACCTATCTAAAGCTGGAAGGGTCCTCAGAGGCCATCTAATTCAATACCCTTGTTTTACAGGTGAGGACCTGAAAATTTCAGTGACTTGCCATGGTCACTCAAGTAGCAAGCATCAGAACAAGGATTTGAACCATGTCCACTGACTTGAGTTAATGTTCTTGCTATTCAACCATGTTGTCTTTCTAGGAAATATGACAGGAAGGTGCCCTTCCCCAAATATGTATAGGGCTGATATGTAGTGTTTTTATTAGATTTTTCAACAGTTTCTTAATTTGGAATCAAGGGGAGCTTGAATGTCCTTATTAAACCACACCATCCAAATCATTAGTATATGCAGTCTGGGCCAGTTATATAACTAGATGGCTCAAATGTATTGACTTATCTAAGAGAGGTCTACTTATCCCAGGTTAAAAGAAGGATTTTTACACTTTTCCCTCTGAGACTCCACTAAGCAGTGTTTTGTTTCACTTTGAGCTAGATACAGCTAAGATCCCACATGTAAATTAAGAAAAATTTTATTAATTGCAGAATCAAAGACTTTCAGAAGGGATTTTACAGATTACCTAGTTCAATTCATTTATATTAAAGATAGGGCAACTGAGACCCAGAGAAGGCACGTCCCTATGCCCTTTACCAAATTACTCCCTTTCAAAGGTGCGTACAGAAATGCCCTAAAACAAATAAGATGAATCTACCCTTGAGTCCTGAAAAATAAATAATTCACTTCATGAGACCACTACAGGTTTTTAAAATAGAGTCCCCTAAGAAACTATCACTTGGTAATACAAATCATCCTCAAAGGTAAATTTAGGAAAATGGGCCTTACCTGCTGCAGCTTCCCAAGCAGTATGTCACCAAACAACTCAACAGGCATGAATGACCAAGTGAAATAAAACCAAGTGTCTAAGCCCAAGCTTGCACTAACAGAGACACTGGGAAAAAAGTTACAGCAGGAAAAACATTTCAAAGTTAGTAAAGATGAAAGTCGCTAACTCAATGCCTACCTTTGAGTGGCTTCCCTTTAAAGACCATACAAGAGTCTTTCAGTTAATCTTTGCACTGATAGAGTAAAGCTTAGGTTGGAGATAATTATAAGGGTTAGTCCCTCAGAATTAAACATCCAAAAAAAACTCCAAGTCTCACTTTCAAATAATGAAGATTCAAACAGAAAGATGAATGGGACAAATCTGAAGCTCAATTGTATTAAGGGAGAGCTTCTCATTCAATTGTTAAATCTTGATGAGCTTTTTTCCTACCTCTACTGAAGCCAAAAGAATAGGCAGCCACCGTCTCTAAGTCCTCACTCTGAGAAGTTTTGACAGAGAATGCACTATTCAACAGCAATCTCCAGGAATTTGTGGAAACTAAATGGATGGAGCATTTGGATGTCCATTTCTGCCTCATGAAATGTTCTTACATTGGGCACTGTAACTACAATGGCTCCCACTCTCCCAGTTCTATCCTGCTCTCATTTTCCTTACACTGATTAAAACTGTAGTTAGGGACTACAAGCTATCACATTATGCGGGGCTCTTTGGATTGAGATCAATTTTAATTTCAAATTCCCTTTAGGAACAACCCTGAAGCAACAGACACTTTAATCAGCCCAGATATTCTACTTCTGGAACTCCATGTTAAGACAGGAAAGCATTACTTAAGTTTGAATAACTTGCAAAAGGACCCTAAAGCCAGGTTGCCATCTTTACAAGTCTCTCCCTTGCATTAGAACAGGAACACTTTGACAAACCTTCCAGCAAGGTTCTAGCCTCCCAAAATGGTGGTGCTAAGGCCCATTGCCTTTGCTGTTGTGTTCAGCAGGGTTTTCCTCAAACAGGCACCAGCTGGGAGCTCTGTGTTGCACTGCCAGACATGCTGACCGAGCAGCCTGCATAGACCATTACTAATCTCCATGGGTCAGGCAGGTCATGTCTGCAACATGATGCCTATAGATTTCAAAGGCCAACTTTCCCTTGATGCCAGCTAATCAATCTATGTCAAATAGCAAGCACATTTTTTATTTATTTTTTTAAAGGATCATCAAAAAAGTCTCATCTTTAAAGCACTTAATGTGGGAAATAGTTGCACATAATCAGCGCAGCTTGATGCTCCTCCAGCCATCTTAAATCTGCTATGCATAAGGTTTGACATTCTTACATTGGTATTTTGCCAAAACACCATGTATGGCAAGGCCAGGAGAGAGCAAGGCACACCTCTAAGGAAGATGGGGGCCTTCAAAGCAGTGACATAGAAACAGATCTTTCACCAAAATTCGAATAAAATTTTAAAAACCTTGCTAAACTGGCTACAAATCACTTTTAAGCTAGAGAGTTGTAAATACCCATTCTTCACCTATAGCATATGATAAAATCTATAGTCGCAATATGATCAAGACTCGGAAGATCATAGCTTTAGAGCTGAAAGCGATCTTAGAGGTCATACAACCCAGCCCCCTCATTATACAGATGAAAAAATTTATGTCCAGAGCTGTTAAATGACTTATTTGCCCAAGATCATTTAGGTAGAAAGTATAGGGTCAGAATTTAAATCCAGGTCCTCTAACTCTTAATCTAGTAAAGAGTTTTGAAATTAGTCTTGTACCCCAAAGTTAACTCATAAATCCTGCCATCCATAATAATCAATGAAATGCTTATTTACCAATCACACACCAACCCACAGTACCCTAAATTCCTTCCTATGTTCCCCATTCATAACTCAAACACTCTACAAAAGACTTTCCTTTCCTTAGAGTTGGTAACTGCTATAAGCCTAGCACAATAATTACTAGGTGAATCTAATTCAATTAAAAAGTGATTAAGTTCCCACTGAGGGGTGGGAGTGGACCTGGACCTATGATTTCTTTGTTATAGGGAACACCTGATAAGGAACTGCCTTCACTTATACATCTCTTTAACTTACAATTTATACTCTTATTTGCCTGGGGCAATGAGAGGTTAAGTGACATTCCCATGATAATGTGTCAGATAGAATTTGAACCCATGTTATCCTGACTTGGCCATCATCTGTCCACTAACCACTTCATGTTGTCCCTCTAAGTGCTGAGCACGTAGAAAAAAGAATAAAATGAAACATTACTTACCCTGAAGGAGTGTGATGGATGAATGGTAGCGAAGGAAGAGTGAATGAAGTCAAAGGTTAATTGCAAGGATGGTAGGTAAATCCTCCATTGATTATTCTGGGGAGTTCTCTGCAGTCACAGAAACATCACCAAATTGCTATGTCAATTTCCCTTCAGTACCCATTTGTTCTTTATGGGACATCCAAGAAATTTCAAAACATTTCCTCTCCACAGGACCAGAGGACCAAGCAGAAACCTGGCATCACCACCCATATCTCACCAAGGGGTTAGCTCCAAGAGTGCTATAGTATAACCAGTCTGAATCTGTTCCTTAATCTAAAAATTAGCACAGATTTCTCTCACAGGTTCTTTGAAAAGATAAATAAAAACTTCCCAATAATTTTACAAACTTTTTAACTACAAAATTTATTAGAATTTTTATATTGGTCATCCTCTATTTCAAGTCACCAAGTTAGTCTAGGCTTACATACAGTAGAATTCTTCTGTTTCATCCAAGCCCATTCCATGGAGCTAAGACATTTTCAACATTCTCAGTGTATGAACTATTCTCAATCTGCTTACTTCACTCTAAAAAAGTGTATCTAAGACCCCCAAGTTTCTCACATTCATCATTTCTTAATATATATATATATATATATATGTATATAATATGTATATGTATAATTGGTTCAATCACTCCTCATTTGACAGGCACCCACTTTGTTCTTTGTAATTCTTTGCAAATGGAAAAAGTTGCTATAAATACCTATGGAAGTCGTTGTGCTCTTTAGCATATATGCCTAGCAATGGCATCACTAGGTCAAAGAGTGTGTACAGTTTAGGGTAAAATTACAAATTGTTTCCATAATGATTGGACCAGTTGACAATTTCAATGGTGCATGGACATGCCTACTGTCTCACAACCCTTCTTTGCTGATGAGTCTGAAATGAGGCCTCAAGAGTCGTTTCAATTTTCATTTATTTTATTATAAGTGATTTGAAATGTTGTTTCATAAGTAGATAATTTATATTAATTTTTTTTGAAAACTGCCATAAACATACCTCTACATGTTGCTTCCCATATTAGACTGTGAGCTTCTTGATAGCAGAGACTGGTTGTATTTTCCCCCTTTTTTTGTATCCTCAGGATTAAACACAGTGGTTGGCACACAGATGGTGCTTAATAGAGTCTTCTTGACTTGGCACAACACTCTCTAGAATGCTAATCTTTTGTTCACAATATTTAAAGGTTTATAACAAATCAAAGATGGAACTTTTAATGTCTACATGATTTATGAGATGCCACAATCTTTGTGCCTAACCAAAGATGCCATAGTTCCAATCCAATTGAAAAGGAAGGCAACAAAGGAGGAAAATATTCAACACCCCCTTGTCCCCAGTTCACCTACTTTTTCATTGTTTAAACTTGTAAGAAAGCTAGCTGGGGCGGGGGGAGTGGAATTCACAGATATCAAATGACCTCTCTTGCATTATTTAAGGCTAACTTTATTTGAGTTCATAATCAAGGAGCCCTTTTGACAAGATTTTCCATGCTTTAGGCAACTGCAAATAAACAGACTAGCCCAGCCTCTATTCTTCCTATTATTGTTGTTGGTCAGTTGTTTCAGCTGTGTCCAACTCTTCATGACTCCATCTGGGATTTTCTTAGCAAAGACACATGAAGTGGTTTGCCATTTCCTTCTCCAGCTCATTTTACAGATGAGGAAACTGAGGCAAATCAGGTTAAGTGGCTTGCCCAGTGTCACATAGCTAGTAAGTGTCAGGTTGGATTTGGTCTTCCTGACTTCAGGCCCCACACTCTATCTACTTGCATCACTGAGCTGCCCCCCAAGATCTGCTCCGTAAGACCTAAAAAGAACCCATGCAATTATTTCAAACACAATTGCATTAGGGTGACTTTCTTCAAACTGATCTATATCAAATAAACATTCTAATCTCTACCTCTGACCTTGTCTCAGCCTTCACAATTCATATCTAGAAGCTTATAAATAACCTTGAACACATAAAACAAATGAAAATATTTAAAGATAAAGTAGGATGTACATCTATCAGACCTTTACTGATCCAACCTGAGGAGCTGAATGGATTACAGAAGTCTATGCAGATTGTCAATATTATCTTGCTTTTACTTTTAAAATGAAACATTACAAGTCCTAGTAAAACCTATCTATAAAATAATGATGAACTTCTCATAGTCAGGACCTCAAAGATTATATTTCTGATTTGAAACTTCAAGAGTTTTCCTCCCCCACTCCCCCATCTCCATCCAGCCCCAAAGCCATGCAAGCATAGCACTATATCACATTATACATGAAAACCTCCCAGCACTAACCTTCAGTTCTCAAGGTTTATCTCCCAAACTGTCACCTAACCAACACCAGCTCTTTCTTTAAGCACTTTAGATATGTTGACTCTAGATGCTGCATGCATCTATGGTATAGGGAATACCTGATAAGGAACTGCCTTCACCTATGTAGCTCTTTAACTTTATTAAATTTATACTCTTATTTGCCTGGGGCAATGAAAGGTTAAGTGACACTTCCATGATAATAAGCTAATATGTGTCAGATAGAATTTGAATCCAGGGTATCCAGACTCAGCCATCATCAATCCACTAACCACTTCATGTTGACTATTTTGCGATTCAACATCACTTCCAACACACAGAGGCAGCCAGATGAAGGACAAACATCTAGGTAGAAATCTACATACACCAAGTCAGGAGCAGAAAAGCTCCCTATCTGGTTAATGTGAATATTTTCATTTATATTCAATGAAGGATTAAGGCTTCTCATTTTCGCCTTCCATTACCATGAAGTTCTTTCATTCACACTCAGAAAGCTCTTTGAGGGAAGCTAACATTCCTTTTTGTCTTTCTCTCCCTTTTGGGAGAATGGTAGAATGAATACAGAGCCAGATTTGGAGCAAGGTTTCAAGACTTTATCAGTGCTCCAGACAAACTCTCTGATTATTAAATACAGAACAGTTGCTGCTCTGCATTGACAGAAGAGGTTTCTTTGCCCATCAGCCCCCTACAGGAGTGAAATCACACATTTGGACCACTTGCTCAAAAAAAAAATTCTACCACCTAAAGAGGCAGCATGGAATGGGCACAAAGAGATAGCCAGCTATTGTTATGTAGCAAACATACAGGTGTTTCAAAAGACTTTTGAGACACCCTATATGTGTGTGTATATATGTGTATTATGCCATGGTTTCCAAGTAACTATATTATTACATAATATATACATATAATGTAGTTAATATAGTATATGTTATAACACATACACTATAATTGTATAATATATTTCTATTGGCAGAAATTTATATTCTTCTTCCTGCCTTGCTTCTCCCAGTTGTCACAGGAAGAGAATCACATTACAGAAAGTCTCACCTATGAACTCTTTCGCATTAGTGTCTCAAGAATCTAACCCTCTCCTGAGAGTCAGACAAACTAGATAGAGCCAGACACAAGTCACCACTTAACTAAGGCAATTCATTTAATCTTGACATAGCACCTAAAACACCTTGAATTTTACTTATTCCATTCTTTGATTCCTGATGATCTAATCATACTTCACTAGCCTATTACGAAAAGACATAGTGCTTTTTCCCACTCTTAAATGTCTCTCATCCAGTTGCAATCGCTAAGTGTTCATATTAAACAACAATTTACCTTTTATTTGGCTACTTTTAGCATTCATGCTTTGGTTTGCAGTAAGGCAAAGAAAAATCATATGTGGGAATCATATGTGGGACCCAAACTGTACAGAATCATAGTAAGGTTGGGGGTTCATCTTATCTCCATATCGCCAAACTGCTCCCTTGACATATGGGACTCCTGAGACCTGCACAGAAAGATTCCACAGTCTTTTTTTTCTATATTTTAAAATTTTCACCATCAAAAAATTATTTCCTGTCATTCTTCTATCATGCTTTCTCATTTCAGTTCCAAGATAAGATGGTATTAAACATTTGCCCCTCAATTAAAAAAATTATTGTTATCACTTATTTTTAACATCACCTTCATTTCAGACATATACTTCCTTACCCCGGAGGGTCTTCCTCTTCACCAAAGTATTAAAAATAAAAAAGGGGTCAGGGGAGAAGTAGTTCAATAAAATGAACTAATACATCAACTGAGTGTGAGAGTAGACGCCATGTTCCACACCACAGTCTCCAAAGAAGGGAGAGAGGCACATTTTCTTCTTTGTAACCAACCTTCATCACTGTAAACATACAGCATTCAGCTTTATTTATTTAGGAGGTTTTTTGTTTTGTTTTATGGTGGTTGTTGTTACTGTTCTCTCTATATATTGTTTTAACTATGCACATATTGTTTTCCTGGTTCTGTTTAATTCACGTTATATAAGTTCATATAATTCTTTACTTCTCTGTATTCTTTGTAATTATTATCTCTTATGATGTAGTAATATCCTATTATATTCATGTACAATAATAGGCTCAGCCATTTCCTCATTAATCTTGTCTATTTCTAAAATTTATAAAAGCATATATAAATGGATTTAAAAACTTAAAAGTGAGAACACTTAAAAGCATTTTGGTTTGTGATAAAGTTCTGGGAAATCATTCAAAGCCTATCAAAGTTGATCAAAAGAACTGTAATGAAACACTGTATTCCCTCTTCCCCAATGTGCTATTAACTAACATTCATGTTCACTGCTAACACTCTACTTTTGTGACCAACTGGAATGGCTTTCCTTAGGGTCTAGTTACACAGCCTACATTTAAATGTCTGCTGGAATATGTTCTAAAAATTAATGTAAAGTAAAATATTAACTTTGTATTTTTGAAGTATTTCCCACATATACAACTGCTTTCTTTCAATTATGTTAAGAAATCACAGTCTAATTGCTACTCTCTCACTCAAAATGCAAGTTAACAAGAAATATGACTCCCAGTTATAAGGAGGAACCAGTGCAAGGGTACTGAAAAAGATTTTGGCCAAGACTCTAAATGAATTAAGGGAGAGAGAAAAGAAGAATAGACAAAGGTCAGAAAGAGAAAAAAAGATGTAAAAGAAAAAAAGCTGAATAAGGAAAGGGAAGTGTTTCTTTCTATTCAGGGAAAAGTCTGGGTTCTACTGAAAACCCAAACCCATGACTCCAGGGCACCTAACTGACACAGTGGATAGAACAATGGGCTTGGAACCAGGAATACTCATCTTCATGAGTTCAAATCTAACCTCAGACACTTACTAGCTGTATGACCCTGCGCAAGTCACTTAATCCTGTTTGCCTCAGTTTCTCAACTGTAAAATGAGCTGGAGAAGGGAATGGCAAACCATTCCAGTATCTTTGCCAAGAAAATTCCAAAATAGGGTCATGAGAAGTCAGACACTGAAAACAACTCAGCAACAACATGACTCCTAGGAAATACGCATAGTCTTGAACTCTGATTTCCCGTATAGCTGCATAACTACCAAAGCTCCACTGGTTTACATTCAGCATTAGTGTAATAGAACTTTGATTCATTTAGCTGGCATTACTTTTAATAGCACAATTGGCCCAATATTATATGACAACTACTTTTATAAGATACCACAGACTCTCCTCACTTCCTGTAAATATTCTTAAGGAAAATCAGTTCTTAAAGGTGTCCTACATTTTTCTGCCCACATGCCCTTCTCCATTGATAAAGTTAGTTGTAAATACAAAGTTCATCTTTAGAAGGCAAACACCTATTACATGTAAGCCTTTGTCAACTAATTCTGATTTAGTATTTTTCATTTCTACCATTTATTCTTTGAAAGTTCTTTCACCATTTTGTATTTTTCCACAATATTATGTCTTGTTTCATTATTCCTCAAGGAAGCATGGTATAAAGGATAAAAAGCTGGCCTAAGAGTCAGAAAGACATAGTTTCATTCAGTAGTTTCTCTACTAACACATATTAATTGTGTGACCCTTGACAAATCACTTAACATTTCAGCCTTCCAGGCAATGATCTATGGCTATAAATTTAAGAATTATTTCCTATATATTGGTAGAGACAGTTTCTTCACCAGAACTTCTGTTTACTAATGAAATTATAGATGTACTATTACTTCCCACCCCCAAATAAAGTTTTGTTTTGCTTTGCTTCCATACCTACAATTTAATCCACAGAATTACAGAAAACTTTAGAAATAGAAGGGACATTAGTCAAGACAAACTTTTATTAGATACCCACTTGTCCTGGGTACTATGCCAAGCGTTAGAAATAACAAGAAAAGCAAAACAAAACAAAAACAGTCGCTGCTTTCAAGGAACTCACAATCTAATGGGAGGAGGCAACATTCAAACAACTGTACACAACAAGATATTATACATACATATATACATATGTGTATATATATACATATATATGTGTGTATATATATATATATGTGTGTGTGTGTGTGTGTGTGTGTGTGTGTGTGTGTGTGTGTGTGTATACGATAAATTAGAGATAATTTTAAAGGGAAGGCACTAACCAGAAAAGGCTTCTTGAAGAAGGTAGGATTTTATTTATGAAAGAAGGCAAGGAATTGAGCAAGTGCAGGTGAAGAAAAAGCAGATTCCAAGCACAAGGAACAGCCAGTGAAAATTCCTACAGTTGGGAGATGAAGTATCTTGTATAAGGAATAGCCAAGAGGCCAGTGTCACTGGATCTCGGAGTACATGGTGGGGAGTAAGGTATAAGAAGACAAAAAAATAAGGAAGGAGCCAGATTATGAAAGGCTTTAAAAGCTAAACTGAGTAGTTTTTATTTGATTCCAAGCCAATGGAGTTTAATGAATATAGGATGGTGACTTGGTAAGACCTGCACCATACAAAGGTTACTCTGAGAGCTGAGTGGAGGGTGTGAGTGAGGAGAGATTTGAGGCAGGGAGGCCAAACATAAGAGAACCTTTGTGAGGCCAACTCCTCCCACCTGCCATTTTAGATATGAGAATACTGAAGTCTAGAGATGATAAATGGCTTATTCACAATACACAGCTATGTGGTGGCAGAGCCTAGACCAGAATCCAAATCTCCTCTCAACCCAACTGTCTTTAGTGAATCCCCTCCCTGTAAAATGATCAATTAAATGATCAGTTAAACAATAAACATGTATTTATTTCCAAAGAAATAACATAAGGGAAACATTTCAATAAGAGACAGTTCATTTTTAAAGCCTATTATAGAATCAAAGAATCTCACATACATTTGGAAAGGACTTCAAAAATTCAACCCATATTGGGCAGGAATTACCTTTCAAGCATCCTCTGTGAGCCATTTTTCTGCCCCCAGTGGAAGACCTCTAAGGATGAGAAATTCATTACCTACTAAGAAAGGAAAGTCCCTTAATGGACAATTCTAAGTGCCAGAACATTATCTGCAATGGATTCTTACATCTTTCATTCTTTCATTTTAATTATGATTATGGCCTCCTAGACCAAACGAAATGCGTCTAATGCCGGTTCAACTAGAAAGCCTTTCAAATACTTTGAAGGTAAAGATCATGCGCTCCCACCCAAGAACTGAAAGTATGGATATTTAGGTTGAAGAATTAAAGAGTTCATTTTTGGGGTTGCCATTGTTACACAATTTGCTCATACTGATCACACAATCCTCTAGAACTCCAGGTCTTTTCAGAGGGACAGTTCTTTAGATAAGCCTCCTCTTTGGTACTGATAGAGCTGATATTTCTGAACCCATGTGTTTAACTTTACATTATGTCTCCACAAAGACACAGATTTAGTTCCCTGGAAAAACTATCCATGCATCTCCATGGCCCCTCTAGGGAAACATGTGGCTCCCTTGTAAACTATGTGCCTTGAAACAAAGATGCTAGATGGAGGAAAGCACAAACTAATGGGAAACTGGATACATGGATGGCTAGGAAGAGCCATTGCCAAATGGAAACATTAAAGGGGTGAAGGGAGAGGGGAGAAGAAAGCTATCAAAGGAACCTATGATGTGGGGGAGCAACCTGGATACAAACTTTCTCTAGTGCAATGAATTCTTCAGTAAGAATGGCTGCTGAACTCTCTAACAACCTTAATTTTTCTCATTGTTGTGGGTTGTCCTTCATTCTCAAAGAGGACCAATAATATCATGAATGTGATGTCTTGACTTACACATGAATTGAACTTTGCAGTGGGGTCCTACATAAAGAAGTACTGGAGAACTGTACAAGTTCCTTTAGGAAAACTTGGATGGGAGTTGTTACCTGTTGTTTAAAAGGCACCAAGATGGCACCCAGTGCATGCAACTTTTACATTTCAATAATGTGCCAGATCATACTGAGTGAACTCATCCAAGGTCATTAAGCTTTACTGATTTGTTTGGAGCCTATTCTACCAGAAAAAGCAGTGCACTAGACAGGGACATCACCCTTTCAAGCATCAAAATAGGCTTCAGCTTTGAGGTTCACTGAACAATTATTTATTGAGGTGAATATAAGCACTTAGGTAAGTGTAGAACCAGAGTGCACAATATAATAAGTGTTGGAGAGGAGTGGCCACCATGACTGCCCTGGTACTGGAAAACTGATAAATTAAATTGAGTATATATCCTCACCAAATACTGCTGATTTGTTTACTACCTATGCTCTCTGATGAGAGAACCACAACGACCTTGCAAACTGCTGGGGATTCTATGGGCAGTGTCAAGTCCTGGAGAAGTTCTTTAGGAAGGAGAGAAATGCAGCTCCTATATTGGGTGAGCCATCTGATACAATGGAACCTTTCCAAGTGACTGAAAGATACCTCAAATGAAACCATAAGCCAACAGGCCTTCTCTGGTATTGTTTATATGGACCGTCTCTTTTTTTAATTGCGGAAAAACCATAGGGATGGCAGGCTACATAAAATAACCAAATAGTTCAAGAGAAAACATAAAAAAATAAAAAATGTGTGTCATAAAAAAATTAAAACATATGATGATCCTATAATGGGTTAGTCATGTGTATGGTTTTCATGCCTGCCTTCCAAAGCTAAGTTCATTGCCTGAAATGAACTGGACCACCCAAGTCAAAATCCAGTTTTGCCTTTTAATGTTCACTTGGTTTATTTTAAATGTGTATTCATGTGGCAAAGTCATAAAAAAAGAATTAATTATAATTGACACCAGCTCTGAAACGATCAAGCCCTTCTTGGTTTGGAAAGACAGGGGGAGGAGGAGTAATGCATGAGAAAGAGGGTAAAAGAATGTTTCGAAAAGAGAAAACCCAGTTGAGCACTTTCAAAAACATATTCCAATTACACTATATTCTAAAAGTGCTATTACTCCCCAACCCAAACATGATGCTAAGCAAACATGAAAGAGGAATTCAAATCTCAGAGGAAAAGGAAAGAACAAGTTTTTGGGATTTTTCCTGAGAAAACAAATGCTTTTTGTACACAGTAGGCAATTACTAAATGTTTGTTAAAGTTACTTAATTTTTGCCTTAATTTGCCTAGACAACTAGAAGGGCCAGAAAGAAAATGTAATCAACAACAGACAAATGTAGCAAAGTGCTTCTGACTTCCCAACAGGTTATAGTACAAAAGACATTTGTCTGAAACCCTAAATGCATTTTACCCACTGCATCAATGTTTATTCACAGCAGTTAAGTTCTGAGAACCACATACTAAATCCAACGAAGCCCATTTAGTACCCAAAATGGAGAGCCATACTGGCTTAATAGCATCAAATGGAACCTCCACCTGGGCAAATGTATTTCAGGGTTATAATTTAATATGCCAAAATCTGCATCTTCTCCAAATGCAGCTCTGACAATGGTATTGGGGCTTTCACCCACTCTATCCCCCTTTTCCTATCCCACACAATAGGAACTGGATGCTTCCACCTCTAATCAAAATCCGGGGAAATCCGGGCTAAAAGACCAAAGCCTGTAGAATGGAAACAGGACTTGTGAGGAGCAATGGCAGGTGTGCTTTTCTTCCTCCTTTAACTGGTTCAGAAGACAGTGTCCCTTCCTCACCTTCTTTCTCTCCTCTAAACATTAGGTTAGGGAAGAGTTGAGAAGATGAAGTTCTTATAGGGTATGGACCAGTGTTTCTCTGTATCTGTCAGTGTACCATAGGATACGTATGATACAAATAAGGCCATTGATTAAGCTTCAATCATCACATAGGCCAATTAGCTTCACTTGGAAAGGAAGTCACTTTTGTGGATAATGTCTGCACCCCTAAATCAAGCCACCCGTCATGTGAAAATGTATAAAATTGCAAGGTGGCCAAGTTCAGAGTGTGTGAATCTAAATCTATCTCTGGTTCTGGAATATATTTGGTGATATTTCATTGCTGTACACAACTCCAGATTAAGAAATTCTCTCTACCAATAGAGATCTTCAGTCTTAAAAGATGTGTCTGAGCCACTGAGAAGTTAATATCCTGCACATTCTCACATTCAGTATCTGCCAAAAGTGAGACTTGAACTCAGTTCCTCTTCATTCTGAGGTAGGCCTCTATATACTTGTTGCTGCTGTAAAAACAATTCAAATGAAATATATATGATTGGTGGGCAGCTAGGTAGCATAGTGGATAGTGTGACAGGCCTGGAGTCAGGATGGCTCATCTTCCTGAGTTCAAATCCAGCCTCAGACACTTACTAGCTGTGTGACCCTAGGCAAGTCACTTAACCCTGTTTGCCTCAGTTTCCTCATCTGTAAAATGACCTGGAGAAGGAAATGGCACACCATTCTAGTATTCTTGCCAAGAAAACCCCAAAAGGGATCATGATGAGGCAGAAATGACTGAACAACAGCAACAACAAACTGCAGTCATGGCATTAAAGAGCTGAAATCATTATAATTACCTCGAGTGACTTGTGAGAAATGATTAGGTAGCCTAAATACAGTTCCTTGGGATAATTCATCAACTGATAGGCAATAGCATTCATGTGTTCTGAACAGCCCAGGAAACATGAGGAGGTTCTATTAGGTCTGATTTATACGGCCTGCTAAAGAGGGTGCCAGGGGTCAGCTATCGTCACTAATACTGCCTAGGTGGTACCAATTATGCTCAGGTCCTGATTATATCAATCAAGTGTTTTTAACATGCATTAATTCCACCTTAAAAATATACCCTAGTTTTTCAAAAGCATATTTAACAAAAATTAATACTAAACAAGGGACTGAGATAAGACAGATAGCAAGCTTAGCTCGGGACTACATGCCTTTACACATGCATTGTTGGGCTCCACCCCCTCAGTCTCTGTCTGGGAGAGAATACTTAAGACAAGTAGAGACAGAGGGAGAATGAGTACAGAGGCTGTAACAAGATGGAGAACTGTCAGTGGGAAGGAATCTCTCCCTTATTACACATCCTCCAAATCTCCACTTACAAAGAGTACTCAGAGTGAAGATTCATCCAACACAGGGGAAGTCAGAAGAGCTAATTCGATGAGAATTTATGCAGATGATCACTACGTAGCCTGGTGGACCACAGGGCCTTTTAGGTCCTTTCTAACTCTATTCTGTGATTCTGTGAAATGATGATATTGACAGTAATGGAGGGAAGATTTTAATCCTAGCTTTGTCACTCACTTTGTGACCCTCAAGAAGTCATTTCACCACACTGTGCCTTGGCTTTTCATCAATGAAATGAAGGAAGTCGACCACATCATTATGAAGATCACTTTTAGCTCTAACATTCAAAACATCAGAAGTGAAAAACAAAAGTAACTTTCTAAGCCATCAGGGGTATGGCAAAATTAGCCACATTAACAAAAAAAAAAGATTTAATGCCTAGAACTATCCAAAGAGACTAACAGCTCACCCATGCAAGCAACATTCTGTTTTCTCTGTCACCAAACATCATCCTTCTTTATGGGAAGGGTCATAGTAATAGGCAAGGATATGAGGATGTAAGGATAGGAGCCACTGACCCTGTCCTTTCCTCTCAACCAGCAAGGACCATGCTTCAGAGAACATACGTCATGGTGGGTGCTGTGTAAAATTATCACTAATGCATAAGAGCAACAATAATGGCTAATTACCAGATTTAGCCCTCTGAAGAAAGAGAAGTCACTGAAGCCGAATCCAAGTCAATAAACGCGGGCAGGGGTAGAGCATCATAGAAAGGCTTTCGGATTTAGAGTCAGAGGTCATGGCTTCTAAACCTGGGCACTCATTCCCTATGTAACATGAGGCAAATCATTTCACCTCTGAGCCTCAGTTTCCTCATCTGAAAAATAAGGGTTTTCAATTGGCTTACCCCTATGGCCCCTTCTAACTCCAAACCAATGGTCCTTTTTAAGATCCTACTGTGTATAGAACATTGTGGTAGCCCTGGGCAAGATACAAAGTTGAGATTAAATAGGGCCCTGACTTCCAAGAACTTAGCCTAGTAGGTAAGATATTACTGTACAATACAGTTAGACAGAAAACAAACAGCTACATAAGGGCACTAGAGAGTTACAGACAGAACCTGCTAAGTGAGGTCCAACAGCATGCCTACTCTAGGGAAGGCATTGGAGGTGAGTTATAAGGGATAAGTGAAGAAGAAGGAGGGTGTTCTGGGTATAGGGAGCAAGGTGAATAAAGTCAGTAATTTGCCACGCCGGCCAATTCTGAGCACGAAAAGTAATGTGTTTCAGTTGTGGTGTAGAGTGTGCCGAGGGACAAGGGGATGAATAAGATTGCCAGGGGAGGGAAAAGAAAACATGCTTTCATTCCAGCCTGAAAATTACTTAATAGAATGACAGCGACAATGCCCTGTCCTCTGGCATCGGTATATGTGTGCATTACATGGCTTACTAGTTAGACCATCACTACTGCCTTCGGGGCAAGAATCAAGCCCACATGTACATTAAGGATAGCACTTAACCACGGTGACTCAGGACCTATTAAGCAATAACCCCAATAATAATCTGTGGAGAGTTTGAGGCATGGTGGATCGAGGTGTTCCAGTTCCTCAGAGTCCTTTAATTTCTCCTGAGTGGGTGAAAATTGCTCTGGAATGTCCTCCACAGTCACTCTCACCCTCCTTCCCACCTTCATTCCTTCTCTCCCTCTCTCATTTATCGCCTTCTCCTTCATGATCTGTCCCTAGAAACAAGAGTCCAGCTGCAGATTCACCCCATAATCCTAGCAATTCTCCATTCAAGGAAAGTACAGCTGGGAATGGAAAATCTAAGACTCATTGCTAGTCATCTTTCCCAAGCTTCCCACTCTTGTAAGTTTAGAAAGATTCCCATATGAAAACAGACACAGAATTAATTACAAGCGTACAGACACACGAATGAGCACAGAAGGTCAGGGGTTCTCTTCTTCATGGAGATCCTCAAGTGTAGCAGGAAGACAAGAAGTCTATTTTGCTTTATGAATTCCCAAAGTACAGCATGTTAGCATACAAAATAAAAACCCAAAATGAAACTATGAATTTACCAAGATCATATTATTAAGAAATACTGACAGTAGCTGGACACTATTTGGCTTCTGATCGATCCCCAGGACATAATGATTCTTTGGATGGAAGAGAAGGGAAAGGCAAAAAGACCATTTCAATGGTTTGCCCACCACTACCATCACCACCTCAAGCCCTGGACCTGAGTAAATATAAACCACTTTGCATGATTTCCCAGAGGACAAAAAGAGGAAAGTGGTTGGTCAAGAGCAAAAAATCTGCTCATAAAAGATGCTATTAGCTATTAGTCAGTCCGAGAACAAGGTTATCAATACACATCACACAAAAAGGGGCAGATTTTGGCAACACTTAGAAACTACATTCAGATGAAAATTGAACTTGATCTGGGAAATCATTCTATCGTCTCAAAGAAATATGGAACATCAGTTGCCCACTTCCTTTAGTTTCTAAAGACTAGCCTTCCTGAAATCATTCACCACGTTTCTCTGCTTCAAAAGCTCCCAGGAGTTATGGTTCTTCCATGAAGACTTTCTTGGACTGGATCATCTCAAATTCTCTTCCAGCTCAAAATCATATGATCCATCTCTCTGTCTAATAATAGCAACTCTCCTCCTAAAACTTAAAAAGTTCCAGGAAATTTCAAACCTCTAAATTTTAAGTTTTGTGTACTATGTCTGAATTATGCTCTTCATCTAACTGTCATTGCAAGCTATAGGAAATAACTTACAGCAATGGGGCGTGGGGGCAGGGGACAGGGAGTTTCCAACATATAAAAGCAATGAGCTTGCTACATAAAATTCCAAATCCACTTTTTTTTTGGGGGGGGAGGGTGAAGAGGATACCGGTTATTCCTCTTGCCCAGCTGGAAGAAGAGTATCACTAAGGGTTCACTCCTAAAACGAACCTGCATGGAAGGTTTGACCTGATCCATTTTTCTGACGTAGACCAGTTTGCTCCTCCTCAGGCAGCCTGGTATGCCTTTGTTCCCAGGACAGCATGATATTGCTGTCTGATTTTAGTGCAAACACCTGATAATCTTTAACCCTACTGTGCTAAAGCCATGTACCAGCCATAGCTTCCCTCAGCAAAAGGGCTTAAAGGTGCAGCCACCAACCCAGGCTGAATCCACTTCTCAGCTCTGTCCCTGATCTGAGAGACACTAGAAAAACTACTTTGTCTCTGATTCTTCCTCGATAAGTTCATCATTTTATTTTGCTTGCTTTTGCTAACATGCTAAACAGTTATCCCTTCCACATCACGACTTTCCCTATTGCAGTTTACATATAGCTATCACCTAGATAGATACATAGATAGATAGTGATATATTTATATATCAATATATCAGCATAAGAAATTACTGTAAATGGAAATTTGGGGGGAGTTTTGTGGAAGTCTCAGCTCAAGGTTAGCAGGTGACACAGATGAAGTTTAGAAACTCAGAAATGTTTAACCCAAATTTGACAATAAGGTACCATAAACACGCCATTAAAGAAAAAGAAAAAAAAATTCTGACTTCTTCTCTGGTGCAAAGGGAGGGCCAAAAAATTTTACATGGATTTTCCAGATCATGGGGGTGCCATACCACTAACCCACGTGATGTGAAAGGGATAACTATACTTCAGAAATTCTTTAAACAAAATAGAATTCTTGGCTTCCTGTTACACCTGAGGATCTCAATGAAGAAGAAAATCCCCGATATTTTATGCTCAGGTACATCTCTCGGCACACCTGTAATTAGTTATGTATCTTTTTTGTGTATTATCTTTCATACATCTCTAACCATCAGTGGAACCTAATTAATTTTAGCTTTTGGAAACTTAATCCTTACATGAGAACTTTTCTGAAGATCTACAAAACATTAATAGTGTCCGAACTGTTACTTAGCGATGAGACTTGAACCTCCCACCAAATTCCATGAGTACCATATTTAACATGAAAGAAGTATATGGCCCTTTGTAATTTACAAAAACATTTGCATCTACATTGTCTCATTTGACCCTCAGATCTCACACAGGTAGACAATACAGGTTTGTTTTTGTATTGGGAGGTTTATTTGGTCTGGACCAATTATTTTATCAGCATAAAAGACTCCCGGAATGGAAAGTTCTTTGACCAATGCAGATTGCCTGTTCCTCTATAACCTATATTTCTTGTGAAATTTGCTAGAAAGTTAATTGACTTGCCCACTGTCACACAGTGAATATGAACTTGAAGTAAGACTTAAATCCAGGTTTTTCTACTTTAAGGCTAGCCATCTATCCACTCTAATATACTGTCTCCCTGGGCAGTTATTATCTATGTTTTATAGTTGAGGAAACTGAGGGCCAAGGGGATTGAGCATTGCTCAAGGCGATAAGAGCTTATAAATGGTAGTGTCAAGACTTGAACACTAACCATCTAATGCCAAGATTAGTGCTCTTTACAATTCAATTTCTTCTGTAAATTTATTTTCATGTTTAGTCAGGACACAAAGGATATTTTCCAACAAATACCCTTTATAAAATACATTTTCTCCCTAAAAAGCTCCCCCAAATTAATTAATAGTAGTAGAAAAGAGGGAAATGTTCTGTAATATTGGCTGTATGATACTAAGTATGTATGACACTATGTATAATACTGTATGATACCATGATTGCTGTATTTGACCAGTTTTGCTATTTCTCCATGTGGACTTTCTTTACATTGTAGTCATCGTGTATGTTACTTAATTTAGTTCTGTTTTCTTTACTTTGCATCGTTTCATAGAAAACTTTACATGTTCTTCTGAATTCTTCACAGCATATACGCCTCACAGCAATATTCCATTACGTTCGTATATCTGTTCAGTCATTCCCCAATCACTGGATGAATACTTTGTTTCTGCTTTTTTTTGTTAGAACAAATAATGCTTCATGAGCATTTTCATACGTGTCTTTTATTTATTTATTCATCCATCCATTCATTTTTGTTTGCTAGCAATAATTTCCTTAGAATATTATACCAGTAGTAGAAGCTATGGGTCAAAGAGGATCGACAATTTAGGAAATTTTGTTCTTTAATTCCAAATTGATTTTCAGATGAGTTAAATCAATTCATAACTCCAGTGAATTAGAGTACCTGAATTCCCATTTCCCCTCAATAATGTTTTCCCTGATTTTAGCATTTTTAGTTTGTGAGGCAGTGCTTCAGAGTTGTTTTCATTTTCATTTCCATTAGCTCTCTTGAACATTCTTTTGAAAACTCTTGTTATCCTTTGACCATGTGTTTATTGGCAGAAGTCTTTTGATAAAATCATATCATATAATGGAACACATTTGAGACAATTCAAAATGAACTTGAATGTCAGGTTTTAATCACAGATATGTAATGCCATTGTCCCCAATCCATCCCTGTTGCTGTTGTTGCTGTTGGTGGTGGTGGTGGTGGTTGTGGTGGTGGGGTGTGATGTGTGTGTGTGTGTGTGTGTGTGTGTGTGTGTGTGTGTGTGTAAGTGTAACTGAGATTGTTAGTTTTTTTTCAATTATGTTCTCTTCTACTCTTCAGACAGTTACAAGTTTTTCCCAGATCCATATTTGTGAAATTTCTAAATTCCTATGTGCTTCTAGGTTTTATAGCATGCTATTTTTATATGTACATCTTTGATCTACTTGGAATATGGTGGTATAGGTATAAAATGCCAATTTAAAATTATGCTCCTGTCTCCTGACCTCCAGTCTTACATCTCCAATTCTCTACTATACAACTCAAACTGGGTGCCTCATATACATCTTATACTTAAAATATCCAAAAAGAACTCATTATCTTTCCTCTAAAATCCTCTCTTTGGAGGGTATCACCATCCTCCTTACAACCTGGGAGTTATCCTTAACTCCCCGGTCTCATTCACCCCACATATCCAGTCTATTGCCAAGACCAGGTCTTTTCTGTCTGAAAGTGTTAAAGACAATTCTGGCTATTGAAATAGACTATGCCCATTCACAGCTACATGGCTCACTGGACAGAGCACTGGGACTAGAGTTAAGAAGACCTGAGTTCAAATCTGCCCTGAGATACTTGCTAGCTATATGACCTTGGGCAAGTCACTTAACCTCTGTTTACCTTAAAACACTAGAGAAGGAAATGGCAAACCACTGCACTATCTTTGCCAAGAAAACCCAAGGACAGTATGGTCCACAGGTCATGAAAAGTTGGACACAACTGAACAACAACAACAACAATTCCCATTCACAAAGGAGGAGAACCTCCCAGAAAAGCAGAGTGCCTCCACGTTAGGCAATCTGGGCATGCTCCAAAGCCCCATTACATAAAAGAGATAAAAAACAAAGAAATGGACTCAATTCTAATAAGAAATATCGGGAAAAACACATGACTCAAGTCAACAAGCACTAATAAAGTGCTTATTATACACCAACACTGTGCCAAACACTGGGAATACAAAGAAAGACCATTTTATGAATGGCTTTAAATACCCAACAGGATATTTTTTTTTGATCCTGAGGGTAATAAGGTGTCACTGGAGTTTATTGAGTAGGGTTTGGGGAATGTGTGACATTTAGGAAGATCACTTCAGTAACTGAGTGGAGGATGGCAAGAAGTAGGGAAAGAGTTGGATAAAGGAGGCCAACCAGAAAGCTACTGTAGTAGCCCACATATGAAGTGTTAAGGCCCTGTATCAGGGTGGAAACTGTACAAGAAGAGAAGAGGGCATATCTACAAGAGATATTACAGACTAGGACAGTCTCTCCCTTTCCTGCACATTGTTTTCTGCTTCATCCAAAAAGCAAAGATTACCCACCTACTTCAACCACAGAACGGATGTCATAGATTCAACCAGGATGGGGGGTGGGGAATATCTTCCCAATCTTTATCTTTTACCGCAGTTCCAAGAAATGGGCTTAAGGTCTCTATTCTGCTTCATTTGCCCTCCTCAGTTTCAGGTGCTGGAAGTAATCCTCACTGGACCTAGGAGTTAAATATATGGCAACCTTGAAGGCAAGATTACAATGAAATGTTGCATCCAGTCAGCCCAGAAGGGAAGCCCCCAGAATCAAGGGTGCCTAGGAAGGCTTTGGATTTAGAATTTAGGACTGTGCTATATGGGAATCAAGCTGAGTTATGAACCTAATCCCCTTCTCTTCCTCAGAAACTGAGGTGATTCAGAGAGGGGATAAAGTTTCATGTGTTATAGAATAAGTTTCTATAATTTGTTTTACATCTTTGAATTAAATATGTGTTTGTAAAAGCTAATCCAACTGTTAATGGTGAAATGGAACTGAGGTATAGGGGACCCACCCCTACAATTGAAGGAAGAGCATTAGTGTGGTCTAGAGCCATTTTCAGAGAGCCTAGATAATTTCAACCCCTGTAAGGGTGACTGGGAACCCCAACGAAGGGGTAAAATATAACATACATAACATTTGGGTAGATGAGGCCAGAATAGCCAATGCTGCATTTGGTTTATTGAACCATCATTGTATTGAACCATGTATTTCTAAGCCATAGGACCATAGGATCACAGGTTTAGAACAGGAAGGGACCTGAAAGATCACTTAGTGATACCTGACATTTCGCAGAGAGGAAACTAAGATCCAGAATGACTTTTATCCAGGATTCCATAGATACTACATGGCAGAGCCAGAATTCCAAACCAGATCCTTAGACATCAAATCCAGCACTATTTTTATGATATCATGCACCTTCATTTAGTCTTGATACTCCAAAATATTCTATCCACTGACTTTCCTATTTTCTTAATCACTCATTAACCATTTCATTGTTGTTCAGTTGTTTCAGTCATGTCCATTTGAGGTTTTCTTCCCAGAGATACTAGAATGGTTTGCCATTTCCTTCTCCAGTTCATTTTACAGATGAGGAAACAGAGTTAAGCTACTTAACCATGGTCACATAGCTAGTAAGTGCCTGGGGCCAGGTTTGAACTGACATCTTCCTGATTCTAGGTCCAGCACTCTAGCCACTGTGCCACCTTGTAGTATAGTTTGAAATCTGATAATGTGAAGCCACCCTTTCTATTTATTTCATTTACATCTTTTTAGTCTTCAATTTTTATTCTCCCAAATAAATTTTGTTATTATTTTGTCTAATTCTATAACGTATTCTTTCGGTAATCTGCTTGGTATAGCTCTCACTCTATAGAATTATTTGTGTCCTGTAGTCATTTCTAACCATAGTGGCTTGCCCAATCCCATTTCAATTCAAAAATCATTCATGAAATGTTTATTATGTGCAAGGCACTGAGCTAGACACTCAGCATATAAAGATAAAAACATAGCAATCTTTTCCTACAAGAATACAATATATGCACAAATAAATATAATACTTTCTGCTTCTGTAGCCTAGGATCACCAAAATCTTGACATCTAGACATTTTACCTTGCCATGTTGACAAAAATGATGGGGAGAAATCAGTAGGAAAAAATTCTATTTTACAGCTAAAAGATTTTTAGAATCACTTTAAAAAATTTTAGAATGAAGTTCTCATACGTTAAAAATGTCAAAATTTTAGGCTAGTAAATTCAACTGTTTGTATTTTTAGAAGAAAGGAATAGAAAAATAGTTTCCAGCAAACTTAATAGCCTCATCAAATCTGATGTTCAAGAAGACCTCAGGGACCCACATGAACCTCATCTACATAACAACCAGGTAGCAATGAATTTGCATATTCTCTTTCAATGTTTAAATCTTTCTCAAAATAAAATACTTTGGCTTGACAAAAGCTTTATACACATTCCAAAACAGAGTATAAAAACATAAACGTGGTAGAAGGGAAGAGATTTGAATTTGGAATTAGAAGAGCTGGATTCAAGTCCCAGGTCTTTTCATCTCAGTTTGTATGGTCCTCTTGATCTCGGCTTCCACATCTAGTTAAATGGATGGAATTATACCCAGTGACCTCTGATCTCTCTTCCAGTTTAAAATCTATGAGCCTATGAATACTGATATACACAATTATTATAATTTATATGAAATGACTTTGAAAGCATACCTCATTATCTGCATAACAACCTGTCTTCATTTTGCAGAAAAAGTAAACTGAGACCAAAACAGGATAAAGAGTTGAGTCCAGGAGAAACTCTTTTAATCTATGACTCTTTAATTTAGTCATTAATTCTGAGAGTCAAAAATAAAGTCTTTTCAATTTATCCCTTGACACATCCAAATATTGGAATTTCTTGTGTTAGAAAAGAATGTGTTTTCTCTCCTAAAAACATAACTAGTGCTATAAGCAGGTAGGCAGCTAGATGGCTCGGTGGATAGAGCACTAGGTCTGGAGTCAGGAAGACCTGAGTTCAAATCCAAATTCAGATGCTCACTAGCTGTGTGACCCTGGGCAAGTCACTTAACCTCTGTTTGCCTTAATCCATTGGAGAAGGAAATGGCAAGCCGCTCTAATATCTTTGCCAAGAAAACCCCATGGACAGTATTGGCATGCCATTATGGTCCATGGGGTCACGAAGAGTCTGACATGACTGATCAACAATACAAGCTTAACTTCTGCGCTTTCAAACCAAAGTCTTAAAGTGGACCATTATGCTCTATCAAATGAAAACAAAATAAAATAAACCAATACCCAAGTAATGGAGTGGCCTCTTTCTTTCCAGGAACAACATTTATGCCTGGGAAGATTACAGATCAAAAACAAAATTAAGTCAAGATGGATAAGAAAAAGAATTCTTTGGGAAGATACAATAAATGCCAAGATTCAAACAAAATATTTATTCTAACAGGAACTTATGATCAATCATAACATTCTCCAGCTTACACTAAAGATATTTTAAATACATATGTATGTACATATAATAGATACGAAAAGCCCCTCAATCTACACTACAAAAGTCATTATAACATGTTCTCTTCTGTGTGAGCAAAGCAAAGTTCATATTCTCTCTAGATAAGAGATTTCAAAGTTTACATGGATAGTCCATCAAATCCCTTATAATAGAGCTACCAACTTCAAACCCTTTTCTGTGGGGAGGCAGTCTGATTGCTTTGTCCCTCAGTTAGCAGAAGAGAATGTCATTTAAACTCTAAGAGCCTCAGCTTCCCCAACATGAAGAAAAGGCTATCAATCACAATCTGCCTCAGAGTGAGGAAAATGAAACCCAGAGAAATTAAATGACTTGCCCAAGGTAGCATGGGTAGAAAGTAACCCTTGAGGATTTGAACCTAGATCTGACAAAAGATCTAATGTCTTGTCTCCAAAATGCAGCAAGATCCTCTCAGAACAATGGACAGGTTCAGATGACCTCCCTAGGTACCTGGACATTTGCCCAGCATGTTAACATTAGCTTTCACAGGGTAGAAAGGGGGCAAAAGCAATCTGTCATTGATGAAAACCATGTAACAACTTGACATTGTAATATCTGCTGTCATTGTTCAGCTGTTTCAGTCATGTCTGACTCTTCACGACCCCATTTGGGGTTTTCCTGGCAAAGATACTGGAGAGGTTTGCTATTTCCTTCTCCAGGTCATTTTACAGATGAAGAAACTGAGGCAAACAGGATTAAGTAACTTCACACAGCTAGTGAATATCTGAAGGCAAATATGAATTCAGATCTTCCTGATTCCAGGCCCAGAACTTTATCCACTGAGCCACCTCACATTTATATGGCGTTTTTAAGCAGCGAAAATCCTTTGTTTCACACAATACCTCTTAAGGGAATGAGGACCCAGGTGTCCTGACCCTGAATTCCAGCGTTTTTTCTACTGTATTATGCTACTGACTTTTACGCAGTTCACTATGAAGAGGCCAGTTCTGTATAAGGGGTAAGCAGGAAATGGAGATCATACGGCTACTCACCTCCCCATGGTTGTGGGCAGATATTTTAATTCTAGTTGCACATTGAGAATTCATTACATTTTTCTTGGCATTTTTAATCAAAGTCAAAAAATCTACTTCTTGAACTCACTTTATTACACATTCCTGGAGTCAATTCAAGTCTTTAAGGATTCCAAGATTTTCTGCCATTTTCCACAGCCTGGGTTTCTTGCTTTGAAGCTTGGAAATGACGGGAGATAAAGCAAGAGAAAGAAAGAATGCCTCTAACTGGTTTCAGCTTCTGTCCCAATCAAGCACCTAGATCTAATGCTTTAACAAGAAAGGAGTGGGCAGGGGAGAGACGACAGGATATTGCCAGGGCAACGGCCCTCCCTCCAACTCACCATAGGAAAAGAAAGACATGTCCACAATCCCAGGAAGCGCCTAGGCCTTTGGCAGGAAAAAGAATAAGCTTGCCATCAACAGAATCAAATGTTAAGGTGAGAAGGTGTAATCAGATCCAGCCGCTGATGCCAACGGATCCTCTGACTCCTGTGTAGATCTCAATTTGGAACCTACTTACCTTTCTGCATGATGCTCAGACCTCTGGCACAGAGGAGAGGCCGAGTACTAGATCCAAGACATAGGATGAGGCCAAGGCGATGGGTGGGCCTAAGGCCACACATAATGCTGGGCTGGAAGCCAGAGACTGAGCCTGAGTTTCAAGAGCGCTTGAAACCAGAATCGACACATTGATACTCCATTGCCACAGACAGCCTTGACCTCAAAGATTACACCAAAGATACTGCTGGCAGCCAGAGGATGGAGTCTTATTAATTTTCTATCCTTTTCAAAGGCCAAAAAGGAACACAGTGATCTATTAAATTACTCCCTCTATCCTGGCATCTAAATTTGTGGGTAAAAAAGACTCAAATTTTATCCTGTGTGTGTCTAATGATGCATTTGTCCTATTCTACTGAGTTGGAGAAGTCATCCAAACACCACGCTCTAGAGCAGCAGTCTCCACACTATGGCCTGACAGAGACTGTTGGTGGCTCTTGATGTACTCACCCTTCGCATTGTCCTCACTCTGCCTCTCCATACTTCTTCCTCTTACCGATGTATTGTGCATTCATATGCTACATTTGTCAAAGAAGCTTCACATACTTTCTATCATCTGATCCTCACTACAATTCCTTGATATGAAAAGCTCAATATCATCCTACTTCTCTAGATATGGAAATTGAGCCTCAGCAGTGTTAAGTGGCTTTCCCAAATTTACATAGCTAGCTAATCAACTGGGACTAGAAGAAAAGACTCCTCACCCCTAGTGTTTTTGAGCAATTCATGATATGGTCGGACTTATGACTTTTAAAAAAAAATCACTTCGCTACTTGTGTAAAGGAGTGAAGAAAGTCACTTCAGCTCTAAATCTGTGTTCCTATGGTTAGCAGATTGAAGATTTAGAAAAAGACAAACCCTAAGAGGTCAACTTGTCCCACTTGCTTATTTTACAGATGAGAAAACGGAGACCCAAAATGGTTAAGTCATTGTGTCCAGGGTCACAGAAGTAGTAAGGGATAAAAAGGATTAAAACTCAGGTCCTCCAAACTGAGGGCTTCTTTCCACTATACCACACTGTCTGGATAGAGGGTAGAACACAGAGGAAAATACAAAAGACCATTCTATAAAATATAAATATCAATAAAATTGTTTTCATTGAAGAATGCCTGAAAATAGACCGTATTGTGTCAATACACAAATACTAAGCAAATCACATACCAATCTTATTTAAAGTCGGGACTTTCTTCTATCAGATACCTCAAGAAAATGCTAAAGGGCACACTATTCAAGAGATTAAGGGAAGGCACAATTTCTTCTTTCTTTCTTTTTTTTTGATCTCATATGCTCCAAAAGATCCATGAACTCATAAATGTAGGTGCTCTCTCTCTCCCATTACAGCTTGCTACCCATTCACAGCTTCTGATCCTGTACAATTCTTGTTCACCAGAGACTCCCATAAAGCCTCTATAGGAAAGTTAACCAACATGCTGGAGGCCCATGCCCTCCTGTAGGTCTTTTAACATTCATAGGCATGGGTGCAATCTCTTCCTACATCCCACCCAACCTGTCTCCTTTCTGTCTGTCTGTCTGTCTGTCTGTCTGTCTGTCTCTGTCTCTCTATGTCTCTCGGTGTCTCTGTCTCTGTCTCTATCTCTCTCTCTCTGTCTCTTGCTGTCTCTGTCTCTCTCTGTCTCTTGTTGCTCTTGTAATGTAAGAATTAACACAATAAATATGGCTATTAGAGTAAGGCAGATTGACTTAGTGATGAGAGAGCCACCTAATAGTCAGGAAAACCAAGGACCAAGTCCCACCTAGGACCCATTCTGGCAGACTGAACCTGGGCAACTCACTTTACATCTCAAAGACTAATATCTCTGGATTTAAGTTTCAGAATCAGTATCAATGTGCATTGGTAGAAGGAATTTCCTTACCAAGAGTTCCTGTACTAAGGAAATCTCAGAGCTGTTTTTTTTTTTTAATCAGTAGGCCTTGAGCTGGGGGCAGGGGTGAAGTAGAATGGTCTCTCAAGGCCCTAAATACATTCTTACACTTTTTTAAGGAACAAAAGTACATCCCCAAAGTAGTTTTATTTTCTTTCTCTCATTTTCAGATTAATTATAAGAGGAGAGATAGTAGCTTAAGGGGGTTAGAAAAAAAAGAGAAGTTTTAATATGGGGTAAGAATGAATAAAAAGAAACTACCTATGGAAACCCAGATAGTTACCACTTTTTTCCCCCAGTGGAAATGGAATTCCATGAAATTTCTTCAAATTCCATGTAAAGTAATCTAACACAGGAACAGGACACACAAAGTCTAGATGGCCTGAGCTCCCTGGGATATCACAGGATCAAGTCAGATTGGCAATATGGCACCACTTAGGAATCACAAGATTTTTGTACAACTGAAAAGGACCTTACAGATGGAGTAATCCAATTCCCCCATCGTAGAGATAAAGGAAAAGAGAAGGAAAGAAATGACTTGCTCAAGGTGGCACAGCTACTAATGAGGAAAAAAAAACATTCACCATTGAGTACTCTGACTTCCAAACCAGAGCACTTTCTAACATATTACAAAAATTTTGATGCTCTACTGAATGAACGCAACTTCTCTGATGAACAAGATCAGGGAAATAACCCACTTTTGCTGCCTCCCCATTCCCTCCTCTTTAGTGAACATAACGGCATGGTATCATATCCTCCAGAACTGGAAAGGACCTCATAGGCCATATTGATCAACCTTCTATTTATTTTTTTAACCAACGATGAAACGAAATCTCAGAGATAGGTAGCATGCCCAAAAT
Source organism: Trichosurus vulpecula (assembly GCF_011100635.1). Lineage (NCBI taxonomy): Eukaryota > Metazoa > Chordata > Mammalia > Diprotodontia > Phalangeridae > Trichosurus > Trichosurus vulpecula. The sequence goes on along the minus strand of NC_050573.1, from coordinate 190,482,566 downwards.
CACATAGGTAGTAAGTACCAGAAGGAGCATTTGAATCCAGAACCCTCAGGCTCCAAACCTAGCACCCTTTCCATTATAATTCAGCAAAGAGAAAAAAAAAACCTATGGTAGCCATGCTGATAAGGAAAAGAAGTAGTTTACCCTTAAACTCTATCTCATCAAGATCTCATCACCACCAGCCAGCAGATTTGAATCCGAATACCTACTTTGCTTCTAGGAAAGCAAACACAGACTAATGTTTGTAAAGCAAGGGTTTTCATAGCTGATGGGCTCTAGGACTTGTACACAAACAGAACAGCCGTCTCAGAATTATGTCAGTCCAACAAGAGTCTGGGATCCTTGGTCCCTGAACAGCTGTCAGAAAGTGCGTGTTTATTGATGGGGGAGTGGACAAGGGGAGGGGGCAGGGCTGAGAATGCAGCTACAAGAATATCACTGCTTTTGCACACTTTCAAACAGGCATCTGTTTGTGTGGGAGCTGTGATTCAGTTTTTTCCCTCCCCACCATCCTCTGTTATTGTTTTAAAATGACAGAAGAAACAATAGCTCCACAGAAGTTATTTTTTCACAAGCCAAATGTCAAGTGAGAGCTGGCACGGCTGCAGCAAAATTAAAAGGGTGGGGTTAGGGCAAAGGGGGAGAATTTGTACCACAGATTTGCTCCAATAACTGTATTTGCACAGACCAATGATGGTACGTCCCTTGGGTGGATGAAAGGACTTCATTAATGTCTGTGATGGGGCCATAAACCACATGACTTGAGGCATTTCCACTCCTGGCTCTTTTATGATATGTTTCAAAACATCCAGGAGAGAGTCTCAGAAGTTATTATTTTTAAATACAGCCATGTAGGCAAGCCTCATTTTCCAAGCTACAGGCCAAGGATAACGGACCTTCCTGGAGATTCTTTTTGTGCATGTTGGGTGGTAGTTAAGGTGTTCCCTTCTTCTCCTAGCAATGAACAACTCCTACTTCCACAGTCTCCCCAATATTAAAGACTGTTGGGTTGTGACTCCCACCCCCATCCATCCAGTATAAGCAGCTCATATGGAGGCAGAGCTACAAGCTCCAGGCATTAGGGAAAAGCACTCCATCATTAACCTTTTCCCCTTTGATATTATTATCACATCTCTGGAATATTACAATTCAAGAGCTCTTCATCTGATGTAGATTTTACTTTATTTCACAAAGCAAACACTCTCCTTTGAAGCATCCCATGGTGGAAAAAATGATCATCTCTGTAAATTTTTTACCATCACCTCCTCTACCACCCCTGCACTACCACCAATATAGATAAGAGTGCACACACTAGCTTAGAGCGGGTGGATCGTTATGGTCTCAGGTGATGCATAGCACCAGGGCCTCTCCCTCTTCCACAGAGGCCACTGAAAGCATGTGTGATGATGAATTCTGATGAAGAGCTGCTATCTGCCCATTGCCTGGCCTTCGTCAGAGTTAGTCTGGCTTACTCATCCTTTTGAAAGTATATGCTTTACACACTCTTTTTCAAAAATCATTATACAAAAATATATGCAAGGATATCCTCATTTAAAGATAGTACAGAAATTGTCCACTGGTATGATTCATGAGACTTGGCATTTCTACTTTAGTGACATATAGAATTTTGTATTCCAACTGACTCAGCATCCTGTGGATACAGGATGTTATTTCCCTTCTAACCCATACACCTATTTCATACAAGGCCATTGAAGACAAATGGGTCATACTGTATAAGCATGTTTATTTTTCTTAAATTCCCTATGAAGTAAACTTGATGGACATGACCTATCTTAGGAGGCAGCTAGCTGGCTCAGTGGATAGAGCACTAGACCTAGAATCAGGAAGACCTGAGTTCAAATCTGGCCTCAGACTTACTAGGTGTGTGACCCTAGGCAAGTCACTTAACCCTGTCGGCCATAGTTTCCTCATCTATAAAATGAACTGGAGAAGGAAATGGAAAAGCACTCCAGTATCTTTGCCAATAAAATCCCCAGTGGGGTCGCAAAGAGTCAGACACGACTGAAACAAACGAACAACAATGACGTGTACTCATATTAGAAATGTGTTAAACATGTCGTCTTTCCCAGAATCCACTACTTTAAACACTAATTTCTATCACTTGAAATAAGGAAGATTCCAGTTTTCTTTCTAATAGAACTATTTCATGAACAATATGGCCTATATGACAACCAAAAAAAAGAAGAAAACCCTAAGGATGGTACTACAAGGGAAATTTAGTAGTGAACTCTTTACTAGATGGAATTTAAGAAATAAATGAATTCATAATTTGCCAATGATACCTCCCTCATAGATCAGTAACTCTACCTGAAATCTTGATTACAATCACTTTTTTAGGTTAAGGAATGGTCTCCTGAAGGCCTCTTCCAAAATGTACATACATTACTCAGGGTGATACATTAAACTCAAGACTCAAATACATCAACAATTCTGTGATTTATCAATGTCTAACACTACAATGCTTAAATGCCTCAGTAGAAAGCCTCATGAGTTGCTGTGACCCATACCTTTCATCACCTGATAGCTAACCTACTAGTGATGAATCTCTCTGAAGCTAGATGGTCTTCAGACAACAGAGACACATCCCATCGATCGGCCTGTACTTGAACTCTTGGTAAGATCAGCCAGATCATGTCCTACTCTGGAAGAGCCTTTGAGAATTCATGGTCATCTCTAGGGTGTAACAAAGCACTAGTGTAGGATAACATATTGACATCAGCAACTACTATATGCTAATATGATCATCAGTATAGAGAGCTGTTATTTAGTGGTAAAGAGCAATATCATAAGTGAATGGGGTACACAGAACAAGTCAGTTTTGATGGGGATGCCTGCTGGACACATAAAGGAACAAAGATCAGAAATAATACATAAGCAGGCAGGCAGTACCATAGACAGGGTATAGCATGAGGGCACCTTGCAACCAAAAATAAGAAACCTTTCAAAAGGAAACAGAAGATCTAACTACCTCCTTCATAAGGTACCTAGGGGTTAGTGCTAGGTCCAAGAAAAAGTCTGATTTTCTAATATCATGAGATGGAAGGTATTAAGAGATATTAAGTGATGGTCAACTCCAAGCTCAATGTTATTTTGAGGAATTTTTTGATGAATATTTTGATAAATAACAGCTGGTGATAGCTAGTATTTATGTAATACTTTAAGGTTTACAAAGCACTTCACATATATTAGCTCATTTTATCCTCACAACAACCCTGGGAGGTAGGATGTTATTATCCCCATTTTACATATGGCGAAATTGAGGTACAGATAAGTTAAGTGACTTGCCCAGCGTCACACAGACATCACCTGAGGCAGGATTTGAACTTGGGTCTTCCTGACTCCAAGTCCTGTGCTCTATCCACTGTGCCACTAGTTGCTAGTTGACAGGTCATACAATGAGCATCAGAAGGATAGAGCCAATGTAGGGTAAGCACAAAGGGGAAAATAGAAAACAACAACTTTTGGGTTTGCTTTCAACCTCTTTTCTTCTTTCAAACTGCTTCTTTTAGATGATATCTAAGAAAAAATAATTTTGATTTAAAGAAAGGAAGAAATGGGAATTATTACCTTGAGACTCTAAGAACCACTGATCTTTTAATACTGTTAGATAATAACTCATTGTATGATTTTGATGAAGTCAGTTAGCCTCGCTGATCCTTGGCCATCATCTGTAAGACAAAGGCGATGAACTAGGTATGATATCGATGAGGGCCCTTCTAGCTCTAACATCCTAAGACTTTATGAAGAATGTTAAAGTGAAACGAACCAGCTCTACATAAAAGAGCTAGACCACCTTCATCTCCATAATGATAAAGAAAAACCACACTCATTTAAACTAATCAGGACTGAAGGCCAGTCTGCATTAGTAAAAAGTCTTAATTATAATGTTTTAATAAGAAAAGCAGTTTCATTGCTTTCAACATATGATAACTTCAAGCTCAGCTAATAAATTATTGCCTAGTAGGGGTCCTTAGGGAATATGTTTTAATGAATAGATGAGAACAGCTTATAATTAGCTATCAATTGTTGATATGTAAATTGGGGCTTCTTAAATACTTGGGAACAGTTTATTCTCAAGTATTTTGAATATTGCCCCTGTAATCTTTTTTAACCTATTATTTTTTCATGCTTACCAGTAAAGTCTAACCTTCATACCTCATCATGACTCAGAGATACCTGGGCTCACAAAATCTACGCCACTGAATCATTCTAGAAGCAGACCGTGTCTCTGATATCCAAGGATGAGCTCAGCTGACTGCAAAAAGGCTCATCAGCAGAAGGCTAGGTAAGGAATTATTTTGGCCACCAAAATACATGAATACCTTCTATGAAACCAAAACCCCTTGGCTGCAATCTGTGTTACCAACACCAATAAAAATCTCTCACTTTTTTCTCAGCTACTTGACCAAATCTCAGAAGAAAATAGAAGAGTGGAAGAAGAAAAGAAGAGTCCCAGTTGCATCATTCAATATCAATGAGGTTATGAAAAGTGCAAAGAAGTAACATAACCAGATTTTTGTCATGAGTAAAGAGTAACAAGCATATGGAATGATTCAAAGAAAAATCAAAAAGCCAACAATATCCTTAAGGCTTGACTGTGCTTCATTTTGGGGGTGGTGGCAGGGCTTTCTATTATTTAATTCCAAGAGTTCATTTCAAATATTTAGTAAGAAACTGGCTGATGCTTTGAGCCCCAGAACAATCCTATGTGAAGAAATTCATCCTTTCCCTTACTTTCTTTTTCACTGAACAGTTTCAAATTAACACGGGTGTATGTATGCATGCATGCATGTATGTCTACATGTATGTATACATATACATATACACAGACATATATATAATGCACATATATAAAAGAGACTCTTGGATAAGGATACCAAGGTATGGTGACCATAAGCATCTTCAGCAATTTTAATATAAGTCACTAAAATTTGAGAGGTCACATAGGTAAGACTTACAAATGAGGGATTTTAGCAATTCCAACAGAAACCCCTTGTCTCTTTTTTTAATGTTAGACACTAGACAATAGATACTCTGAAATAGAAATATAGACATGCACATTTAATTGTGTGTACATATATATGTACACATATATGTGTGTATGTATATATATATATATATGTATATATATATACATGCATGTATATATCTGTGGAATGGTTTTAAATTTGGTGATTACGGAGGGCCTTTGGGAGTTGGAAAAAAGATACTGAAAACTAAAATAAGAAAGGTAGTGGGGGCGGAATCAGGGAGAAAAAGAGAACAATGTATCACCCCAAAATCATGATAGTTTCTTGTTACTCAGATGAAGTCTTTTTGGGTGCTTAACTGAAGTGGTAGCGGTTGCTTTTATGTTTCTGAGGTTGCCTTGGTAAAAATAAAAATAAAGTATCCCCTAGTGGCCAATCTTCTCATGAAGATGGTCAGTATTTGGTTCAGATGATCTTCAGACTCAGCCAAAAATATGAGGTAGCTTAGAAGAAATTAAATATGCTTGGGCATTAATCAATAAGCATTTGTTAAATACACACCACATGCCAGGCATAGTACTGGACACTATGGATACAACGAGAAAAATAAGAGTTCCTATTCCTCAAGGAGTCTATACAGGGTATATTCCTTCAGAGTCAATTTTGATGACCTTATCCTAGTATGTTATATCTGATCTTGTGTTCCATTTTTACTTCTAGAACAACTTTAGAAAATTCACAGCCATGTGTTGGAAGGAGGTAGGGAAAAGAGGTTATGGTCACCATTGTCAAAGCACTCACAGATGAAGGAAGGAAGGAAGGAGGGAAAGAAGGAAGGAAAGAAGGAAGGAAGGAAGAAGGGTGATCAAGATCAGATACCATTGCTTTCCAAAAGCCAAATAGGCAAAAGCACTGAGGATGTCAGGGACTACCCTGAGTAGAGAGTAGAGAGATTTTGATTATAATAAATACAAAAGGAAGCCCAGGGCAAAAGGTCAGGATTTCCAAGAAGTAATTCAGATGGGCTGAGGCTAGTAATGAACACTGAGGACAACAAAAAGGCTCTGTCTCTTTCTCTGTCCCTCTCTGTCCCTGTCTCCCTGTCTCTGTCTCTGTGTGTGTGTCTCTGTCTCTTTCTTCGTCTCTCTGTCTACCTGTGTGTCTGTCTTGTCTGTCTTCCCCCCCCCCTCCCTCTCTCTCTCTCTCTCTCTCTCTCTCTCTCTCTCTCTCTCTCACACACACACACACACACACACACACACACACACACACACACACACTCATACACACACATCAGAGATTCAGGGATGCTTACCATGGAGGAGAGGTAGCTTAGGGGTCACATAACAGCTGTCATCAAGTATCTTACAGGCTGTGGAATGGACAATGGTTAGACTTGTTCAGTTTTGCCACAGAAAGTAAAGTTAAGAACAGAGGATGGAAGATGCAGAGAGGCAGATTTAGACTTGATATAAGGAAAGATTTCCTAAAAGTTAGAACACTTCAAAAGTAGAATAAAAACACACACACACACAAACACACACACACACACACACACACACACACACACACACACACACACGCAGTCTTCAAGTGGAGTTTGGATGCTGTTGCCAGGACACCTACTTAATTATGGATCATACTTAGATAGCCTATGAGCTCTATCTCAACCTTGGGAAAGAACTAAGTCCCTGGGAAGCTAAATTCGTTAACAGATCAACAACCTAAGGTTGCAAGACAGCTGGCATACAGGCTTTCCATGGTCCCATATTCAGTGGGGAAGAGAAAGGACAGAACATCTTTCATCATGATTGTTGTCTTTATGTTCAGCCGAAGTTGTTATCTAAGTGTATTCGTTTTAATATGCAACAAAAACAAGAGGAAAATAATATTTCAACAGTCACTTCTATCCAGGAGCCTCCCACGTGGCTCACAATGAGAATGTCTAAATCTCATCTCTAGGAGAAAATGAAAACTGAGTAGCATAGTGGGGCATACATTAAACATATTTCAATCAACTAAGCAAACACCACTGAATGCTGAGTACAACCTGATAAGCATCATAGCGTAGGGGATGGAGTGTCTTGCATGGCGTCAGCAAGGCTAGGATTCAAATTTTCCTACCAAGGAGAAGTACTTTAACCTTTCTGAAGCTCACTCAATTTTCTAAGACTTCTCTACAAAGTTACAGACAGGCTGAACACTATTTTAGTTCCCCCACCAACAAAAACGCAGACCCTCACCATACTGACAAAGTGAAAAATAATATATGCGCATGTTTTGTGTATATGTATTTGTAGGTGCATATATATGTTTGTGTGTGTATAAACATATATATATTTGTGACTATATACGTGTGTGTATGTGTGTATATATATATAGGGGGTTTGTATACACACATACATATATATGTACACACGCATACACATAAATATACATATATACATATACACACACACATATTCAGCATTGCCCAGTCAAAAGGGCTTATAATATTCTTGGGGAGGCCAGAGGGCTACTCATGAAACAATAATGGATTAAGGTTCTATATTGCTACCATCTTGCCATCTCCCTAAATCTGTATCTCCCTACCTGCTACCCCGACTTCACAACGTCCTTAAAACTGCTCTAATACCATTCCTCCCTATAAGAGACTGTACTTTCTGTTTATCTGCAAAGGCACCTCTCTAGACCATCCAATTTGATTTCTAAGTCCAGTTATCTACCTTTAAGTGACCCATCCCACATTTTGTTCTTACTACTAAAATAAGTATAATATTAACAGGGAAACTTTTCTTTATATACTTTTTATTTAATTACTGCCATTCTCGGGTGAATTCTTCCCAGTTTGTGATGTACAGCCAACATCTGGCCCAATGAAGAGTGCATACTAAAAAACCTGACCTTGAACTTCCTCTCCACAGAAAGAGCACTGCTTTTAAATATGAAGTCAAAATAAGTTTAATCTTTTAAAAAAAGACACTTTTTTTAAACGTGCTTTTAAAGTATGACTTCAACTAAGGACAAATCGGGCTGCAATGTATATTTTTAGTTCCTAAGTAGGCACTCACATGTCATATGTAGCTCCTGACCACAGAGACTGTATACTAAATATGGGCCTGTGCTCATGTATACAGTATAATTGTGGAATTCTATGCTTCAGTCTCCAAGCCACAAGGAATAACAGGGCTCCAGAAAAAGGAATGAGCTTAGCAGTTGTCTCCCTCCAGAACCCAGTGTAGTTTACTCTGTGAATTAATCTAAGAATCACTGAGAAGATTCCGGGCTCCAGTCTTCAATCCCCAAATTGATATACTTGGTTCCTTCTGTAGCCAAGAGTTTTCATTGTTGATTCTGAGAGGGCGCCAGCTTAACACTCGTTACCGAGCAATTCTGTGGTTTTCCACATTATCCAAACCCATGAGTGTGGCAGAGGTGTGTGCATGGAATCCCAATTAGTTGTGAGCAGTGATTAGTAAAGGACATAAAATAAAATGACGAGGGGCAATTTGAAGGCAGTGAAAGTACTGCCTTGATGATGAAAGGGAGACACAATGCTTCACCAGCTCTGGATTGGTGTCTGTGATGGGAGGAGGCAGAGGAGATAAAGGGGTGGTCTGGTAAACTCTGGACTTTTCGAAGATGGAGTCCTTGTTTGAGTAATATGGAGTGGCAACATCCTGCTTTTGTTCGCTTCTGTAAGCAGACTTCAGAAAAGAAAGCACAGGGCACACAGGGAGGAAACTACTGAAGCATGGACTTCAAATTAGACTACTAACATCACCAGAGGAAAAGGAAAATGGATCTGTCTACTGTTTCCTCCAAATCTGCTCCTGTTTTATCTGAAGCCTATCAACAGCAAACATTCTAAAAACTGTACCACAGTTCAAAAGTTCATTCGGGGCTGGAAAAGTGGTGGCACCATATTTAAGGGGAGAATGAGTCTGGGGGGGCGGTGCTACAGAAGTGAAAGGTTATTGAATGTGGCTCCTCCCACTCAGACCATCTGCTAGAGCTTGGGGCTTTACAATCATCATGACCTTCAGGCCCGGTGCAGTTACTCAAACGGCACCTGCCAAGGATTAAGAATCCTGGTGGTGAATGATAGTTTCCCTCCTTTGGTCTGCAACTGTTTTCACATGATCGAGTGGAGAAGGAGCAGACAGAGGGGGCCACCACAGAGCACAGCCTTCCCCTGTCCTCAGCAGACAGGCTGAGTGAGCAGTAAACACCGATTTTTCATTCCTAGACCTGTCCAAGTCACCACCTGCAAAAATCTTTGTCTGAAATTTTTGTGCATGTTTACCTCAGTTCGGGTTTCAGCTCACAAATAATTAAGGCCTATCAAAGGAATGGCTCTAATGTGGAAAACAGACCATCTCCGGTGAGCTCATTACAGTGTGTAAAGATGAATGTGAATCTTTGTTGTTGGGTTTTTTTTTTCCTCTTCCTTTTTGAGACCTAGAGAGAACTGCTGACTGCT